>NW_022196900.1:57875508-57952522 GCF_008632895.1 Mastomys coucha | reverse complement strand
CTCAGAAATCTGCCTGTCTCTGCCTCCCAAGTGCTGGGATTAAAGGCATGCGCCACCACCGCCCGGCTTGGCAAGCAGTTTCTCAACTGAGCCAGAGCCTCTTATTTGCAGTCTTAACTTCCTTTATTTGCTAAATAGATTTGTTTGAAAATGAAGAGCTTAAAAAGTGGACATCTTGGAGCTAGAGTGATGGCTTAGCACTGAAGAGCATCTACTATTCTTGTGGAAGACCTGAGTTATGTTCCCAGCACCCACACTGGGTAGTTTACAACCACGTGTAATTTCAGCTTTCTCTCTTTCTTTTGCAATTTGGTCTCAATCTGTAGCCCAGGCTATCCTAGAAAATACTATGTAATCCAGATTATTATCAAAGTTGTGGTGATTTGGCTTCTAGAGATGTGAATTTCAGTTGTGAGCTATCTTACTTTTATACTGTTGTTGTTATTATTATTATTTTGAGTATACACCATGGCAACTGATTTTTTATAGAAGGTATGCTGAAGGTTGAAGATTGGTCACACATATACTATGTATGTGGTCTGGATCTGGGCTGTATCTCTACATCTACTGATGGTTATTAGCACCTGAAGCATCCTCATTTTTATGGGTGTCTACTATTTTGTGGATGCTCCATGATTTCACTTATAAATGTTTACTGTTGTAGTTGGAGACACAAATGTGGGGGAGCAGGGCCTAAAAGTGCAGCAGACTAAAGTCTCATATAATAGCCAACTTTATTCAGAGCATCAGAGAATGTGTATTCTGAGGGTTAAGAAGAATCACTTGAGTAAGGTGTTTAATCACAAGGACAAGCCACATATGGCAAAAGATGGTTTTTCCGTAGAGGCATATGAATAACAGCCGCTGAAGTAACTTCCCTCCTCTCCACTCTACCTGGGCGAAACACAAAACACATTCCAAGAAGGGAACAGAGGTTGCAACACTCTTTTTTTTTTTTTTTTAGTTTTCTTACAAGCACTCAGAAATTTCTTCATATAATTTCATTCTTTTTTTTTTTTCACTTTTTTTTTTGTTTGTTTTGTTTTGTTTTTGAGACAGGGGTTCTCTGTGTAGCCCTGGCTGTCCTGGAACTCACTCTGTAGACCAGGCTGGCCTCAAACTCAGAAATCCACCTGCCTCTGCCTCCTAAGAGCTGGGATCAAAGGCGTGGGCCACCACTGCCCAGCATAACTTCATTCTTGAACTGTGTTCTGACAACTGAAAATCTGTTGCTGAACAAGCGAAGATTCCAGGGGTGCTAACAGCTGCAAATCACAGAATAGGAGTGGAACAAGCAGAAGCTTGCCTGAGGGGTTCTGTTTCTGTTCTACTTTTCATTAAGACTGGAATCAAGCTTACATGTAAACTATTGGCAATTTAAGTTTCTCTTTGTGTCATTTTTGTGTAAAACTGTCTAATTTAAAAAAACGTAGGTTATGAAAAAGATTTAGGCACTGTTCAATTTTTCTTTTGATTCTTTTAAATTAAAATTTTCTTCAAGAACAAAAAAAGAGGAACAAGCAAACCTGTTGCTGAGCTAGCTACATATCTCTTCTATTCCTTGGTTACTGCAAACAATGTGCAACAAACGTCTGGAAGCACGCCTTTAAGGAATTACGGAATTACTTGTCAAAAGGGTTTGTAAACTTTAAGAGATGCATCTGGTCCTTTACAAAGGCAAGTTTCATGCTGAGGAATATAAACGTTCTTTTCAAACTAAACCTGTGCTGCTGGTGAATGAGGGTCACCCCAGCTATCACCTGATAGTAAAGAAGAACACTGTGTGTGTGTCCTGGGCTACACGGTGAGATCCTATCTCAACAAGCAATCCAAAGCACAGCCACCATTCTCCTCTTGAGATGTCCCCAGGTAAAAAGAAAGCAGCTGACCACTATCTTCGCAGTGGCTCTGTACCCAAGTGCGTAAGACAAACCCACAAATACTGCCCTAGGCAGCCACTCTAATCCTTACTGTGGAGCCGAGTGCAGAGTGCAGTCAGCAGCCCCGCTGGAATCAGGGGTGCCCACCGGGTCCAGTTGCATCTCACCATGACATGTCTTCAAAACCCATCAGTAGAAAAGGAAAGGCTGACTTGAACACCCATCCTTACCTTTTCCCAACAATGCTCAGGCCTAGTCCTCGGCCAGTCTTCTTCTGCAGATCCACAAGGAACACTTCCAAGTTCTCCTCATCTCTGTACTGCGCCTCATCTCTGTATACCACTAGCCGCACCTTCTGTGGGGTCTGCCTCAGGGCTGTGATGGCTTCTTCATGGCTGGAGCTCCTCAGATCAACCCCATTAACCTGTAACAACAGCCATCCTGAGATAGGTGGCTTACAGCAGAGACTTCAGCCTGCTGCTGCTCCTTGATCTAACCAGTGAGAAATCTCAACAGAGTTCCAAGTCATTCCCAGAGCGCACCATGTGAGCATCAGGAGAATGAGCTGCTTCTCACACAAAGACCCGACCCCGCAAAGAACAGAGGGTGGGCTGGTGCTTGTGGCATATATTTACACAGCTGTGAATGTCATTGTGGAGTTAGGGGAGCTGGTGTGTGTATGTGGTATATTTGTGTGTATGTGGTACGGGTGTGTGGTGTATATGTGTGTGTGTGTGTGTGGTGTATGTGTGTGGTATGTGTGTGCATGTATGTGTGGATGTGTGGTGTGTGTATAGTGTATGTGGTGTGTTTGTGTGTGTGTACCCCTATTTATTTACTTAGTGAGGTTGAAGGGAAGAAGCTAGTACAGTTATCAAGGCAGTTAGTATCTGTGGGCTGTTTACTGTTATACTTGACATCTTCACCCTTTTTGGTTTGTCTGTTTGCTTGTCTTTGACTCTTTGAGATGGTCTCATTGTGTAGTCCTGGCTGTCCTGGATATGCTATGCAGACCAGGGTAGCCTCAGACTCGAGATCTGCTGCCTCTGCCTCCTAAGCACTGGAATTAAAGGCTGCACTGTTACAAAGCTGGCTGGCTCCTCACTCTTAATTGCTCAGATCACATCATCTTTAGAAGTGGCCCAGAAGGAAATAAAGGACAGGTGTTTCCAACAGCTTCAAAGAAGCCCTTGAAGGCTTCTCATTTGAATCTGATGGCAGGGGCACAAAGAGGTCTGCCACCAGAGAACATAAGATACTGGGAACGGTTAGCAAAGCCACAGCTCTGTTGACAAGGCACACGAATGAGGGCAGCTCAGGACCCCTCTGAGCCCCGTTCTCTTGCTCTGTTATATGGAGATCATAGCCAACCTATTTTTTTAAGTAAATATTTCCATAGTACTTGTAATGCCAGTCCTTATGGATCCACCCTCAGCTTTACCAGTGAATATTAGCTGCATAAATACTTGTGATATCTTCACATATATACATAATATATTCTCTTCACATTCATCATCCCCTTATTACCTTCTGTCCCCCAACCCTCTTCCTGATCTTCCTCTTTTCAACTAGTCTCCCTTCCACTCGCATGACTTCCTCCCACCTAGACATGACACATAACAAAACATGATACTTGACTGAGTCTGACTTATTTTGTGTACATGATTCTACCCAGTTCCATCAATTTTCCTGAAAATTTATTTGCTGGATTTCTTGTTCATTCAGTGTGTAATTTTTTAGTTCTTCAAATATTCTAAGTATTAACTCTCTGTTGTGTAAGTATCAAGCAAAGATTTCTTCTCACTCTCTCTTCTACTCTGGTTAACTATGTCCTTTGCTATGCAAAAGCTTTCAAATTGGATGCAAATTTGTCAGTTCTCTCTCCCCCTCTCCCTCTCCCTCTCCCTCTCCCTCTCCCTCTCCCTCTCCCTCTCTCTCTCTCTCTCTCTCTCTCTCTCTCTCCCTCCCTCCCCCCTCTCTCTTTCTTTTTCTCTCTCTGAGACAGGATTTCTTTGTGTAGTCCTGGCTGACCAACCTGGCTTTGAACTCACAGAGATCCTCCTTCTGCATCTGGCTCCTAAGTGCTGGAAATAAAGGTATGTGCCACCACTGCTTGGTGTCAGTTCTTTTATTTCTTAAGTGACTGGAGTCAATGCCTATGCCTACTCTTCAGTTGTTTCTCCTCTTTTCCCTACTAGTTTAAAGTCTTGAATTATGACTCTCTTAGTTACTTTTCTATTAATATAATAAGACACCATGACGAGGAAACTCATAAAAGAAAGCACTTACTAGAGCTCACAGTTCTAGAGGGTTTAAGGCCATGATCATCATGGTGGGAGCATGACTATAGTCCAAAGTCCCAAAGTCTTCCAAAGCGCATCACGGCTAGGCCTGCCACATGGTAACAGCACATTCCTTGATGCCAACTTATATCCTAGTTACTTTCTATTGCTGTGACAAAACACCATGATCAAGGTAACTCATAAAAGAACACGTTTATTGGGCTGACAGTAAGTTTAGAGGGTTAGTGTATAGCTACCATGTTTAGGACTGTGGCAGCAGGCAGCCAGGCAGGCTTGGCGCTGGAGTAGGAGTTGGGAGCCTTCATCAAATCCACAAACAGGAGGCAGAGAGAAGAAGCTATCTGGGAATGGCATGAGCTTTTGAAGCCTCAAAGCCCACCCCCAGTGACACACCTCCTCCAACAAGGCCACACCTCCTAATCCTTCCCAAACAGTTCTATTAACGAGGGGCCAAGTATTCAGATATATGAGCCCATGGGACCATTCTCATTCAAAGCAACACAGTGGTATTTGATATATTTTGAACTGATAGATAGGGTGAAACAAGAACCTAGTGCATATCCAGTTTTTTTTTTTTTTTTTGGTTTTTTTTTTTTTTTTGGTTTTTTGAGACAGGGTTTCTCTGTATAGCCCTGGCTGTCCTGGAACTCACTCTGTAGACCAGGCTGGCCTCGAACTCAGAAATCCACCTGCCTCTGCCTCCCAAGTGCTGGGAGTGTAGGTGTGCGCCACCACCGCCCAGCCAGTTTTTTTAAGAGGCACTTTTTCTTCCAGTGTATATTTTTTGTCTATAGCTGAGTATCTGTTTTTGTCTTGGCATCATGTTGTTTTTGTTATTATTGTTATGGATATTTACTCATTTACTGCTTATACCAATTCTCTGAAATATACACTGCTCTCATTACCACTTATAGACAAAGAAAACAAGGCATGGAGAGGCCATGGACCTTGACCAAAGTCACACAGCTAATAGGTAGAGGAGCTGTCAACATTTGAACCCAAGCTTCTTTTCTTCCTATATGGATGTGTGTGTATGTATATGTGTGCTCATGCATGCTCATGCATGTGTGTGTGTATGTGTGTATGACTATAGAAGACAGAGGTGACATGGAGTATCTTCTTCTATTGTTCTTTCTCTACCTTATATATTGAGGCAGGGTCTCCCATTTGAATCTAGAACTTACCAATTTGGCTAACCTCAGTAGCCAGCTTGCTATGGGGATCCTCTGTTTTCACCTCTCAAGGGTTGGGATTACAGGCCATGCCTACTTGATACTTTTGTGGGAGCTGAGGAGCTGAACTCCAGCCCTCACTCTCATCTCTCCAGTTCCTAATCAAGACAGTATTTCTACTCTAGTCCTTTTACCATGCAGTCTCCTAAGAAAGCCTGTGAACGGGTTATTAGAGGATGTGCCACAAAGAGTTAAATATAACTGATGTGATGACTGAATTTCTACAAAGAGGAAACTCAGGGGGAGGGTAGATTTGGACTCAAAGTTAGCCACTCCTTCCAGGTCATATCTTGGCAAAGAGCCAAACAAAGGGGAGACTATCTCCCACCTGGCCAGGTAGAGGCGAGACTGGAAGAGCTCCTGACATGTGACTTCCACCCCTTGTTCTGATACTGGCTTGCATGGCCCAGGAAGGTGAAGCCTGTCTTTGAACTGAGCCCCTTCATCCATTGCAATAAACACAGGCATGTTTACTGTAGAGCAGAAGTATGTGGGCTGCGGAAAATACTGCAGAGCTGTGTTCTTTGTGCAGGATCCTTCACTATTCCTTCAGGCCACTAAATGCTCTCACATGTTAGTGATGAAACCCACTGAACAGAGGGAAGGCTGTGTCTCTAGGAAAGCTGAGCGGATTATTTTCCTAGGATCCAATAGATGGCACACAAGACCACTTCTGTTAGTTAAAACACGAGGTAATTAACCTCAAGGGCTGAAGGTGGACTTTGAATGCCATCTCAAAGGCCCCAGCAAACACACAAATAATTGAAGGCACTGTCTTTGAATTCCAACATTACGAAGGCACTCTCTACCAAATGCCGGTACTAAGGGGCCTGCTCTGTTCAGAGCGACTTCAGCTTGGTTTCCACTTGCTCAGGTAGCAGGATGAGACAAATAGTGCAGTGCAGCCTGGACACTGTGGCAGTACTTCATCTCCAATAGAAAAGCAGGCTTGTTCACAGTATTGCTTTCTGAGCTTGGGGTGGTAGGAGTGGCCTCCTGTTTGAGAAGGGCTCTTGGAGGTGTCACTGTCACATCCTTCAGTAGGATGGCATATGGGAAGTGGATGAGCCATTGCCAGACTAGGGCTCTGGTTACTTCCTGTTTTATGATAAGTTCATGGGGAAAATCAGGAACTAACCCTCCTTCTGATCCCATTTAAACAGGTTATAAATGGCATTTTAAAGTAGGGTACGAGAAGAGACTGGCCAAAACAAAAACAAAACAAAACAAAAAAACACCAGGAAGAAGACAGTCCATGCTAATCAACGTTAAACAATTGTTTGGTGGTGTTTCTTTAACAAAATCGAGCTTATCCTAATTTTAACATTAGGACACTGTGATGTTCAGTATTGGTTAACAGTTTAACAAGATCTATAACCACTAAAGAGATGAGCCTTAGACTATAAGTCTTCGGATTATACGGATCAGGCTGACTGAAGTAGGAAGACCCACTCTAACGTGGGCAGGACTTTTCCATGGGCTCCTATCCCAGACTGAGCAAGGAGCAGGCACTGTTCTCTGTTTCCTGAGTTTGGATGCATGGAGCTTAGCTGTCACTCATTCCTGCCACCAGGCTTCTGGCCACAGGCAGTACCTTTGAAGCTGTAAGCCAGATAAGCCCTTCCCCTTAAGCTGCTTTGTACGGTACTCTGTTGTGCCAATGAGATGAATAATTATGAACAGATATCATTACAGCCATGGCAGACCAGCTTGCAGAACACTGAGGACCCTCCTGAGCAGAAAATGTACTTACAGAAGAAAGCAGGAAAGCAGCTAGAATAAAGAGAGACAGTAGTTTTTAAAAATGGTATTGAGAAGTGAATCCAAGCCCTCTCCCACTGAGCCATGTGCCCAGCATTTTAAATAATGTTTCTGACTGGTGTGGTGGCTACTCTCTGTAAGCCAACAATTGAGAAGCAGATGCAGGAGTGTTAGGAATTCAAGTCCAGCCTCAACTATATTGAGTCTGAGGCTAGCTTGAGCTACAGTATGAAGTTCTCTCTTAAAACAAAACCAAAAGTGGTTTAGTTTGGGCTGACAAGAGACCTGTAAAGTCACTTGGCATCAAGTCTGATGACCTGAGTTTGATCCTTGGAACTCACATGACAGGAGAAAACCAACTCCTATAGACTGTCTTCTGACTTCCACATGTGTGCTGTAGCACATGTACACACGTGTGCTCATATACATTACAGGCAATAGATGAATAAATGTTAAAAAGGTTTTGTTTATGCTTTTATTTTTAACTAAACCTCACTAAGTTGACTACCCTGCCCTTGAACACACTCTAAATCTCTGACAGGCTTTAAACTCATGCTGCCTCCTGGGTGCTAGGACCATAAGCCTATAACACCAAGCTAGCAGAAAAAATTCTATTAAGGTATAATTGATATAAATCAGGTATACATATTTGCATATAAAACCTATTTTGTATGTATCAGTGTTTCACCTATATGCATGGCTATGTACCACATGCATGTCTGATATCCGCAGAGGTCAGAAACAAGTGTTGGATCCCCTGGCACTCGAGTTACATATGATTGTGGGTATTAGTAACTGACCCCAGGTCCTTTGGTCTTCCCTTGCTGTGAAATGCAGAGTCAACACTGAAGCTCCTATGTTAATATTAAAGCCATTAATCTTGAAATGTCAATTATGACATTTCAACTGACTAGAAACACCAACTGACTAGAAAATCTAGGAAGGATAAAACAGAGACCAGAAGCCCCCCCAAACTTTTGATCACTAAAAACTAGTGTTGCTTGCAAATGCATCATGCTAATTGTCAAAGATGCCCTCTTTGTTATTTCACCTTAATCTATACTTAGCCTGGATTCTTCTCTCACCCTTCACACCTAAGTTTTCCTTTTACTTCCACCTCTGGTTTCTTCTTGAATGGCAGAAATGAGCCACCAAGGGGAGAAATAAAAGCTTGTGATGTCATTCATAATTTGCTACATCAAAGATACATAGCAAAAACTGCACATGCTTGCCATCAAGTCTATTCCATTAAATTCATCCAATGAAAAAAATAGATGCTAAAGTCTCCCACTATTAAAAACTTCTCTAGTGCCACCTACTAGAGTGCCTGGAGCTGAATGGCATCCTGCTTATCTGTCCCTCAGCGTCACAGGGCCCACTGTGCCACCATTTATTTTATTTTATACGTTTTAATCCTATCAGTGAAAGCTAGCTCAGTTTATGAGTTTTGCTTCTCCTACTTCTGAAGACTGATTTTTCTTATTTAATTATGTATATGTACATGAATATCTGTCTATGTTTAGGTATGTGATATGAGAGCAGCTGCCCTCAGACGACCAGGTGCCAGATTCTCCCGAGAATGTAAGTTGCCTAAAACGGGTTCTGGGAATCTAACAGTACACACCCTTAACTGCTGAGCCATCTCTTCTGCTCCCTGCTATCTTTTAAAAGGCTCTAACAGTTTTTCTAAATGACAAGTAAATTAAAGAATTTGGTCAAGTAGCTCAGTGTTTGGAAAGTACTAGATGCCATCTAAAGGGAAAGAGTCTACTGAATGCTAGTGAAGCGGCATGGCTTTCTTCTTTACAAATGGTCTATTAAAATCAAGGAAATGATTTGTGGTGACAAAGTTTTAAAATTGCAGGTGTGTATTTAAGTATGTGTCTATATGTATGTTTTTAGCAGGGGATTTAGTAACAAGTAACAGTGACACAAAGTCAAGTTGTAATATAATATATCTTGTCTGATATTAAAATAATAGAACTATAAATGGTACTTTCTTTTGCACTAAAAACATTTCCTCAGATTTAGATAAAGAACTTTATGATTACAAACTAGTGAGTTGTTCAATGTACATTGAAAAGGGGAGAATTTGACATAGGCTTTGATCCACAGAAGAGAAATCACTAGGATATAATTGAATAAAAGACAGACAATCTGACCTATGGACCAACATCAATCATGCTCACTGTTACAAAGTGCAATTCAGAATGAGGTACCTCTAATATCTGATCTCCAGCCCATAGTCTTCCATCTCTGGCTGCTGCACCTTCTTCATAGACTTCATGGATAACTATAGCATCCTATAAAAAAAAAATTCCCATTAATTCTCAACAACCACAAACAACCTTGGGTAAGCACCAGATGATGGGCAGCACCTCACAGTTGGCAATTCGCTAATGAAGTTTACAATGCCTGATAGATACATAAGAAGCACAGTTATAGGTTTAGAAATCTAATTATGTTTTCCAAAGATGATTATTTTGCTCCTTTAGGACAGGATTTGCTTCATATCCCATGTTAAACTTCCCTCATGTTTTTTTGTTGACCTTGAACACTGCTGCTGTGTTCAAACCTGAGGTGAATTCTGGGTCATTTGCTTTTTACTGGTAATTTTAAATACAGTTTTAGGTATTTATTAGAGCTCAAGGGTTCGGCACAGAAGTGTGGCCTGATCAAGGGTTCCACCAGGCCTCATTACTTGTGCAATGAAAGCAAAGAACTTTGGGGAATTAGCTCGAGCTGAAGGACAAAGGAGGTAGGGGAAGAAGCATTGAGAACCCAAAGCATAGGTCAGTGGTGGGCCTGAAACCCCTTTGAACGTAACATTCTAGGCCAAGTATGCAGGACACCATCTGTGGCAGGTAACCTGTGGTTGAAAAATGTTATCTTCATTAATGAATTAAAAATAATTTTTATCTCTTCATATTAATAACCTCAGTTTTTTGTTTTCTTCCTTCTTTTTATCTATTTTTTCTTTTTTTATTTTATCATATTCTTTAAAATTTACAAAATATTGTAACAATAAAAATGAGTATTATAAAAGTTGTTTGATATAAAGCAACAATCAATTGAACAGACTTATATAGATGCTTGTCTACAGCAATACTGAAAATACATACGTTTTTCTCAATATAAATTTTAAATAAGTCCAAACATATTAACTGTATGATATTTTAAAATAATATATCACTATTAGTTTTTTTTAAAATGAACATAAATAGATAAAGTCTTTTTGTTTGTTTGTTTGTTTGTTTGTTTGTTTTTAGTAGAGCTTAAAATCTTGGCTCCTATTGTGGTACAAACCCAAAATAAGAATACTTTTTAGATATTTGAGTTCACTGTAATAAGGTTGTGCTTCAATGACCCTCACATTACCAAATGATTTTACCTTCATCATAGCTAAGCTGAGAGTTGACAGTTCTGCTGCGCCAAGGAATGAACTGTAGGCATGATTTTTGGATACAGATTTCCTGCTATGGTCAAAGCTATTTGATTTGAGTGATTGTCTTCATTCTCAGCCTGAAACCTTATATTCATTTAAGAAATAGTGTGTGACTCTGGCCCAAAGATTTATTTATTATTATATCTAAGTACACTGTAGCTGTCTTCAGACACTCCAGAAGAGGGTGTCAGATCTCATCATGGATGGTTGTGAGCTACCACGTGGTTGCTGGGATTTGAACTTAGGACTTTTGGAAGAGCAGTCAGTGCTCTTAACCCTCGAGCCATCTCTCCAGCCCAGCATTTTTAAGTATTGAAAGAAAAGAACAACCAAGGCTGGAGAGATGGCTCGGCAGTTAAGAGCACTTGTGGCGTTTGCAGAAAACCCAAGTCCAGTTCCCAGCACCCACATCAGGAAGCCCTCAAATGTCTGCAGGTCTAGCTCCAGGGAATCTGACTTGTTCTTCTGACCTTCATGAGTACTGCATGTGCATATATGCTTACATACAGACACATAAATACAAATAAAAACGAATCTTTGAAAAAAAAAAAAGAAATAGTGTGTGTATTAAGATGGTCTATCCATGAAATCATTCACCAACTGTTTCAATGAACAATGGTTCTGCTTGGAGGGTGGCACAGACATTAGGTGAGGGTAAAATCTGGTTCACTGGCTGTGATGATTTTGAAAAGCATTCATCTTAGAGAAAGAGTAACTTATAAAGTCCTCTTCTTCAAACTTGATACAATAATTATAATTATCAAGCAAAGCATTCCGTCTTACTCTTTGTTGTTCTCTCACAAGCCCCTGCCCAAATTAATTGTCTACGTTTCTTTTGGCTGTATAAATAATTTTGAAATATGTAAGCTGTTCTGAAAGCCATAGTATAATGTAAAAACATAAAATAAACAATCCTATTAATAGAGAGGCTGAGATAGGAGAAGCATGATTTCAAAACCATTATGTAGTACCAGCAAGACACTGTCACATACAAACAAGCAGACAGTGTTATGGATTGTACAATATTAAAGCGCCTGGGAGTGGAGCTTCCTCTGGGTGTTGTGGGGTTGGCTGCAGAGTTTGTGCCCAAGCCTTTTTTTTTTTTTTTTTTTTTTTTTTTGGTTTTTTGAGACAGGGTTTCTCTGTGTAGCCCTGGCTGTCCTGGAACTTACTCTGTAGACCAGGCTGGCCTCGAACTCAGAAATCTGCCTGCCTCCGCCTCCCAAGGGCTGGGATTAAAGGCGTGCGCCATCACTGCCCGGCTTTTTTTTATATGATATATTTTGATCATATTTTCTTTCTTTCTCAACAACTTCCAGGTCCTCTTTACCTCCTTACTCACCCAACTTTATGTTCTCTTTTCTTTCTCTCTTTCAAAAAGAGATTAAAAAAATACAGAATCCAAGCAAATATCATTAAAGACAAAAACAAAACAAAACAAAACAAAAAACCAAACCAAAACACACACATAGAAACAAAGAACAACAATAACACGGATTCTGTTTTGTGTTGCCTGGCTTCTCCTGGGATTAGGCCCTGCCTCGGAGTGTGGTTGATAAACCCAGTGCCACTCCACTGGAGAAGTGATTTTCCTTTCCTATCATTTGCTATCATTTGCATATAGCTGCTTGGTTAGGTGTCTATTTCCCTTTGTATTGGGATTTTATCTGATGTGAACTTGTGCAGATCTTGTATATGTTGTTGTCATTTCTGTGAGTTAATGTATACATGAGTCCTGTTGACCAAAGTGTCAGGTGTGGGATCTGTCTCATACAATGGACCTTAAATCCATCAAAGTGGCTGGTTACTCCCATAATGCCTGTGCCACTATTACACCAGTATATCTTGCAGACAGATCACTGTTGTAGGTTGTAGAATTTGTAGCTGGGCGATATTGATGATCACTTTTCTCTTTCAGTATTACACAAAGTACTTCCTACCACCAAAACCACTAGTCAGTAGGGGTGAAGCTTCTATTTGGGTATCAGTTTGATACCTCCATGTTTGATTTCTCCATGTTTGTTGATAGAAGTGGTAACTTCAGCAACAGGTTGCTATTCAGTTATCGTTTGGTTGAGGAGGGTAACCAACAGCCTTGGCAGTAGGCTATAATGTTAAGAAGGGGTAGTCTATAGGACCTCTTTGGTTAGCTTAACAAGATAAAACCCACTTCTGGCATTGGAGGTTTCACTTTGGGGATAAGATGTCTATTTGGGGAATTATTTGTATCAGCTTGTGTTCTCAAGCTAATTATGTTACCCCAAAACCTGTTTGCAGTGTCCTGCATATAAGACTAAATAAAGGGAGCCTGTCCCCATTTGTTTTTTGACTGGTCAATAAGGTTACCAGCAGCCAATGGCTGGGTAGGGAGACAGAGGTGGGACTTTAGGATTCCCAGGAGGGGCTCGGTGAAGGGAGGAAAAGGAGATTCTGCCCTGCCAAGGGCATAGGATACAGACTATGGGGGCGGGGGAAGGTGCAGGAAGAGGAGCAGCATGTAGGTTCAGGGGAAAGTGGCCCCAGGAGGGCTGCCCGGCAGGATCCAGGGCAGCAAAGACAAACTATTGATTTAGTAAGTATTAAGTCTGGAATAACAGAGGAAAGTGTGTGTTAGCCATGTGGAGTTAAGGAGGGGCTCAGCCTTTGAGCTGTTTAAGGTATTTAAAATATAAGGCAGTGTATGTGTGTTTTTCTTTTGGGAATCCAGAATACTGGGGCAATAGCTAGAAGCGCGGACACCAGCTGGGAAGTATAGAGTAGATTAATTTAATTACTGCATCAATTATTTCTCTCATATGTGACTTCATTTAAATTCTTTTCATAGGACCCGGTATGGTCATCCATGCCTTTCATTCCAGCACTTGAGAGGCAAGGCAAGTAGATTCTTATTTCTCATCAACTGCAAATGGACCAGAGACCTTAGTATAGACCTAAAGTTTAACACTGTTAGGGAAGAAGGTAGGGAAAACACTTCCTGACAGAAGTGGGCAAGGGCTAACTGCATAGGACCTCAGCCTGTTCAATCATCGACAATGCAACAATCAGCAAGTGGAGTTGAAAAGCTTCAATTCTGAACAGCAAAGCAAACAATTAACTGAGCAAAGACCCAGCCTGCAGAATGGAAAGGAAATCTTTGCCAGCTATGGGCCTTACAAAGGCTTAGTAATTAGAATATACAAAGAACTAAAAAAGAAGCAGACAAGCAATGTCAGAGAGCAAGAAGAAAACAAATTATCCAGTCAATAAAATGGGCTCATGGATGAATAGGTAGTTTTCAAAAGAGGAACTACAAGTGGCCATTAAGTATAGATGTTCAGTTTCACTAGACATCAGAGAAACAACAACCTAACTGTACTGAGAATGCATCTCACCCCACTTAGAATGGTAGTCATCAAGAACACAACAAAAAACGATGGCGAGGAAATGAAAAGCAGGAATCTTTATATGCTGTTGGTGGGGCTGCAAACTAGCCCGGTTTCTATGGAAACCAGTGTGGAGGTCTCTCAAACACTCTTGGGTATTTACCCAAATGGATTAACATCAATGGATTGTAGAGATGATTGCACATGCATGTTTACTGCAGTTGTATTCACAGATGCTAAGTTATGGAACCAACCCAGGTGCTCAACAACAGAGGAATGAGTAAAGAAAATGTAGTTCAGACAAACAATAGAATGTGTTCTGCCATAAAGAAGGACGATGTTATGTCATTTGTGAAAAGATTAGTGTGACTGGAGACAATCATACTGAGTAGATCAGGGCAGTCTAAAGCATATATTGTATGCTTTCTCTTTTGCAGCACTTGGATTTTATATAGTCACATAAAATCATGCATGTAGAAGTGAAACTGTCTAGGGAACAAGGGTTAATGGGAGGGGCAGGATGAGAAAAATTAAGCAAATTAAAAAAAGTACTTTTGAATTCAAATCTCTTTACAGGTTTCTTGTGCACAAGAAACACCAGCTATAAGGAAAGGCAAGACACTGTTAAGAGTTTCAGAGAGGTGCTGGGCTCATTGTGAATGATGCTTATTATATGTAAATCCTTTTGTGCAAACTCCCTGCTTATTTCTTGGCCTTTGCTTGACCACTGCTATGATTTCTCTGACTCTGTAAAAACAGAAGGAAGCAAAAGACAGCATAACCTGCCAATAGAAACGGCTGCCTTTCTTGCTGTGCATTCTAATACTTGAAAGTGAAGCTCTGACAGATGTGTGAACTGGAGGCGATGGGGGTGGAAGTGGAGATCAAGTGCTAAAGTAGAAATGTACATCAGTCCATTGAAAAGTAGGTGGATTTTGTTTTTTATTTGAAGTTCCAAATAAAACATCTATTTCTTTTTGCCTTTGGAAAAATATGACTAGATAAAAAATAATGGACCATTCATGAGGCGGTGACTTGTATGGTGGCTTCTTGTCTCACTGGCTCTTCTCTCAGACTTGGATGCTCCGCCCCTACTTCCGGTCTGTGCAGGTAAAGGGCACTGCTCTACCCAGGTACCTTGGTAAGACGCCGCTTCCTAGCACTGACTTCTTTGAATCTTTTAGCTTACCACACAAAACAGTGCTTCTTAGATTTTTGGTTGTGAGCCCAGCCTTTAGCAGCTGAGCCATCTCTTCAGCCCCCAAACAGTGCTCTTTACAACAGCACCATGCACACTAGCTGTGCTGTTTGCTATATTGCTTCCTTGACCCTGCTCTCTCTGACTGTGTTCCTCTTTCCCTACATAGTCTCTTCTGCTTTATACTCCTCTGGCTCAGGGTGAAAACACATGGTATTTGGCTTCTCCCCACATCTTACTCCCTGTTCTCCTTCCCTTTAGCCTCTTTCTTTCATCCGCAAAGTCCATCTTCTACTAACATATGCTGTGTGTATGTGTGTGGGTATATATATTTAAAACTCTAGAATCTGTATCTGAGAAAGAACATATGATCTTAATAGCAACAGTTTTTGGTATTTATCTATTCTCGAAGTATCCTATTAGTCATGTCCTTGTGGGTATCTGTGGCTTAGTCTTGAAGGGATGTCTTAGAGGACATGATTAGGAAGCAGGTCTGGAGTAGGCCTTCTCTGTTTAGGGATGGGTACTGGTACTACCAGCCATGGGATGGGGGAAGGCTGTTAACTCTTCTGGAACCTAACAGTATTATCGACACATATGGCTGACTGCCGAGTGCCAGCACAAAGAACAGAATAACTTTCTTGTTGCAAGTTAGTGAAGACCTATGTACTAAAGATGCGGCCCACTTGCCAGCTGAGCCATGCAGTCTTCCTGACAGCTAAGCAAGCGAGTACCGTTAGGCCTGCTTGAAGAAGAGCAAGTGTAGGCTTGCAGGCTTCAGCTGGAACAAGTCTTTGCAGCTTCTGACAGGAGAGATGAAAGTCTAGGCTCCCGCTGCGTGACTAATCTGTTTGAACAGTTTACAGTGCTCTTCTACAAAGGCTGGGATTTTCCATATGATTGGTTCTGGAGAAATGCTGTTGCCTCAGTTCTACAGCAAAGGCCTCGAGGGCATGAGTGGATCATTTCACAGATTGTGAAGAGAAAGATGACTTGTGGAAGGAAGGAAGCCTTGGGCCCAATGAGGCACTGGAGATCTATGGATCTCAGTAGCAGAAGGTGTTGCACGGTCAGGCCCACACTGCACCAGAGTGAACCACGGCCTTGTCCTCCCATCCCAAGCTCTGCGTTTAACTCCGCTTACTGTCTTGTTTCTTTTCTTCTGCCTTTACCTCTCCACAGCTGTTTCTGAATACTGTTTTCTTTCTTCAGGGCAGATAACATAACCAGCAGCATGCGATATACCACTGATAGGTTGATGTTGAGATACAATATAGAGATACCTTCCTCACATGTGTCTGGAAAGGATGGAGGGCTTCAATCATTGGATGACCTTGCTTTCTTTTGCCTTGTAACTCCTTCATTTTATGGCACTCTCGCCTTGAATCAAGAGCCACATTTTCCATGACTCATCCTTCCTGTGGGTCACCACTATATCCCCTGCATCACAGTTGTCTGCCCATGGATCCATCCTCCCTCCCTGCTGTTTCTCTTTAGAACTGGGTCTGTTTTCCATTCATCTTTGTGGCCCAGGACTGACCTGGAGTAAGCACTTAATAAGTGTTCTCTTCAATGTTTATTGTGAAAACATCGGCAATAGAAAAGGGAGTTCAAAATGAGTCTGAGTGGAGAGGTGGGTAAGGTTAATATGTCTTAATTCTATTTCAACCAAACCTTCTGATGGCAAAGCATTAACAATACAAAACCAAAATATTCAACAGAAAATGGACATGAAAACCTATGAATTCCAAGAGAATTTACTTTAGCGCAGAGAACCATTTAAAGGAACCAAGCACAAGAGAGACTTAATTATCACCGAGCCCCACAAAATCCCCAAATTCCTCCAAGGGGATTAAAGTCTGAGTTGCTGGAAAAGAATTTGATAACATGTAATAATAGAGCCTTAGACAGAGGCAAAGTCACTGCATACTACAGGCTATCAATCAAATTTTCTTTACTGTTCAAGCTGCCAACAAGTAGATAAAGTAACTCATAAACACAGCAATCACTCAGCAAAAGGCAATTTTATCGTTGTCACAATAGGCTCATAACACTTAAGGAAGCCATGTGTTAGAAAAATTAATGTCTTTTGTGGGCTGAAGGGGTTTAAAAAACTCTACATTGTGGGAATGAAATTTTTAGATTTAACACTTATAGATATTCAGATTAATTTAATAAGCATTTTAGGACAAAACTTTGACTGGGAACTCCGTGGTAGATAATTATGAAAGTCTGTGTCTACACGGCTTTGTTTCCTGCTTGCAGGCATGCTTTACATGGCTCGGATCACCCTGGAAGGGAAGCCAGTTTTTGCTGCACTCATAAAAGCCTCCAACCACACTCCCTATGAGAACTCCTAAGGGATGTTTTAATCACAGGAAAATTCCACATTAAATTTCACATTTAAGATGGAAAACATTTATCAGTATTCCAAAAAAAGTGTCAGATTTTGTTATCTACCCTTCAGGGGAAAACTGTTCCTAATGAGAAAGACCCATGAGGACCAAAATCATTATTAAATGGGCATTTCTTTTTTTTGAAAGAAGCCGTGGCTCAGACTTCTGTGTGCCATGCTGCTTTCAAAGATGACTACATAGAGTCCTTGGCTGTCACTGTTCAGAAATCACAGCAGACAAGGTCTTCTATGCAGTGCCAAGCACTGTGCTCGCAGCTGAAAAGCCAAGCCACGAAGGCAGCTAATGTGCTGAGGAAAGCAAGAGCCCAAACTACATTTAAATCTTCCCTGCAAACACAGGACTGAACTTAACCAAATACAGGATGCTGAGTTAAATGGATAGAGTTTATCTCATTTTGAGCAAAATTGCAAGCTTAAACCATATCCATTTAAATATAAGAACAAGGTTCTTATGATTCTTCTTAAAACCCAGATTCTTTAAGTCTCAGCCTCTCCCTCTCTCCCTTCCTTCTTTCCCTTCTCTCTGGATTTCTGTCTGTCTGAGTGTCTGTCTGTCTGTCTGTCTGTCTGTCTTTCTCTATGTGTCTGTCTGTCTGAATCCAGGGCCTCACGTGTGCATGCTAACCCAGTGCTCTAAAACTGAGCTGTTTCCAGCCTCTTAACCCAATGCTTTAGGAAGAAAGCTTTTCAGTTAGAATTTGATCTGGAAAAAATAAAGTGCAGCCATGTGGAGGACTGCGGGCTAGGAGTTTGCAGAGTTATGTTTTCTGACGTTCTGCAGGTAGCCCACTGGATTTTCTTTGTTCACGACATTTAACAATGTCAGTGAAGCTCTTAACTGAACCACATGTCATCTAAAGTCATCCCAGATTTAAAATTCTCTCTTTCTGCCCACATATTCATAGTAAATATTTACCATATAGTAGATATTGACTGGATAATACAGGCCTCTCAGACACAGACATCTAATTTTTAGAAGTGTATACAGCAAACAAAGGGAGGAAGATATGTCAGTACAGTATAAATGCAAGACTGAGAAAAGCCAAACATTTCTACTGTTTCTCTTTCCATGGAAATTCCAATGTATAAATTGTTGCTCTTTTTCCTGGTGAAAGTATAATATTTTATTAGTTTTTTGAGCATTTCATACATGCACATAATGTATTTTGATCTTAACTACTAACTACCCACCCCCACCGGTCTACCTCCTTCATTGCCTCCTTTCAAGAAAGATTATGATACAGGGAAATGTCAGGTTCTTTCTCCAGTAGCCGTGCATTCTATCTTTAGCACTAATAATCAATTGCTTACACTGGAGTTGGTGATGTGGATCTGTAATCCCAGCTACCTGGGAGGCTGACTGTGAATCTTAGTGAGGCCCAGCTTCAAAACAAGAAAGTAAGAAGACTGCAAACAAAGGCAACCGGGGAAAGGCTTAAGATGAGCTGTGAGCTTCCTTTCCCACCATCGTACCTAAGACTCAAACTCCTGACTGAATCAGGGTGGCTGCCATTACTTCATTGGTTCATGAGACTCAAGAGTGAGAAGGGACTTGATTTCAGTTCCTCATGAGAGCATTACTGACTGAAGGCAAAATAAAGTCAACAGATGTTATGCTTTTAAAATACTAAACAATTTGGATAAGTTTCTAGGTCAAGTATATATTAAATATATTGCTTTTCTATAAATCAAAAGAATACATACGACATTAAAAGAAATACAGTATTTGTCAAATTGATATCATCACAACCTACCATTTCTGTTGTCTGAATAGTTTGAATGCAACTGATATATTTACACTGTCAGCTGTAGTCACACACACACACACACACACACACACACACACACACACACACACAAAATTTACCAAGTAATTAGTATATGAAACAAAAGTCACAGCCATAAGAGCTAACAGAAGAGCTGCTGCGAGAGCTTACAAACACATTAGACTTTAACATTGTGATAAGCTTTCTCTTAAACTCAAAAATGACAAGTTCATATGTACCTAAAATATGAGTTCTCATGCCAAGCCTGATTTAACAAAAAGTTGATAATCATGAACATGAATATACTGTTTATACTGAAATATAGATTAATGAAGGAAATGGGATAGTTGCAATGCATTTTTGTTCATTATATTTCTTTATTTTGAGATTTCTCCCCTCCAAAACTTCCTATGTACCACTTTCCACTCTCCTTTAAATCCATGGCTTCTTTTTCTCACTAATTGTTATTGTATGCATGTATGTATGCACTACATTTTATATGTCCTCAAAGTTCCATTTGTTCCTTACTTGCTGAAATTGTACTCAGCCTGCACAATATTATTGCTTGCAGTTACAGTCTTACAGCCTGAACGACCAACTCCTAACTATTTGTTAACATTCTTCCAGTACGATTCATGGAGGTTTTGTAAACTCTGCTTGATTTTAAAATAAAGTAAAGATAAAAAGATGTTTTGTATAAAAAATATATGACTTAAGCAATAATGATAAAAAGGAGCTGGGTTTTGGGGATTACATGCCAAAGCAAACCATGCTCCTTGTGAGACAGACTGTATAAAGTTCACATGAAGAGGAACAGCAAATAATCAATGTAAATTAGCTTTCTACCCTGCTTACTCTAAAAACACTCATGAGTTTAAATTATGATAGTGCAACTTCCAAATTTTCAAAAGCAGTCATTAGTGAGAGAATATAATATAATGGGGATCCAGTGAAGCTCCTTCAGAATAGATAAGGCTGTGGCAAAAGAATATATTCTCGAGCTGGGCAGTAGTGGCGCACGCCTTTAATTCCAGCATTTGGGAGGCAGAGATGGGTGTATTTCTGAGTTCAAGGCCAGCCTGGTCTACGGAGTGAGTTCCAGGACAGCCAGGGCTACACAGAGAAACCTTGTCTCAAAAACCCAAAAAGAATATATTCTCCATTTTAACTTCTTAGTAGGCAAACTTTGCCACATAATGTGCTAATGCCCAGGGCCCTCTATCTTGATGTATAGTATGCATCTACCTTAGTAGTTATACATTAGTAATGTATAATGCATCTACCTTATACAACTGGGTAACATAGATGGATTAAATTGTTATTATTCTACAGAATTTATGCCTAATAATAAATTACATTATTTGTGCATGCTGTAGCTTAGTGGTAAAGTATGTGCTTAGGTTTGTGAATCCTTGGATTCAGCCCCTAACATATAAATAGATATTAAATCAGGCAGTGAAAAAAATTAAAACTTAGAAATGATATAATACCGAATATATATTTTTTAAAGTGGGAAAATGGCAGGAACCAGGAAACGTTATACAAAATGAGACAACCTGGGCCCAGAAAGAAAACATTTCAGGATCTCCTCATATGAAGAGCCTAGCTTCAAACTTTGAGAACTGTGTGTTTAACTTGTTGTGTCTACAGAAGCCAGGAAGCCAGAGAAGGTTCATGAGAGAGGAGAGGAGATAAGGCATGGGTTATTACATGAAAATCTGTGTCAGGAGCTAAAAAGATCATTCAAGTTAGTGGTCAGGGAGGCCACAGAGGCATGAACCAGCACAGGACAAATTGTCTTAGGTGCTATATTTTGTTTCTTCAAGAAATGGGTGTAAAACTCCCAATGGGGAGTCAGTCATTTTAAGAAGGGTTAACAGGCCCAGGAGAGGGGCAGGGTCTGAGTTCTTGTACTTACAGATTATATGACTTCCAGGACCTGTGTGGTATTTTATGGGGCAAAGGAATACTTCAGCAAGGTCAGCAAGAGCAAGGCAGGAGGAGAGATGAAATCGTATGCCCATGAATGACAGGAAATTAAACACGAACTAATACCCCACCTTCACAGCATAATCTGCCCTATCTGTCTTCCTCATATTATGTAACAATTAGTCTATAATAAATTCAGAAAGTGCTTTCTCCAGGATTCCTTTTTTTCTACCCTTTAGAGGTCTGAAGTATTTTGATTTTTCATTGGGTTATCTCCTGTTGTAAATCAGAAACACTAAAGGGTAGAAGAACTAACTAGCAGATCACTGTCGGAGGGCAGGGTAATGTTACTCAGTTTCACAGCCCAGGTCAAAGCAAGAGGAGCTGAGCAAACATGTGTAAGCTATCACAGAAGCCTGTGTTCTCCAGAGGCCATCCTGGCAGGGGCATCACACATGAGAACAACAGGGGCAGAAGGCTGTCTCCGAGGACAGGGCCAGGTGTGCTTGTAAACCTGAGGGGCTCACCCTTGTCATTAGCTCAGTGCTTTCAAAGGCTGGTGCAGGTGACTGGTGGCAAGCACAGAAAGGACATGCGATCTCCCTCTGTGATCTCAAAAGCCATCTGTCCTGGCAGAGAGGACTGATGAGGTGTCAAGAGACTAACTCTACAGATGGCCATGATCCGTTGGCTACATAACAAATAGGACATGGGATTCTAATTGGAAGGGGTGTGTAGGGGAGAGGCGAGAAGGGGGGAGGTGTGTAGGGGAGAGGTGTATGGAGGGGGGAAGAGGTGTAGCGGGGAGGGATGTGTAAGGGAGGGAAAGTCAGTGCCTTTCCCT
The DNA here is from genome assembly GCF_008632895.1 of Mastomys coucha. Taxonomy (NCBI): domain Eukaryota; kingdom Metazoa; phylum Chordata; class Mammalia; order Rodentia; family Muridae; genus Mastomys; species Mastomys coucha. The sequence goes on along the minus strand of NW_022196900.1, from coordinate 57,930,386 downwards.
GCACCAAGGCTGAAGTGAGTCTAACCAGGAGAGGTTCTGCTCATACCTGGCTCATCATTTCCTGCAATTACTTTTCACAAACTCTCACGTTTGTTTGCAATCTTCCTGCTGGCTGGGTAATGAGATCCATGTGTTAGTTTTCATGCTTCATGTGAAAATTTGGGGGAACATTAAAAAGGGGGAAAGATCTTCACAGGAACAATGTGTTTAAGCACTTTTCACACCGACCCACTTTTTGGCTGCATAAAAATGACACACCTATATATTTTCTGTAACTAACTTAAGGCTTTTGATGAGGTACATGAGGTTAGGAAATAAAAGCTGTGTCTCATCTCTCATTTTAAGTGGTGCTTATCTTTCAAGGACACTAGGATTTATAGTCTCAAACTGCAGAACCATATATTAGGAGCCTCATGATGATCTTCAAGAACCTTTATCTTTGTCTTTTTTGAGGTGGCAAGAGAAGCAGAGCAAGATAATCAATAAGGCCTTGGGCTGCTGGAAGAGGAGGCTGGGTGAGCACCCTCAGATAGAGGCCGGAGCACAGGCCAGTGGTAGAAGGCAGCACACACAGGGAGCAGGAATCCTGAGGGTCCATACAGAGGGGACTATATTTATGCCAGCAGAGGTGAGAGAGCAAGCTGAAGAGAAGGTCAGCTGACTCCATTCTTTTGAGTCTTCCAGGAAGTCTAGATCTGTCTTAGGCTAAGTCATAAAAAGAGACTTTTTTACAACAAAGAAATCAGATGGTTAAATCTTTTATTTTACATGTATGTATGTGCACCATGTGTGAGCAGTGCCTAGGTATCCCATGGAACTGGATTTACAGATAGCTGTAAGCCACCATGTTGATACTAGGAATTGAGCCTGGGTCCTCTTGGATAACAGCCCATGCTCTTAACCACTGAGCCATCTCTCCAGCCCCCAGAGGGTTAAAACTTTTAACATGAAAGCGTTGTGTATAGAACTGCTTTAAAATTTAATTTCCCTCTTTTGCTTAAATAGCTTTATTTATATACATTTAATTCTTACAGTATTTAAGACATCTCTTTAGGAAAATGGGGAAAACAGGCTTTTAATAGGGAGCTAGTATCAACGTTAGGGACTAGCTTCTTAATACAACTCCAATGGCCTTAGTATAGCAAGGAGAAACCATTTCCTAGTGTTTATAAAATGTTTCAGTTTTACTACAACCCAGTGAGTCAAGATTCCTATGATATTTGAACATTATATTAATTAACAATATAGCTTAGTCATACCTATTATCCAAAAGAAAGCTCTTAAAGAAAGGTCTCTCTTCCCTCAATGACAAAAGGCAGACAGCCACAGTATCCCAGGCTAGATAAGAAGTTTAGAGCCTTACATGTAGTAGTTTCTAACTGCAGAAGCACAGGAAAAGTTAGGACTTAAATGTCCTCAATCACTGTGTTGTGATCAGGCATAAGGAGTTAGAATCCTTTGGTCAATAATATCAGGCTCAGAGCATATTCGCTTCCAGGCTGGGGAGTTCACTGAGAGTCAGCAGATGGTCAACATGCTTTAGGACAGGTAGGTAAACACAGAGAGGCAAGGTCTGCAAACCAGGAGTAGGGGACCAGGTTACTAGAGTACCTGCAGCTCCCGAGTTTCCTTATGTTTTAGAGAACAGGTATTTATATTTTGTTTTGTCAAGCTTCCATTCAAGTATCCTGGGTCATAATGAGCCTCAGCAACTAACTCCGTGACAGTAGTTTACTTCTACATACTTACCAAAGGTGTGTCTTTTCCTCCAACAATGCTGAGCCCAAGCCCGGAGCGCCCCTTGGATATTTCTATGATCATTTCTTGACCAGGGACAATGGGACACGTTGCAGGGTCCACCGAGAGAGGAACAGAGTCCACTGGGAGAGGAGCCTGGAAGTTACCTGGGAAATGATCAAACAAAATGATTAGTAAGCAGGAGTTACTCTTATAGTGTACCATTTCCTAGTGTTTATAAAATGTTTCCTGCCTGGAAGATGGGGTTGTGTGGCTGTCACCTCACTCTTCTCACATGAGGCTCTATGAAGGGAAAAGCTGGACCATGGCTCTCCTCACCCACTGGATGAACCACAACACTACGATGGCACTTTCTGAGATGAAACCATTAACTCCTCGAATCTGTCAACTTACCAATTTTAGGTATATTCAATTAAAAAAATCTCAAAACATACCATGAAAATCAGCATGGAAAAATTAGATATGACTAATACTTAGGAACACAAAAGCATATCCTGCAATGAGTAGAAAGGCCATTTCCACAGAAGACTCTGTGTTTAGAAGGTTTACCCCATGGGGTCTGTGGTGGTCTGAATATGCTTGGCCTATAGGAAGTGGCACTTTTAGGAGGTGTGACCTTGTTAGAGGAAGTGTGTTACCGTGGAGCCAGGGCTTTGAGGTCTCATATATATGCTCAAGTCTGATCATATATATGATCAGTGTGGTCCAGACCCTTCCCTCCTGGCTGCCTGTGGAAGACAGTCTCCTTCTGCTGCCTTAGAACCAAGATGTAGAACTTTCACCTCCTCTAGCATCATGCCTGCCTGCTGTCATGCGTCCTGTCATGATGATGATGGACTGAACCTCAGAGACTGTAAGCCAGTCCCAATTAAATGTTTTCCTTTGTAAGAGTTGCCTTGGTCATGGTGTCTCTTCATAGCAATGAAACCCTAACTAAGACAAGATCTTAAGTTTAATGTCTTATACTGCAAAAAACAAAACAAAAGAAATAAAAATGTGCTTAAATACTTCCAATAAGAGTGTAACACAGGACTGGAGAGATGGCTCAGCGGATAAGAGTACCAACTGCTCTTCCAAAGGTCCTGAGTTCAAATCCTAGCAACCACATGGTGGCTCACAACCATCTGTAAATGAGATCTGATGCCCTCTTCTGGTGCATCTGAAGACAGATACAGTGTACTTACATATAATAATAATAATAAAAAGAGTATAATGCAACAATTAAGATGTATAAGGGAATTAATAAAACACATCATTGGAAAAAAATATTAAAAATTTATCCCTAATATCACAGGCTTAGCTTCCCTAATCCAGAGATCTGGAATTTTTTTGATCATTGACATAATATCATGAAAAGAAAAGTATACATATTACTTCATGTGATAGGAAAAAGTTCAAATATAGACATATCCAAACAGCCTTCAGGCTGTACATTGAATGTGTACATAAAACATAATGGATTCTGTATCCAGATTTGAATTCTATTTCTAATCTATCTCATTATGTATATGAAAATGTTCCAAAATTTTAAAGATTTCTGCTCCCAAGTACTTTGGTAAAGGTTACCAATATATATAAAGGTAAACACACATGCACACAGATATATGCACACATTTATATTACAATGCTTCCTGAGGCCATAATGAAAATTTTGTTAAAAGAGTTACTGATGTTTTCAACACTCATTCATCATCATAATTCAAACTTCAAAATGAATTCCATCCTTGCTTCCTTTCTTCACCTATATCCTTTTGAGACTAGATTCCTGAGAGCCCAGGCTGGCCTTGGATTCACTATGTAGCTGAGTATGACCTTAAATTCCTGAACCTCCTTACCTCCCTCCATTTCTCAAGTGGTTGGATTATAGGTGCCAGCCACCATGCCTAGTTCTGAACACCAACTTCTTTACTGAAACACAGATCTTCAGATGGTTTATATCAAATATACATAGCACTGAAAACCGGCTTCATTATGATTTTGGAGTCATTATTTATGACTTAACTTTAATCTTTGGCAGAGACTGGCAGGCATTCTGTAGGCCTTCACTTCATCAAATGCTTATATGGAGGGCCTTTCCTGTTTGTGTGTGTACTCAGTAAAGATTAGGCAATGCAGATGGTGGAGAAAGGAGAAAACAGTGCAGAAGTGGGGCGTTTAACCTCAAAACCAGAAGCAGGGGAGGACCAGGCAGCTAGCTGTCCTGCATCCTCATCTCACTGGTAAGGAGGCAGGGGAGGACCAGGCGGCTAGCTGTCCTGCATCCTCATCTCACTGGTAAGGAGGCAGAGGAGGACCAGGCAGCTAGCTGTCCTGCATCCTCATCTCACTGGTAAAGAGGCAGAGGAGGACCAGGCAGCTAGCTGTCCTGCATCCTCATCTTATTCTTTTCTCAAAGCATCATGACATTTTCCTTCTCCAAACATTCATGAGGCAGTTTTGGTTAGATGGAGTCGTACCAGAGCTTGTGACGTCTGCATGTGTTGACTGACATGACAGAGCCAGCTCGGATGGGATCTCTTGTGAGCTGGAGGAGACTTGTGTTGAATATGTTTGCTGTTTCATCTGGCAGGCAACCTACAAAAGGAAGGAAAATCACATGAATGTCAAAGAGAGAAGTAATAAGAACATTGTAAAACTGTTGCATTATTGCTGCCAAAATGATAAGCTCCAAAAATGTGTTTTGAGAGAACAGGATGTGCAGAGAGGAGGCAAGGGAAAGCTAGGTCGAGTTTTGGTCTGCCTCCTATTCAACTTTGCTTCTAAGATACTTTGATGGATGCTTGGTCAAAAAGGGAAGCAGGGTATGAGTGGAATACTAACTTGTAGTTTTGTACTTTTGCTGGTAAAGCCCCCAGGGAATATTAGCATTAATTAAGAGAAAGGAAGGACTCCATGCTTCTCAAGAGTCACATAAAAAGCAGAGGGGGTGACCTGATTGTGGGCTGGATTCCAGTAAATGCCAGGCTGTCCCTGGCCTCTACAAATACCTACTCCAGTATCTGTTCTTCGGTACAAGGTATCAATTGTTGCAAGAACTGAGACAATTTTAACTACTGTGATTTGTGTAATGCCTTCTAATTTTTCAAATACTATTGCCTGTAAGGATACCTCAACCACAAGAATAGTCCTCAGCATACAATACACAGTGAATTAGAGGGAGGCCAGCTGGAAGTCAGCTGATAAGAGAATGCTACGGTCAGAGTATTTATGGAACATTTGCTAGGCTGTGGTTCTTGGGGTGTTCATTTGGTTCTCTATGCTTTTTTCTATATATAAGAAAATATTTGATTTTTACTTATTATCACATCAGGAGACCAGTGGAGAACTTTTGGATCAGTTCTCAGCTTCCTTCCAAATGAGGCAATGTGTCTCTTGTTTTATGCTGTGTACTTCAGGCCAGCTGGCCTGCTAGCTTCTAGCAAGTCTCCTGTCTCACATCTTGCTGTAGGTACTGGACACTGCATCTGGCCTGTTTATGTGGGTTCTGGGAACAGAACTCAGGACACCAAACTTGCTGCACAATGCTTTCACCTGTTAAACAACCTCAGTGCCCCTCTCTCTTCATCTTTAACACTGACTGGACCCTTGCTTAAAAAAACCTTTTTCTGTTACATCCTTTTCCTACTAACAAGAAGAAAGCGTGTGTGGAGGGGTTATTTACTAAAAACTGGGAGGAGGGGTACAGCATTGAGGCTTAAGATTACTTAGCTCAGGGCTCTAAACAGATCCATGGTCACAGACAGACATAATTATCAGTGTCTCTCTGGGGAGAGGGTCAATTCTCACAACATCAAAGAACACACTTGAAGAAATATATGGATTGGGAAGTTCCCAGCCACTCATGAGCTTTGAGACCACAGCCGGCACTTTGCCTCCTAATTTGGACATTGCTAGTGGGATAGCTGTTCCTTGTGAGATAGTTGTAAACATGAAAGAAAAATTAATACCAGCAATGCCTGCCCCCTCCCTCAAAACATATTATAAATGACCAGTGAGCTTTGGATCAGAAATTTTAGGGACAAAACACTCCATTTTCATTAGCAGTCAGCTGATTTGGAGTTCTGACCACTAAAATCATCTCTCCAGTTCATGCTTTAGTTAATTCTTTTCTTTCTTTCCTTCCTTCCTTCTTCCCTCTTTCCCTCCCTTCCTCTCCTCCTCCATTTTTTCCCCTTTGGTTTTCTGAGACCTTTTTTTTCTTCCCATGTAGTCCTGGCTGTCCTGGAATTTGCTCGGCAGACCAAGCTGGCTTCAAACTTAAGAGACTGGCCTGCTTCTACCTCCAGGGTACTGGGATTAAAGGCATGTGAGACCATCCATGGTCTCAGTCATGCTATATAAGTACTCTAGTATCAAATTGCATCCCCACGCCTACACATGTTTGTTTTTGTTTACATGTTCAGCATATAATTTTAGAAAGTTTTCAGAGGCATTATATTTGGAAATGTTCGAAAAATCATATACATTTTTTTTGTGGGGAGGGGGGCTTAAGAGGTGATGCTTCTGTGTATCTCTGGCTGTCCTGGTACTCATTCAGTAGACTAGGCTGGCCTTGAACTCAGGGATTCACTTGCCTCTGCCTCCCAAGTGCTGGGATTAAAGGCATGTGTCACCACATTTGGCCATTATATACTTTTATACACTCTTGTTATCTGTTGTTTCTGAATAATGAACATTTTAGTGACATAAACATATAAACTAGGTCTAGAGAGATGACTTGGCAGTTAAGAATCTGTACTGCTCTTGTACAGGATCCAAGTTTGCTTTCTAGAACCCATACCAAGTGGCTCATAACTCCAGCTCTGGGAGGGGATCAGACTCACTCTTCTGGCTTCTGCAGACACTGGCACCTGAGTGTTTTTGTGTCAATGTGACATTCACTAGGGTCATCTGAGAGGAGGGAATGTCAACTGAGAAAACTGGTTTGCTGGAGTTCTGGCCAATATGGTGTGGGCAAGCTTATAGTGCATTTTCTTGCTTGCTAATTTATAAAGGAGGGCCCGTCCATTATGGATGGTGCCAAACCTAGGTAGGTGGTCCTGCATTCTAAAGAAAGAAGGGCGAGCAAGTCATGGTGAGCAAGCCAGTAAGCAGCATTCCTGAATGGCCTCTGCATCGGCTCCTGCCTCTGGGTTCCTGCTCTGCTTGCCTTTGGCAATGATGTGGAAGTATAAGCAAGATCAAACCTTTCTTCCCTAATTAGCTTTTGGTTATGGTGCTTTAACACAACAAGAGTAACCCTAATGAGAACATGTACACATACTCATGTACAGACACTAGTACACATAGGTAAAAATAAAATTAATCTCGAAGTATAAACTAGTTACATAGAAATGAAAACCTGGATTTAAAAAGAAGGAAAAAGTTAATAGCTATAAACATTTGACAGATAAAAGTTGATAGCTTACTGGGTGTGTGGCAGAGGCCAGACAACCCGGTACTTGAGAGGTGGAGGTAGAAGATCATGGCCAGCCTTGGCTATATGGGTTTGAGGCAAACCTAGGCTACATAGAGCTCACCTTCCCCAAACAAACAAAGATTTACAGCCTGGCTATTTCATTCATTGACTGATGTCATCAGACCTCTAGCTTTTTAAGAAAAGTGAAACTCAAAATGTAAGGAACACTAAAGTTAGTGTATTGATATATTTATCAAATTACAAATTCTTCCATTTGAAAATTTCATGGCATTGTGTAAGATAGGGTGGTCTTACAATTTAGCAAAGGATGTTTGAGTGCACGCACCTAGTGGGCATGTGTTGAGCTCAGAAGAGCTCAAGGACCACTTTTAGGAGTGCATTTTCCTCATTTCACCATGTGGATCTCAGAGACTGAAGTCAGGTCATCAGGTTTAGATTAATAAGCACCTTTACCTGCTGAGCCATCTTGTTGGCTCAAGGGTGCCTTTTAAACACCTGGTCAGGCTAGCAGAACAGACTGGTGGTAAGAGGACACTTCTGTGTGCCCAAGTGTGATCTGTGACACAATTGTGTGTGACACCAGGTCTTAAGACACCCTTCACCTCTGCCAGTAAGGAAGGACTTGCCATCACAAGCATCAGGTGTGCTTGTGGAGACAGTTCACATGGCACACTACCCACAGAGCAAGCCCCAAACACAAATAACGCACACTGTCAGGTGACTCTGATGCCTTCTCTTGCTCTGCCACCAAGTTGTCATCAACCACCTGGGACAGCTCTTCCTGAAATGTAAAAGACACAGATAGTTAGCAACATAGGTCTCAACTGCACCTTCAGGGACCTGGGCTTTGCATCTATCTCAAAAATGACCTCAAACAGGACACACACACTCTTCACACTCTTCATCTCCAACCTGGATAAAACTGTACAACTGAGCTCAGGCTAGTCCTATCAGATATTCTTTGATGTCTTGTATTTATGCTGAATATTAAATATACTTCCAGGGTTCAATTCCTGATATCCGAGTATCCTTCCTCTTTAAGATACTCATCTACAGGCTAAAAGCACACCTGGCAGAGTTACTGTGAGGAATAAAGGTAAGCTAGTCCTCAACTCCAGGAGAGAAGCAAATGATCTAGACATGGGAGGCCAACACACAGACACAGGTGGCGCTTCAGCTGACATGCCGGCCACAGTCTGCATGCCAGTCTCCACATGTTATATCCTCATTGTGTAGATAGATTTAAGGCGAAAGCATCATTTGATGGTTTACGTTAGGCATGAGTACCTGCAACTTGGCTTGGACAAATCCTGGACCACCAAGTGGCAGAGAGATCTTGATTTAAATGAGAGGATATGTTTGCTCTGGCAGTCCTGGGTGGTGTGGGCAGGAAACAAGAACAGGGTGGCTTATAAAATGAAGTGTTAGGAGTTTGCAATCCTAGCTCCTTGATGCAAGCAAATTTGGGTCTGTATTTGACTCTTCCAGCCTTAATTTCCTGCATAATTTATAAATGGGGTGCGTGTGGGGAGGGTGTTAGGTCTCAAACCTGGGACAAACAGCTAACTGAGATGCCTATTAGCATATGAAAGCTGATGCGGGTTGCCAGATTCTCCCAGCATCCCTTAGTCCCTACCAGTTACAGACAGAGTCATCCTGGCTAGGTACCCTGCTTCTCAAACTTCTTCAGCTCACAGACTGGGCGGGGCTACATTCCAGCATGGATTTGGAGAGTGTTGCTTAGGTCCTCTGAGCAACAGGACTGGCCTCAGTCCCTTACTTTTTAGGGCCACCTGTATTTCACTCCTTCAGATCTCTGCCATTCTCTTGTGGGAAAAGTTCCTAGGACCCATTTCATCCAACTCCTTACATTTTGCTACAAAACAGATGGTATGACTGATATAAGATAAATTTGTTACTTCATGCCTCAATTCCTCCCTGAGCCTTGGTGGTACCTTTTCCACAGTCTTATAAGTCTCTAGCCTTTCCCTACCAGGCTGGCCTCGAACTCAGAAATCCATCTGCCTCTGCCTCCCAAGTGCTGGGATTAAAGGTGTGCGCTACCACTGCCTGGCTGTTTTTTTTTTTTTTAAGTGTTTTTTTTTTTTTTTTTTTTTTTTTTGGCAAGTTCTCTCTTAAAGTTTTTTAAAAAATATTTGGTAGAATAAAACATGATCTAAATAAATGCTATGTCCATCAAAAATTAGGAATTTGCTTTTAAAAGCAACAGTTGGATTTCATGCAGGCCAGCAAAGGATACACAATGAACTTGTATCTGTGGCCTGCCTCCACTGTGTGGTTTCACAGGTCAGAGAAAAGTCGTGGAAAGGTCAATAATGGGAATACTACTACAGAGTAAAACCCGGGCTACATTATAAACATTAGAACCAGGAACCACGGCTACTCCTCCTCCTGGTTTTCATCAAAAGCAAGCGCTTCTCAGTAATGTTGACGCTGCAAACCTGCTTTAACAATCCCCATTCAACCCAATCACAGGGATATTTCCCCAGGATCAGAAATATTAAATATGAATCTTTTCTATCAAGTAGTATGTCACTTGTGTTTAGAACAAGGAATGAAAATCTTTTTATCTTTCCCACCTTGTACGATTTGTGTGCAAATATTCCTCACAAAGTAAAACCTTCCTCTACTCAAACCCACTGTTCCCATCTTGGAATCTGATGGCCTGCAGCCCTTTCCTTGCCCTTCCATTTCCCATGTGGCCAGGATTTTCAGACCAGCCAACTGAATAAGACTGTGAAGTCAGGCCCATCCAATGGAAAAAAGACACAGCTCCCTCCCAATGCATTTGCTGGTTCTCTGTGTACATTCGGGATTTGAGCTACCTTCTTGATCAAGTGTCAAGTCTGCTTTGTGTAGACACTGTGGTCAATAGCTGATTTCTTTCTTTGAGGCCTGAACTTATTTCTAATACTAGCTATGGATCAAAAACTCTAATTTAGATATTGGTAGGAGCAAATACTAACTTGTTTTTTGCCTTTTCTTAAATTGTTTTTACATTTATCTACTGTGTGTGAAAATGTGTCTCTGTGTGTGTGCATGTGTACGTGTGTACATGTGTATGTGAGTGTTCAGGTATGTGTGTATGTTTGTGTGTGTAAGTGTGTATGTGTGTGTGTGAGTGTGAGTGTGTATGTGTGTGTGTATGAGTATGTATGTGTGTGAAGGTTAGAGGACAACTTGTGGAAGTTGGTTCTTTCTATTAAGTGCAGAGGTCAAACTCAGGTCACAGGTTGGGTGGCAGGTACTTTTACCATTTGAGCTACCTTGCTACTCCCACCCTCTTTTTAATCATGTGCATTTGTACTGAAAAGGGGACAGAAAGTATGGCTTCCAACTGGTTTTGACTTCTAACTAATAGAGGAGTGTTTAGAAAGGTGCTCTTTTTTTTTCCCCCTTTCAAGAGTGGGTGAGAAGTAACAACCTCCCTGAAAAGGGGTTTGCGGGCAAGGCTGAACCCACCTTCTGCTCCCAGCAGTGCACTGTGACGGCCCAGGAGCCCAGTACTCACCACCTTTCCCTATACACTGGTAGGATGTATAGGAATGACTAGTTACAGGGAATGAGACCCTGTGGATCTGGGGGCCAGTGTCTGGAAACCACTCATTCCTCCACTTTCCTCTCCATGTCTGAAGTGCAACAGGATGGAATGACAGAAGCTGACTTGGTGAAGCCTGGCTCCACACAGCACCTTACTTCTCATACTGCTCACTTAAACTTCCTTGAAGGGACAGGGGCTGCTGCTGAATGACAGTGCCGACCATGACAGCTAAAGACTACTGACTATGACTACATGTCAGTTGTGAGCCAGTCATGCTACACATTTGTTGATGTGCACAATGGACTTCTGTGTTAGATGCTGTTATGGTCTGTTTTAAGCTGGGTGTGAGGGTGCACACCATAACAGTACCTTGGAGGGGAGGGTGATAAGTTCAAGTCATCCTCAGGTATATAGTAAGATGAAGGCTAACCTGTGCTACAGGAGTCACTGTCTAAAATGAACTAAAAACAAAACAAAACCCCCAAGGCCAGTCTGTTTTTAGAGTTTGAATATCTGAGGCACAGAGAAGATAAAGTATTGCCAACCCAGAGCCTAATCCAGACACACCTCGTTTTTAGCCAGGGCACAAACCTCCTGAGAAAGAGAATGCATTATTGCCTCCCATCTTCAGACAGAAGGTTGGTTTGCAGGTGGCTCCGCATTTAGATTTGTTACCAAGTCAGAACAAATTGCACTTGCTTATTTCTAACCTGAGATTTAAAACAAAACTGAAGCATTTTCATGGCCCTGCAGAGACACCGGTTGCTTCCCTTTGCTTTACACACAGGCTAGCACTTGCTCACCTTCCCGCTACTGCACCAACAGAGCCCTTAGTGCATTTACATCTGAGCACTGGGGCATTTTAGGATGCTGACTTTGCATCTTGGCTCATGAAACAAATGGACACAGCACATTTGGTTGGCACTGAAAGCCTCAGCACAGTGTGGGAGCTCCTAATAGATCAGCGTATGGCACTTCTGAGGGGTAGTTCTTAAAGGCATATTGGATTCTTCAGGATGACAGTTACGGTGAGAGGTAAGTCTGGCCTGCAATCCTCAAAGCAGACTGACTCCTTGTCTTGATTACCTTTCCATTGCTGTGAAGAGACCCCATCAGCAGGCAACTTATAGAACAAAGAGCTTATTGGGGCTTGCTTACAGTGTCATGACCACCATGGCATGAAGCATGGCAGCACTCTGGAAGGCATGGTGCTGAGGCAGTAGCTGAGAGCCAAAAGTTGACTCACAGGTAGGTGCGGGGGTTAGGAGAGATGGAGAGAAAATGGGAGAAGGAGAACAAAAGTAAAAATGGTATGAGCTTTTGAAACACAAAACCGAATGCTCAAGACACACCTCCTCCATCAAAAGCCACACCTCCTAATCCTTCCCAAACAGTTCCACCAAATAGGTACCAAAGACTTAAACAGTATGAGTCTATGGATACAATTCTTATTCAAAGCACAGCTCTAGATCTGAAACTAGGTAATTAAAATATCCCTTCTCTCTGGACACAGTAATGGCCTAAGATAGACACTGGGACCAAACAAGAATAGAAATCTTCAGATTCTAATGACTTAAGAGAAGAGTGGCCAGCTCTGTTCTAGCAGAGGCTTAGCCCCAGGAGTGATGCACATACCAGGCTGAGTAGATTGGTCTGGCTGAGGAGGGTTAGGAGAAGAGATACCCTGGGCATATGGCCCACTGGTTTTGACTGTTTCTAAGTTCAGTGATGATTCTGTCTTTCCAGTGACTGCAGGTAGCACAGACAACACCGGTAGCCTTTAAGTCAATTTCTACTTTTGGTTAAGCAAAGTTACTAAAAACTCCAACAGCACCTGAATTTTCTCTTAAAAAAAAAAAAATTGTTGGGCTGGCGAGATGGCTCAGCCGGTAAGAACACTGACTGCTCTTCTGAAGGTCCCAGCAACAACATGGTGGCTCCCAACCACCAGTAATGAGATCGGACACCCTCTTCTGGTGAGTCTGAAGACAGCTACGGTAAATTACACTGGAGCGAGCAGGGGCTGGAGCGAGCAGGGCCGGCAGAGGTCCTGAGTTCAACAGCAGCCACACACACACATGATGGCTCATGGCCATCTGTACAGCTACAGTGTACTTATACACATAAAAATAAATAAAATAAATCTTTCAAAAAAATTGTTGTTTATTCCTTGAGAGAAAGTAACCTTTAGCCTAAATATTTATGCTTCATAGTTCAGGAACACAGCTCAGTGACAAACATCTATTGAGATCAACCCAAAGGAATTCTTTACATTGCAATATTAGTTTGTATTCTGAAAGACACCAGTTTTCCTCACTGCTTCAGAGTCTTTCATGGAATCATAATTTCTGTAGAAACCTATGTTCTCCTCTCTTAGTTCAGCTGAACTTGAGAGACGTGACGACTCCCAGGGTGACAATAATGGCTACCACAACACAAGACCACAGATGCTCAGCCAGAAGTCTGCACCTGATGTGTCGCCAAAGGACTGGAGGCCATGGAAGAAAACATGTTCCACATACCCCAACTATCCTTTTACTATTTATAACACAATCTCTGGAGGTGGAGTCTGGATGTGGTAGGTCAAACTCTCAGTCTCCTAAGTAGTGGGAGTACTGGTACATGAGGAGCCTTCCTTCCTTCTATCCCTTTGAGTCTGTATGTGGGTATGTGATATGCGTTTATGTGTGTGAGTGTGATAATGTGTGTTCATGAATATGAGTGTGGTGTGTGCATGCCATAGCATGAACATAAAGGTCAGAGGTCAAGCTCAGGTTTGTTTGAAACAGGATCTGTTTGCCACTGCATACCCCAGGTTACCTTTGAAGAATTCTTCTCTACTTCCCATGGGATTTGAACTCAGGTCCTCATGCTTATACAGCAAACATTTTACTCACTGTTCTATATCCCAAGCCCTAATAATTATTTCTTTAAGGTAGTTTTTACATCCTATTTGTGATAATTATAACTATGCCTCAGTTTGATTGGCTATAAAATAAGTTAATAATAGAGTAGTAGATCTCGTATAAAACATGGGTTAATATAAGGACCAATCTAAAGATGTTATCCTTAGCCCATATAGTATGGATTAGAATGATGTTTCTTAGAGTAGACAGTGATACTGCAAATACCAGCTGCCACTAATCTCAGCAGTTCTGAAAGCTCCTGGGTAGACTGGGCCACGGTCACTGTGGTGAATGATGCCCAGGACACATAGGTCTTCGCTTTAGATGCTTTCCATCTGAAAGATCCTGTGGATTTATAGTTTCCTTTGAAAGACACCACAGCCTACACAGGTCTCAGCTTCTTCAGTCTTGACATTAAAGCAGCAACCGAGGCTTCTCTGGGAGGCTAAACTCTTCCTCACAGGCCAATGCTGAGACACGAGACATGCTGCTTTCCAAGAAGTCTAGGACTCTGCAGGCTCCTGATGTGGGCAAGACAGCCCGAGTTCTGTGCCATGCTCCTCCGTCTTTGATAACTGACTACTTGGAATAACAATTGTAGTATTCATTTCTCCATTTAGAAAAAAATGCTCATAAGAAGTGGTTCCTTCCAGCCAGTTCCAAATTTGAGTTATGTCTCCTCAGTGAACCAGTCACTGGGCAGGAGAGGAGAGGTGGGGTGATCTACAGTGGAGGTGAGCAGAGGGGTGAATCGTGTTAAAATGTCCTCCCCGTCCATCTTTGTATCCACAAGGTTGCCTTCCTCATGGCTCCCCGTTCTCTGCTGTTTCCATACAGGAGGAGAGGGGATGGATGAAAAAAAGCCTAAAGGGTTTTCTTGCATGCCTATGAGGTGGATTTGATTAGACAGGCGACTTTATGACTTGCAAAGGAAAATATCTCATCTGAGCAAACCCAGCGTGCTCTCTGAGGTGGAGACATAAAAAACAATGGTCTGTGAGAAATGCCACATATTTGAATACACTTGAACTCTGCATGGGCAATCTGCACACTGTCATGAGAAACAGTCAGTTTCCTGTTCCTCGCAGAAAATTCCCAGACCTTGCTGTTGATGCCATTTCTATGGCGGATCTGAAACAGGAATGGAGCCGTACACAGTCACACCTGTTGGAAACACCAGTCATGAAGAAAACTCTAACAAAGCTACAATCACTAGAAAAACTGAGATCATGTTTTACAATTGGGTGCCAGTGCTAGCATAAGGGAAGAATCCTAACCAAGCAAAGCAGCCCAGCTTGAAAAGTGACATCAGAAACTAGAAACTACATCAATGCGCTAAAGGACAGAACGCCACAGTGACAGTGGCATCTTCTCAGAACGTCAGTATCTTCTTTCAGTTCCTCATCCCTTCCTATTTAGAAGTCTCAACCTCCCAGGCATCGAGTTTAAGAACACAGGCAGCCCTGTTCTCACTCTGTCTGTGTTCATCTAACCATGTGCAGTGCTCTCCTTAAGGCAGGGACACTGCATGAAACAAAGTAGACTCTTCTTGGACAACAGATTTTTCAACTGGCTGTTAAATTTTCTAAACAACCTTTGGGGATAGATGCAGCTGATTTTCTAGAGAGGAGGAGAGCAAGGGAGACTAAAAAGGTATTATGTGGAAGGTTGGGGACATAACTCAGTAGTTAAAGTATTGTGTGTTTGGTGTTTGATACCCAAGAACCCACTAACAAACTGGATACAGTGGAATGCAAACTGGGGTTCCAGTGCTGGGGAGGCAGAGATAGGTGGATCCCAGGGGCTGACTAGGGAGCTTCGGGGTGATTGTGCTGGAGGAAGAGACCTGAGGTGGATGTCTGACTCCCAACCCCAACATGTCCACTCTCCCCACCACACACAGATCTGAAGCTTTGTAATCAGTGTGAGGCTACCCACTATGTGTTTTTGTAAAAGAAAGGGGGGCATCTAAAATGAAGAACTCTCTGGTGGTCATTTTTCCTGTCTCCTAAGTAACTGTGGGACTGTGGGCAGGAAAGTGCTTCATTGGATTCTGCAGTCTGTCAGTGCCATGCCGTGTCAGTGTTCTTCCTCACAGGTTAGGTGCTCTCCTAAAGAAGGACTTGGGCTCTTTCTGGCCCAACACCATCTCTGAGAAGCCTTGTGGCTCAGACATCAACATCAGTGAGACAGATACAGAAGGTATTGGATCCTGACTGCAGGTGTGGGCACTTCTGGTGATGGGGACAAACAAGGCAGGCAAAGGGCTAAGAGAACCGTGAGACTGCCAGGGGGTAGACAAGCAGACAAAACACACTGAAGGGGCAGTCATCCATCTGCAAATAGAACTGGGAACTAGAATTTTTGGATAAAAGCTCTGTACAGATGAGTCCCCATCCCTAGTTCTGGAGCCATGGACAGGGATGGCTGCTGAGGGAGGTACTGTCAGCTTTCCTTAAGGGTGTGGGCTTTGGTAGGTAAACTGTGATCCAGTAGATGGCTGCACACCATAAAAATATGGAGGGCAAAACTGGAGTCAACAGGGAAGTAAATCAGGAGGGGGAGGAGAAAAGAGAAAACGAGACTAGGTTGTCAGTAGGGAGATAGTAATGAATTGGGAGAGGTTATGGGTAGAGTTGAGGGTGAGTATAATCATATCACTATGAAATTCTCCAAGAATTAATAAGGTTACTCTTTTTTAAAAAAATTAAAAGCTCCTCTGTAAAAAACTTAGCTTAGATCTCTGGAACACTGTGATGACTGAAAGAAAGACACTGCTATGTGGGCCAGGCCCCTGACCACCGATGAGAGCTATTTTGGATCAAATTGAACTCCTGAATCTTAATGGTGTCTTATGTGTTTTTACTTCTAAGAAAATGCAGATTCTAAGAAAAGTGTAGACTGAAAAACTAGGGCTTTGGCTCACTTGGGTTTTACCTAGGCAAAATGTGGTCTTAATGCCAGTGCCTGTTGACTAAGCCTTGCTTAAGGCAACTGATGGTGATTGAGTTTCATGTTCAGAATCAGAGTCAGACCTCATATCAAAGAGGCAGCAAAGAGCCAGGCTTGGAGAAGTCAGAGAGAGCAGAGTGAGCTCTTTACAGCAAGTATTGGCAGAGGAAGAGTCAGTCTACAGAATCAGGCTCTTGGGTTGTACCTGACAGTCCTCACCCTGGGAAAGGTGAGTCTGACCAGAGGATCCTGATATACAGGCACTATTTAAAACTGATCTTCCCTGAGTATCTTGACATAAAGGCGCTATCTAAAACTGATCTTCCCTGAACTATGTTTGCAAATCTTATATGAACCAGGCATTTCAAGGCAGAGAGTGGGGTGATGTTAAGATCTTGGCAGTCCAGCAGATGGAACCTGAAATGGTAAGATGAGCTGTCGGCTTCCGCTTGAATTTTCATGCCACAGACTATTTAGGTCAGTGAAAGTTAATTTTGGAAACAGCTCATGTTTCCCCAGGCATGAGCTTTGTACCCTATAACTTCTAAAATCACCACAAAGAAATTCCAGGCTGGATGTTACCTTGAGCATCCTGGTTTCTCCCACGTGTATATCCCTGTGCTAAGGGTCAGAAGTACGTTTTATGACAGAGGAGAGCAACAAATGCCACTGACAGCATGGAGAAAACAAGCAAACCTGAAGCAACTTAAAACATTGAGCAGTGGGAAATGTCACAGAGGCTGCTATGTGAACCAGGCTGAAATGACACATGTCACTTGGCACACAGCTGTACCATGTACTTTCACAAAACAGAGAAAGAATACAGGGCATATCTGTTGGGGTCATTTTGAGTGGCGTGACCTTGGGATGTTGGCCACACCCTAGGGATAAGGCTTGTGATGAAGATGAATAGAACTTCTGTCACCCTAAACCTGTGGAAGAAGGCTTAAAGGAACACATACTGAAGAGGATTAGCACAATGAGCCAAGAAAGGTGAGTCTCTTCACTGCCATCTGTGTGGCCTTTTCCTGAAACACATTGTTGCATATTCTGTATCCTGAACATTGCCATTGATGCCACAGACTCCTACCCAGCCTGTCAGTGTCCACTCTGGACTGTACCATCTGCCATTTGATCTGTACATAGCAGCTACAAGGAATTTATAGCCAGCCCCTGTAGCCCTCTGAGACCTTCTTTTGTTGTTAGCTCAAAGATCATCTGTGTAATGTGATCTGGCTTCCGCTGACTTCTCCAAATGCTTACATCTTACCGGCTGAACAAGTTCAGTTCAGCAGACTATCCAAGGTTCTAAGATCACCTAGAATCACCTCCTTCTTTCTCTCTCTTGGTTTTCTTTTCTTTTTGTTTGTTTGTTTGTTTTCGAGACAGGGTTTCTCTGTGTAGCCCTGGCTGTCCTGGAACTCACTCTGTAGACCAGGCTGGCCTCGAACTCAGAAATTTGCCTGCCTCTGCCTCCCAAGTGCTTGGATTAAAGGTGTGTGCCACCCGGCGGTTTTCTTTATTTTTAAATTATGTGTATGTGTGTTTCTGTGTGTGGTGGGGTATATGCACATGAGCCTAGAGAGGCTAGAAACACTGGATCTCCTGGAGTTGCCTAATATGAGTGCTGTTACCTAAACTCAGGTCCTCTGTAAGAACAGTATGTATTATTAACTGCTGAGCTATCTCTCCAGCCCCACCTTTTTTTCTTTTCTGCTCCATTCTCAACTACAGTCAGCATTTTGTGCTTACATAACACAGAGCATCTAAGATTCAGCCACCACAAATGGACAATATTAAACACCCACATACCAGATTCAAACCCTGCATCTGTACTGAACACATATAGGCTGCTTGTCATTATTCCATAAACAATATGTACAACCGTGCAAGTAGAACAGTAATATCTAACAGTATAAGAACAACCTATGCAGTATTACAGGTGCACAAGAGATGTCTTAAGGAAAATGGAGAATGTGTATAGGTTATAGGAAACACTTCACCATTTCACACAGGCGCTTGGGCATCTAAAGATTTAATATTTTGACAGCCTGGGAACTAATGCACACATAGGGATTAAGAGATAATTAAATCAACATCTTCAAATCTCAATCCAGATGTTCCTAAATGAGCCCCTCACATGACCTTTGAGCACCAAGGACTTTTAGTTCTTAGCTCTGATCAAAGTAGTAATTTCAATAAAATTGTGATGCAGCCATTACAAGGATTAGTGTCTGCTTACCGCCAGTGACAGATCCTTAGAATCTAGCACCTTTCCCAATCCTGCCAGCAATTAATGTGGGGTTCCAGCTCCTCCATATCCCACAGCACCTGCTGTTACATGGTGTGTTGATTATAGACTTTCTACTGGCTGCAAAGCCACACCTCACCATGGCTCTGATCTCACATCTCTGACATGCATTTTTTTCTAGTGCATTTCTCTTGAGCATCTTCCACATATTGACCCCTTATTTGGAGAAATATTAGCATTTTCGCCATTGTTTACCTTAGTTATCTTTTTAGTATTTATTGCAAGGTGGTTGCTTAGGATTATTTTGTTATCAGTAACAGCATGGAGGAAGAGATGGCTAAGAAGATGGAAAAGGTAAATTAGTTTTACAGGAAAGCAGAAAATTAGGAACCATGACAGAGTCTGAGATACAAAGGCAGCAGCCAATCCAGAGGTCAGTTACCAGAAAGCAATGAACACACCCCCTTCAGTCTACCCCTCCCTTCCCACCTAACCACTAAGCTTCTAAACATGGGAGCTTAGTGTGAGCATTTATCCATCTCAACCCCTTTAGAAAACACAGCCAGGCATGGTGGTACGTACCTGTAACACTCCACCTCCCCTAGTCCCCAAAGGCAATCAAAATACTTAGAAATAAGCTCAACCTAGACCGCAGGAGGATTTCTGGTGGATAGATAAAAGCCACCATTCTGCAGAAACTTGTGAAATGTGTTCCCATCTACCAAAAGGAGTCTCCGGCAGAAGGAACATATGGCTCATGCTGGCCTCCAGGTTCCTCAGTAACACAAGTACCCATGGCACATCTCAAAGTCCATGTTAGCATCCTGCCCTTCTTACCTCTTCCTCTACCCTAGATTCCCTCCCTAGCTACTCATTCTCCTTATAGCCCTGCTATTACCCATGTGCTTGCTCCCTCTCTGCTTCTGTTTCTCTCACTATGTTCTGTCTAGTCTCCATCCCTAGCTGTTCTCCCCTCTCTTGCAGATGGCCCTGGCCATGTCCTGTCTGCTGGTCATGTTCAGTTTATATCATTCTCTTTCACTCTACCATATGCCTCTAGCTATTCTCTCTCTAATATCCACAATAAAAGCCTTTCCCTTAATCATACATGGAGCAGTCATATCATCAGTTTATAGATAGACTGGAGATTCCCTACCTTTGCCCAACTCCTATGTGAGCACTAGAGACCAAGTTCAGGTCCTCATGCTTCATGGATAACACCACCCTCTGAGCCATCTCCCCACTCCCAAGACCACATTTTTTTTTTTTCTTAAAGACAAGGTCTCATTATAAAGCTTTTGCTAACCTGTGTAGAAAAAACTAAACCTAAACCTAAAGATCTGCCTTCTCCTGTCTCCTGAGTGCTTGGATTAAAGATATGTGCCACCACAATAGGGCAAGGCCAAACTTGTAATATTTTATACTTGACCATTTATATTATGCTAGAAAATGTGTTCAAATTCAGGTTATCTTCCCTTTCTCAATTAGATCATGCATAGACTCCACTAGAAATGGTAAAAGAAATTTTAGAATATCAAAAAATGAGGAAGATGGAAAGGGAAAAAAATAAGGGGAAAGAGACATAGTAAGAGGGGAAATCCAGTTATTCTTAGATGAATTAGTATCCATGAATAAGCCCAGACTAGGCACATATGCAGTACACAGATATACATGTAGGTAGCACATGTGTGTGTGCATGCCTGGACATACACACACACACACACACACACACACACACACACACACACACACACAATTTTAAAGTGAAGCTTAATACTTCATGATTCCTAGGTTGTCTGCAAGCCATCTCTCACTATTGGGACCTAAGAGCAGAGTGGACTAAAAATGGCTTTTCTCTGCAGCCTACAGGAGAGCCTTGTTACCTAGGCTCTGTTACTATCAGACTCTCCCAGACTTTGTCTCTCCTTCCTTTCCATTTCTTCTGGGGATTAAATGGGGCTGCTACAAAAAATTATATTGCTTTTAAACATCTTTTCTCTGATGTTTCCACAGTGATACAGAGTCTCAGAGAGTTAACATGTATTTAAATGAATGACCTTTCAGTTATTATTGCTCCTTTCAATACTGGGGGCTTTGAGTCCCAAGGAGATATGCTCAATTGTGGTTTGCTACAATTTCTACTCTTGCTGAAGATATAACTTTAATTAGAAATAACCTTTCCTGTACACCTGAACAAATCAGTTCACTTCGTTGGAGATATAATCTAAGCCAATTCCAATACATTAGTTTTTCTAAGGTGAAGGATGATAAATAAATGAATGACTTCTCAAACTCCTTCAAGTATAGTAATACCACAACCAGATTTAAACTTATGTAAGGGGTGAATTTTTGGAGATCTGTAAGATATTGTGAAATACAGAGGGGCTGGGAAATAACCCACATTCCTTTGTAACAATTGCAGCCAACTTTGAAGTGATTGGCAGAAAGGCACATTATGAAAAAAGGCATGGACACATACTGGCCATTGACCTATGTAAGGAAATTAACTTTGTGTCCTTATTTATATGGTTATCATCTTCATGGATACAGAACCCATCAGAGAGCCTGGTTCAAAGTAGACAAACAAGATGTCCTATCCACCTGGAAGGAGAGCCACAACTCTCATCTGATGAAGTTCTAGTCCATGCGCAAGTAGGTGTCTTTTACTAGGAATCAAAGAAATCGCTTCCTCCTGTGTTAATAAAGTTCTTTCAGTCCAGACTCTGGAAGTACCCAGGGCTGAACTGAATTTGAAGGAGTGGTTGGCTGCCACTTTAGTACTGGACAGCACAGTTCAAGCACGGTGGAAGAGACCCTGTGCTCTATGAACTTGTCATAGGCCGAGTAGAAAGCTCTTCCTGTTTCAGAGCTCAAGGTACCTAGGGACCAGGATGGCAGGCAAAGAATCCTAGGTGGTAAGAAATGCAGGCCCTGTCCCCCTCCCCACACATACCCCTCCCCCTCCCTGGGCTAGGATAAGGAACAGGCAGGATTCTCACCGGTTTGGGGCTTTCTGGTTCAGGCAGGTGTTTAGCATCCACACTACTGTCCTCCTCACTACTGACAGGTTCGGTGCCACCCAGATCCTATGGGACAGTAAAAGACAAGCACAAAGATGTTATTCTTCATTCACACTGTGTCAGACCACGCGCACTGCACAGCCTCGGGTGTAGAGTTCCTAAGGTTACAGTGGACACTGTTTCCAAGGGAGCCATTCTGCCTTGCTCCTTTGTAAGAGAAGGCCAGCAGACGTCTCTGTCCATTGGCTTTACTAGGCATTGATTACTGCTGCCTGCTTTGAGTACTCCTTAGTACTTCTGCTCTCTGTTACAGGCACAGGATGGCCGCCTCAGGTCAGAGCCCTTGTTTTTGTCAACAAGCTGTCAGGAACAGGAACCTGGACCTTATAGTTTGCCAGTTCTGGTAAGGATTCCAAAAGGCATATGAAATATCAGATGTCTGTTCAGTGTGTTAGCAGAAACAATTACTGCTCAGTACTCCCTTGGTAGAAGGAGAGAACCTTTGTCTCCCAACACCTCCCCTAACACTGAATAAATGTAATAAAAAGTAAATGAATTTTAAATACTTATGAGTAAGAGTTGATTTAGCTTTCACCTAGGTATCTTTACCTTAACTAAGAGGCAAATTCTACTTTTGCAAGACACAGGCAATATTTTACAGAAACATCTAACAGCTGACTCAAATTCTATTTTCAGGCTGCTATTGTTAACTTGGACTTCAGAGTATAAACAGTAAATTAATTCTAAGCCCCTCCTCCATAAGAGCAGAGACTCTAAAGGCATGGGCTTCTGTAGCAATATGGACTTTCTTTTTAAAATGTTTTTTCATTGGGCCAGGCAGTAGTGGTGCACGCCTTTAATCCCAGCCCCTGGGAGGCAGAGGCAGGTGGGTCTCTGAGTTCGAGGCCAGCCTGGTCTACAGAGTGAGTTTCAAGACAGCCAGGGTTACATAGAGAAACCTTGTCTTGAAAAAATAAAAACAAAAAAACCAACATGACCAAAAAAAATCTTTCATTGTTTCAGTTTTACCTACTTAAATACTACATGTTAGTTGTTTTTAACCTCCGGTTTCTATTTCCCCTTCCACTAAAATCTTTCTTGTCACAAGTGCCCCTCCCACTGTCTGTCTTTTTGTGTGTGATCCACTGAGTTCATTGAGAGTTTCATGCCTGAGCACAGGTGGGAGGATATTTACTGGAACAGGGACAAGAAAATGACACTTCCTTTTCCATAGCTGATTAACTGTTCAAAGCCCTTCAGGGGAGGTGGGGCTTATGGGCCTTCCCCTGACTCCTGACCTGTGATGAAATGTTGACTGGTCCAATCCCGTGCAGGTGTGATGGTCTGTAGGCACTGTGAGCAATGGGGTGAGTAATTCTCTAAGTGGTGCTTTCCCACAACTGCACACAACAAGTATAGAAACACATCCAGCAGTCCCCACAGGACAAGCAAACAAACAGTTAAGAAATCTGATATATGCTGGTATGAAAGAGGATAATACACACACAACGTGTGCTTACAAATGAACAAAGCACCGGTTCACTAAAGCAGTCTCAGTTCCCTGTATTCTGCAACCATACTCTAAACATACAAGCACCATGTTAGACAGTCTGATGTCCTTCTCTCTATTTTTCTTGTATGTGGATAAAGTCTTGGCATAAGAATGCATTAAAGATATACTCTATGTGGGAAAGTCATCCGGTACAGTTACACCCAGTACAAGCAATAAGCCTAAAACCCTGACAGCTGCACTCTCTGGTTAAGTATCCAAACAGGTTCATTACATCACATATATTGGTTGTAATTCTGAACACTATGTCTAGTGACAGTGCTCTTTGCCCCTTCATTAGAGTTATTCATCCAGCCAACATTTTGTTAGTATGTATGACTGATCAGGCTCCATGTCAAGTTCTCCTACCAAGGGCCCACCCAGTATTGGGCCTCAGTCTCACATAATATACCAGCTGTTTCTGTGACCAGGAGAGTCTCACAAGTGCAGCTGTATTTAGGATTCTCGCCTAAAATCACAGTTGTTTGCCATTAAAAGCTCCACTCTACCTCTTCCTTGTGAATTGTGCTCACTGTCCTATTTCATCCAGCTTCCACTTGATGCTGGGGCCAATAAGTAGTGTAGCAACCTGGTTCTTCATGAATCCATTTTCACGGTTTAGCTAGTCATAAACAATCTAGTTGGAGGGTGGTATGTCCCTTGAGTACAAGAACTGTCAAACAGCTGGAAGGACAAAGGCCAGCACCAACAGTCTAGAACACTCACTCCTGGAATTCTTGATCTCAGCTGAATGCCCTGGCCAGTATAGTGAAGGCTCACTATGCTAACTCAGTTTCAAAAGGTTTGTGCCAGACTTTGGCAACCAGAAGCCTTAGTGAATGACGTATGAGCCTCTCCCCTCAACCTTCCACCTACTGCTACGAGAATGCATGGATTTGAAGCAAACCCTAAACTACTTCAATGTGCCATGTATTGGGACTGAACAATGAGAGCACACTGGGAGAAAGCCCTCCTGAGCTGCTGTCCCTGCTGTTGTAATAGTAAAGAGGCTTCTCTTGGGTCTTTTTCGTTTTTACTATTGTGGACTGAGCTGGTCTCCAGAAGAAAGAGTAGAAGCTGACACCAGAGTGGTTAGTGGGCTCATGCTGAGCTGTAAAAGTGGAAAGGCAGCTAGCTGACTGATTGTTCAAGAGAGTAGCAGGACAAAACAAAGGGAAATAGGCTAAAAAGATGAAGCTGATGGGAAGGCTGTAAAAAGCCAGGGAAGAGAAGCTCACTGGAAGAGTTCCAGAGAGCTTTCCAGCCTATGTAGCAGAAACTGTCTACAAACAAATAACAAAAAGCTCCCAATGAAACAAGTACTGGGGTATTATCATCCGCCACAAATTAATATTTCAGTAAATGATGGACCATACACAAAGCAGGTTCCTCCCATATGTCTTAGGGTTTCTACTGCTGTGATAAAATACCATCCAAAGTAGCTATGCTTACACATCTCAGTCAAGGCCCATCACCAAGAGAAGTCAGAAGTCAGGGTTTCTTAAGGCAGGAACCTGGAGGCAGACTCTGATACAGAGGCCATGGAGGAGGTCTGCTTACTCCCTTTCTCATGGCTTGTTGAGCCTGGTTTCTTATACACTCTAGAACCACTTGTCCAGCATGGCACTACCCACAGTGAGCTGGGCCCCCTCACTTCAATCACTAAGAAAATGCTCTTCAGGCTTGCCTACAGGCTGATCTGGTGAGGACCTTTTTCCCAATTAAAGTTCTCTTCTCCCAAATGACTCTAGCCTGTTTCATTGATATAAAAATTGGCACACACATTGCACATTGATGGTAATGCTGGTGTAAAGAAGCTACAGTGGCACGAATCACCTAAAAGTGCAGCATATACAATTATTACATGCATATTATTTGATAATACAATAACTGATTACTCACTGATTTGTGTACCTATTATACTATACTTCATACTGCTTTATAAGAAGTTCTCTCAGACAATGTACTAACTATTCTGCCAGCAGTCTTGCAGCTCCTGTTTATGGTTTCTCTAGAGGGCATCACTACCTCCTCTGTCACTCATTAGCATCTCTTCTGCATCCTCATTATGTATGCAAGGAATCTATCTGAGGAGAATGAAAAATCTTTGATGCCAACATCTGTGCTTCTTTCATGACCTTTGTCTAATGCCAGTATGCACTCCTCCTGGGTCTGCCTCACTTCAAAGGCCATGCTTTAAGCTGTACTATGTCCACCTTTTAACATTCTCTTCTGCTTTTGGCTCTACTGAGGAGGATACAAACTCCAAATCCAGACGGAGAGGAGACTCAGGCCAAAACTAAAACCCAAACCAACCAAATAAACAAACAAACAAACAACAACAACAACAAAAAACACAGAAAAAGAAAGAAAAAAAAACCAGAGAAATTGAGAATGGCTAAAACACAGCATGTAATTACTTTTTCTAGGTAAGCTAAAGGTTATATAAGGGTGTCTGTGCTTAAACTTGCAAAAACAAAATTGTAACTTCACTGTGAGGACAACATGGCTCACACAGCGAGAAGCCTTTATAATCCCCTACTTGCCAAGAACCCAAAACATGGCAAACAATCAGAGACAGGAAGAGGAAGGAGGTCAGCAGCATGACTCTAAGGAACAAGGATCCCTGGAGGCTGGAGGACCATCTGGCTGAAGGAAAGTGGCGCTCACAGGGCGAGGCAGTCCATCCAGGGCAAGTGTCCACTTCTCTCTCGGTCATCTTCAAACCACTTGTCTAATGTGGCTAGCTTGGCCGAGCCTGCTCACAACTCCCCCAGGGAGAGGCAAACTAGGACCATAGATGAGGAAATGCAAAGGCAGTGTGTGCATCAACACAGCAAAGATGCTAAAGGTGTGTGTGTGTGTGTATGTGCCTTACTAAGGACAATTTACCCACACTTTCTAAAGTTCTAAACTCCCTTTCTTTCCTGGGCTCTCTGGGAATCTCCAAACTAAGGTGATGATTTTTTTTAGTTTAATGCTTTAACTTATTATTATTATTATTATTATTATTATTATTATTATTGTTATTATTATTATTTAAAAAAAGGAATGGGGCCACACTGGGCTGGGATGCAGGCCTGAGAAGTTTCATCTTGCAGTGACTGAGAACAAATACAGAGAGCCAGCTGGACAGCACTCAGAGAGTGAGGGACCTCAGAACACTCAGCACTTCGGTTGTCTTCCCCAGAGCTCAGGAATATGTGAAGAAAAGGAAGGAAGCAGAAACTGTTAAGAACCAGAGGGGACGGTGACACCAAGGAAACAGTGTCTTCCAGACACAACAGGACTGACGCATATATGAACTCACAGAGACTGTGACAACATGCAGAGGCCTGCACAGGTACAAGCCAGATGGCCCCAGAGGCTATCTCCAAGTGACAACCACTTGCAAAGGAAAAAATTAGTTTTCTCCAATGGAGGTCTAACTGGGTATATAAACCACACGTAAGGACAGGCTTCATGGCCAATATACAACAAACTCAATGGTGATTTTTGTAGATTTTTTATTTCAGTGGTCTTTTGCTTGTATATTACGGTTCCTGGTTTTCTGTTTGGATGTTTTTATTTTGTTTTGTTTGTGTGTCTATCTCTGAGTGTTTCTTGTGCCATTTTTGGGCCATCCATCCATCCATCCATCCATCCTTCTATCCATCCATCCGTCTATCTGTCTGTCTTCTGGTTTGTTTCCTTTTTGTACTTTTTAATTTTTAAAATTTTTTAAAGATTTATTTATTATTATATGTAAGTACACTGTAGCTGTCTTCAGACGCACCAGAAGAGGGCATCAGATCTCATTACGGGTGGTTGTGAGCCACCATGTGGTTGCTGGGATTTGAACTCAGGACCTTCAGAAGAGCAGTCAGTGCTCTTACTCACTTAGCCATCTCACCAGCCCATTTCCTTTTTTAAAAATTTGCCTGTTTGTTTTCTAAATAGAGAAGCCCTGGAGCTGGATGAATGGGGGAAGATCTGGGCGAAGATGGGGGAAGAGAAACCATGATAGGAACAGTGTATGAATTTTTAATAGTTAAGAAAATGTGTGAGTGTATGTGTGTGCAAGAGCACGCACACAGGCAAGAAAGCACTGACCCTGGAGCCCATGAGCTGGCTCGCTGGGCTGGTCAGCGCCATGGCGTAGCTATCACACTGGTGCTAAGATCCAAACTCAGGTCCTCATGCCCGTGCAGCAGGCGCTTTACTGAGTCACTCCCCAGCCTCCTAACTCAATAATTTTTTAAAATTTTATTTATTTATTTATTTATTTATTTATTTATTTATTTATTTTTGAGACAGGACTTCTCTGTATAGCCCTGGCTGTCCTGGAACTCACTCTGTAGACCAGGTTGGTCTCAAACTCTGGGAGGTGCTGGGATTAAAGGCGTGTGCCACCACCGCCCGGCCTAACTCAATAATTTTTGAGATGGTCTCCGTACATGGCCCAGGCTGTCACTGGATTGACTCCCCTTGTACTGTCATACCTTGCTTGCTAGCTTATTTTTCTGCTATTTTGTTTTCTTCAATATATAGTTTTCCCACAGATTCTTACCAGCTGGATAGAAAGAACCTTAAGGGCAAAACGTTACTTTATTTGAGAGCAGAGCATCAGTCGTCTGGCTAAGTTCTTGTGGTTTAGATGACAATGTCTAACAAGATTCCTTATCCAACAGGACAAGAACACATCAACAGAAATAACTGTCTTCTCTGATGTGAGTTGTCACTAAACACTGACTGGCTTGCTGGCCTCCTGAGTGCGGGGATTAAAGACATATGCTACCACATCCAGCTTAGTTGTCTTTATTTTAAAAATAAGGTTCATGTTTGTGGTTTGAGACTGTGTTATGTCTGTGTCCCTAAATCCAATGCATTCTTCCAAAACACCACTCAGGGCTTTTAACTCTCACCACAGCAGAAGTTCATCAGTACTTCTTTTTGAAAAAGAAAATTCTGTTTACTAGATATGACAAACTGAATTTTTTTCTCCTGTTATCCTGAACATCTTTACTATTAGATGAGCCAGAAGTCCAGAAAGGCAGTGTACCATTAAAGCTAAAATGGAAATTATGGTACTGGCTGACCCTCTGTAACCATCTCTGTAACCATCTCCGCAGCTCTCCAAGGCTGGCACTCCCTCTCTCCAGCTATTCAGAAAGCACAGCCTTGGGGCAAGCGAACTAGAGGCTCCTGCTGTAGAGACAAGATCCAGGCTTCCTCATGGAGGGATGACGTGAACATCTAACATCCTGGGTCTATCTGAGCCCTCCCTGTCTCTTATGGGATCACTGCAGTGACTTTTTAATGGGGTTTCCCTCCTCAATTAAGGTATCTTTCTTTGAGAGACATTCGTTTTATTTATTTATGTATATATGAGCACATGTTTTGGTTCCCACATGGTTTTAGGGATTGGATGCAGGTTCTCAGGTTCTGCAGCAAGTGCCTTTCTTTGACGTTTCTACTCAGCTAACCCTGGCCAGATCATCTCATTCAGGTGCTTCCAGCACCTCCAAGTGCTCACAGCATGCCATTCAGACATGGAGTTTAGAATTCTACTCTCTCTCATGAAGCCTAAGTCTAGTTCCCGACAGCATCTATTATTTCATTTCATTCACACCCTTCTCTACTCCCCAACTATACTCTCTTCTTCCATGTTTCAGTCTCTTCTACCAAACCTTTTTTAAGCACACAGTCTCACTCTGCCACCCAGACTAGCTGGGCTCATGGTTCTCTTGCCTTAGCATCCAGTGTTGGGAGGGAAGCGCTGCCACCCTTGGCAGCAGCAACGCATTTGAAAATCCAACCAAAGAAATGAAACACACCCTCACGTTCACTGCACCAATACCCCAGTTACAAAGGAACAGCTCACCTAAGCTTTGGTCAATGGATGGCTGGAGGAGGAAAATGAGGCTTATAAATACAATGTGTAAATCTACCTGTATTAATAACAGTGATAACTACAGCAACAATAATAATAGTGCTTTGTGATGACATGGGTAGACATGGAGAACTTTGTTAAGTAAGATGAGTTCAGGTATTCAAAGTACAATATCACATGATTTCACTTAACTATGAATTCTAAAAATACTGTCTCACAGGAGCAGAGTGTAGGGCTTACTAGGGAAGGAGTGGTGGAGTTGAGAGGATGGAAGGCAAGAGCTCCAGTTTCAGTTAGATTGGACAAACCGGGATAAGACACATAAAATTAGCCTAAGATTAAAAGCAATGTCTGCAGTCTCGAAAATATCTAAGAGTTTTTTCCGTTTTGTTTTTGTCTTTTGTATTATGTGTTGAGTTAGGATATTGTTATATAGCCCGGGTTAGCTTGGAGCTCTTATGTCGACCAGGTTAGCCTTAAACTCACTATTTTTATCCTTGGCCTCAATGCTGGGATTATAGATATGCAGTACTCTAACAGATTTCAAGTAATATTAGTTCGCATGTGTGGCACACACACACACACACACACACACACACACACACACAACAACAAAAATATGTAAAGAAATGCATGCTATCTAGTTTGGGTTAGCCATCCCTTAATGTATACATATTCAAAAAACAATGTTGAATCTGATAAATACATACACGTTTCATTTGTCAATTCAAAAATTAAATAATTTAATAAAGGAAGAAATCCTATTTTGTTCATAATCATTGAAGATGGAAGGTGCCAGAGCTGTTTGCTCGAGGCTATGGTAATATGAGCACAACCACAAGAAACTCCCAGTGTGTGCCAGGAACAGTCTGAGCATTTCACAGTGCTAATTCTAACAGGACGAAGGCTCACACTGCGAAGTGCCTGACGTCTGAGCTGTGCTTACACGCTGTTCTACACAGTGCCATAATGGTTTCTCCGTGGCCAAGTGTGTACGGAAATGCTGACAGTGCCATGGAAATGTGCATGTGCAGACTCTTCTGACTCAGGACTTGATTCTCATTAGGAGAGGCTTCACAGAGACAGGCAGGCTTTGGGAGGTTAACTGCCTTTATCCAGGTCACGTGACCAATACACAGCTGGTAGAAAGAAAAACCAAACTAGCCAGCATCACACAGCAATACCACCCCACGGTGGGTCAATATTCTGCTAGTATATCTTCTCTGACTCTCACACAGCAATACCACCCCACGGTGGGTCAATATTCTGCTAGTATATTTTCTTGGACTCTCCTAGCACCTAACGGCCCAAAATAACTTGGCTGGAACTATGCCACACTTAAGAGTTTAATAAATATTTCCCAAATGAAGGGAGGAATGTGAGATGTCACTAGTGTACAATAAACGTCAGGCCACATTTCTGTTGTCAGGTTGAACTTAACAGTGGCATGGTTGTACTTAATATACAGTGTATGGTTTAAACTGGTTCTCTTGTCATCCACCTAATAAGTTATGCTTGAAAGCCCACAGAACCACCTATGCATAAAGGCAGAGTGACTGGCATGTAGGCAAACAAGGCAGCATGGTGAAGAGCGCTTACAGACTTCACCCCACCCAAAGGAGGGCGCCTTTCCAGTGGTGACAGTCACTAGAGCCACCAGAACAGAGAATGTAATTCAAATGTCAACACTGTAAAAGAAATTCTGGAGCTGCATCCTTAAAAAAAGGGGGTGGGGGAGATGGCTCAGTAGTTAAGAGCACTGACTGCTCTTCCAGAGGTCCTGAGTTCAATTCCCAGCAACCACATGGTGGCTCACAACCATCTGTAGTGGGATCCGATGCCCTCTTCTGGTGTATCTGAAGACAGCGACAGTGTGTTCATATACATAAAATAAATAAATAAATCTTAAAAGAAAGAAAGACAGAAAGAGGGAGGGAGGGAAAGAGAGAAAAGTATTTATGTAACTACCTTGTTTGACTTAATTCTCCATCAACTGAAATGCTAACACTGGCAAACTGCAGTCAGTTATTGTAATTAGGATCTTGAAAATGATAAGTGGCATAATTTCTACCTCATTGGCAGCATGCTTTATTTAAAAAGCAAAATCAGGCCAGGTGTGCTCACTTTTAATCCTAGCACTAGGGAGGCTGAGGCAGGCAGATCTCTACGAGTTTGAGACTAGCCTCCAGTCTGGTCTGTATATGAGGATGAGTTCTAGTAAAAACAAAAACAAAAACAAAAACAAAACAAAAAAAAAACAAACCAAGCAAACAAACAAATAATCAGCAAAGTCAGTCTTTAAATGTTCACACGATGTTGATACTCTTTTGAATGACACCAAGTTACTTTTTCTGGCTAATTACTGATTCAGTAAGATTAAGATATAAGAAAAAAAAATCTTTTTTTTTATAGGTGACTGAATTATTTTTTAATGGTGACTTACCAGTTCAGTGATTAACACAATTTAAAAAAATGAATTTAAATAGCTATTAATATATACTGTAAAGAGTGAGTTAAAATTTAACTGTTTACCTGTGCTGAATGCTGCTCTGTGGCATGAGCTCTACTAAGTCCTTCATATACACTGTTTCTTTCATCTCCAAGACAAGTGCTGGGGATTGCTGGTCACAGTGAGGTATGCACAGAGGCAGATGCTGACCGGCATACCTGCACGTGGGCTCATGGGTATATAACTTAGCCTCCATGTCTCTTCTCACAGTTGGAAATAACAATACTGCCTCAGTCTGGGTGCAAGGGTCATGAAAGTAACACTGGTAGTACCCAGACAGGGCCTGGCATAGCCAGCAGCACCCTCGATCACCTGCCACGTGAAGGCCCCCCCCTCCCCCGAGCAGGAAGCTGCAGATTGCAGCTGGCTAGGACCACACCGAAGAAGGCATGTGGTTGATATTCAAGCCATTCCCAACAGAAGAAAACAGATGAAGCCATGGCGCATTTACATAGCTGAGTACAATCTGTGGTCTCAGTCATCTATCTACTGGGTCTCGACATACTCTGCACATACATTATCTAATCCCAGCAATAAGGCAGAAGCTATTGTCACTATTATGCAAGAAATTAGACTGTGGGTCAAAGGGATAGTGCAGCTGCAGCTCTCCGAGGCTCCATGGCTCACGGACAGTTGCAGGATCTGAACTGGTAGTTTGGCTGTGGGGCCAGCTCTCTGCCAGCTGTCTTCTATCTATTTCAACCACATGAGCTGTCTTCTCACCATTCCTACCACAGTCTCTTGGTGTTATCCACTGAACTCAGGACCCGAAGCATGCCAGAGACTCGAATGTTACATCTCTAGAACCTTTGAGGTCTTAAATTAAACAACAACAACAACAACAACAAAAAAACTAAACCAAAAACCAAAAACCAAACCCTTAAGTGTTAGCAAGACTGTTGTAATCATGACAATGAAGATAATGTTTATTGCTACAAATTTTTAATTTGCAGCTTATTTGACAATAACTTGTCAAAACAGATAGAAAATGCAACTGGAATCATTTCTGATTCAATGGTGACTGATCTTGATTGGATTCAGACATGGGGTGGGGTGCACCCCACACAGAGCAGTAGAGTCTGAGGGAGAAAGTCAGAAGGACCTCGAATGTCAGCAGCACCATCCATGAGACTGAGTGCCCAGAAGGAAAAGGAAGAGAGAGACATCAGACCACGGGTGCCAGTGTCTATCACTGCTGTGGTGTGCTGAGGACATCGGAGGCCAGCCGCTCTTGTCTTTCAATGTAGACTCACACCAACAATTCCCCAAGGGTTCGACCTCCAGCGACAACCTGGGACTACACTGTAGTCCCCCTTACTCTAAGCTTTCAGCTTTGTGAACTGAGCAGCTCAGGGGCTCTCTGAACTCGGAGTATTTAACTGGCCATTGCTAGGCCATCCAATAGATCTGAGGAACTTTGTAACTCTGAAGAGGCAATACTAGTGAGTTGATTCTAATACATTTATTTAACACTGTTTTATACCTTATAATCATACCTCCACAGCTTTCTATCTTGGGTAGGGAAATTTGCTAGTTAACAGATAAGATGTGATTAAAAATCAAAAGGTAAGGTTTTATGGAAATGAAAAATCCATTGAGTGCACTGAGAACTGTTTCTTACAACCTTACCTCAACAGGTGATGGGGAATGTGATGGTACAGGGAAGGGAGCGACGGCCATCTGATTGACTGCATCTTCGTTTCTGTGAAATGGACAAACAGGAAGAGTCAGTACTTGATAAAGGATCCTGACTTAAATTACAAGTACTTCCTTAGTTCTCAGTTCAAAATGTGCGCACAACACCACACGTTTGCAGAGAGATCAAGCATGCAAAGCTATTACACAAAGATAGGTGCCACACTTAAGAGATACTACTCGGATATAATTATTGGTGATACAGAATGATGATTCTGGGAGTTAGCAAATCCAGCTTACAATGTCTGATGTTGCAGAAGATAATTTTAGAACAGTGTCAACTCTTTCAGCACTGTGGCATGTCAATTTTTAAATCTGTACACAGCCTCTAGGTCCTAGTCATGTCTCCAGCGTTGTGTTCTTTGAACTGGAAACATTCCCAGGCTTTCTCACTTGGCTTCAAACTTTGCTCTGCCAATGAAGGATGTCAGGGATGTCTACAACAGGCCCTACATGGCAGACTGTGAGGAAGAGTGATGGACGGGGATAGCACAGCTCTAGAAAGATCACGCCTTGTGGTTATGTGGATGCTGTGTGTCATCTTAAATGAGCAGAGTATGGACACAACCACCTCTAAAATACCAGTTCTGATCATTTGGCTCGTTTCTACCATGTGACCAGCAGACAACAGGCAGTGCTATGTAGGAGATCATGACTGTCCTATACTAGTTACTCATTGTGCAAGACCAATAACTATGCTGAGATATATTTATGTGAAGTCTTATCTTTCACAAATAAAAGCATGAAAACTCACAAATATGTTTTCTGCTTAACACACAAAAGCTGGTGATGAAGTTCAATATGAGAATATCTGTTGACTATGCATGAAGCTCTGAGTTCAACCCTAGCACCAAGAAGGGGAAAAAAATAAACATAAGACCTGATATATCTTTACACATACAAAAGTGACCTGATTAGGCAGGGTAACAAGTCTACTGGTCCATGTCATTCCTGCTTTAGACTTTAGTCAAGTCTCTACTTCTTTGAAAGGCCTGTCCTCATTCAGTTTATAAACACCTATGCATACTTCTCCAGTATGATTTAATAACCTCAATGAGATGACGAACTCCTCTAACAAAGGCCACATTTCCACATTTATGTCTTCTACATCCAACCCCATCTTCTTCTGAGCTCAATCTCCACAATTGACTCTCCACTTGAAGGGTCACTACTACAAGTCTGACAAGCATCCTGAGAAAAACAGAACTCACTATTTCACTCATTGTCCAGATTGTTCTATAGCCTATTCTCCTCACATGAGTACTCAACTAAGACTTGTCCTCTTGCTCAACCAGGAACTAAGAGTCTTTGAAATTTGCTCTGCCAGTCACAGTTTTACACATTTATAATGTACTTTGATCATGTCCATCCCTATGATCCTCTCATCCCTTTCCCCCTGCTCTGAACCTCTGCTTCCCTGAAAGTTCCTCTCCTACTTTCCTGCCCATATTCAACTATATTTAATAGGGTCATTTGCATGAGTATGGCTGGGAGCTAAGAGTCTTTCTAGAAAAAAACCTTATTTCTCAGTGGTATTTCTGACCCATGAACAAGTCTCATGACTCTATGTTCTCAATGCATCTTTTTTTTTTTAAAAGATTTATTTATTTATTATTTGTAAGTACACTGTAGCTGTCTTCAGACACCCCAGAAGAGGGCATCTGATCTCATTACAGATGGTTGTGAGCCACCACATGGTTGCTGGGATTTGAACTTGGGTTCTTCGGAAGAGCAGTCAGTGCTCTTAACTGCTGGGCCATCTCTCCAGCCCCCTACAATGCATCCTAAATCTTTCCTGTGCTTCCCATTCTACCCTATATGCGGGACACTATTTCTCACCCTAATCAAAGAAAGCTCTGTATTTGATTTCCTGTCTTACATTTCTCAGCACCTGCACTGCAGTCCGCTCTTTACACAGCAAAGCTATTGTGGTCTTGATAGATAGACTATAATCAGATTTGATTATAGTCATAACTACCCCTGCTTCCTCCTCTTTGTTATCATCTTCTGTTTTGAGACTGAGTAGCCCAGACTGGCTTCAAACTTCCTATGTAGAGGACGATGGCCATGAACTTTTGACTTTCCTCCCTAATGTGATTATACTTCTATTCTGGCTTTAAATAATCTTATGGCTTCTTATTCCATTGAGGAGGTAGTCTACTGTGTAACTCATGGGAGGAACCCAGCTCTAGCTATGGGGTTGTGAGGAATCACTTTTCACAGTTTTTGTTCCTAGACTGCTAATGAAAGTAGACTGAAGTATCAGACTGGTGAATATTCTTCAGGAAACGAAGCGGGTGGGAAGATGGTGAAGTTGGTAAAGTGCCTCCAACACAAGCATAAGGACTTGAGTTTGAGTTTTTCCAAGAAAAAGCTTAGTGCAAGGCTCCTAGCACTGAAAACATGGCTGCACATAAACTTTGTAGTCATGATTAGTTGTCTCAGGACATCTGCTTAAAATTTAATGATTTTTCCACAAATTAGTATGACTTCGATGGCATTTAATTCCACTGATTTTTGTGGAGAGTGGCATCCTAGTGACTTCAGAGACACAGGAGAAGGAGCACAGAAGGAGAAGGTTGACACTGGAAATGAGCAGCAGGCCACATGACTTCATGAGTCTTCAGGCCCGTAACAGTCTAAGAGTCTCCTAAAGAATCAAGCCTGTTTGCACTAGAATCAAGCTTTTGAACAACAGTGAAAGTTTCTTAGGCGCCCACATGAAATACAAGCTAGAGTTGCAGTTGTTTGTGTTTTTATAATCATCTTAAGCACTGCTAAGGAGAGACAATGAAGAGAATATTCCAGGTACATATCCCTGTGTGGACTGCTTGAAGATCCCCATCAGATGCCTGAAACCAGAATAATGGATCTTACCTATATTCAATGTTCATATATATTGTGTTCTATTTTCCTTTCTGTTGCTATGATAAAAGCACTGTGACCAAAAGAAATTTAGGGGAGGAAGGTATTTATTTGGCTTAAACTTCCAGAACATACTCTATCAGTGAGGGAAGTCAGGGCAGGAGCTCACACAGGAGCATGAAGCAGACACCACAGAGAAATGCCGTTGGCTGCCTCATGCTTAGCTAGCTTTCCTACTACACTCAGAACCACTTACCCAGGGATGCTGCTGTCCACAGTGGTCTAGGCTTCCCAATATCAATTAACAACTAAAACCATCTCCTGCCAGGCCAATCTGATCTTGGAAATACCTCAACGGAAAATTAATCTCTTTTCAGGTGACTCTATGCAGTGTGGTGCTGATAGTTAAAGGCAACTAGGGCATATGGATATCTAGAAGGGTTTATATCTCAGTGAGAAATTAACAAACAATAGAGGTGGGGTCTTATTTCTTCAAATGATAGCTGCTAGCTGGCCACCTAGCAGGAGAGTATGCACACTACAGTGTCTACTGAATGAGTGATCTGAGAAAACATGAAATGGAAGGCAGTGTGACCAAGGTAAGTCCTATGCTTTCAACCTGCTTCCATGAGTTAATGGCAAGTGTTCTGCCTGTAGCCTGCCAAGAACCAGCACTTCCCCACCTGAAGGATAGTACTTGGTGTTTGTCCAGCTCATCAGCAGCACCTGGATGCTACAACAGACGTATACTAGATAATGCAAATAGCCTGCCTCAGTATGAGTGGATGGAACACATAGGCACCTTGGTTTGGGGCAACCAAATTCTCCATCTCTGAGATTCAAACTTTACAGCACATACGCAGAACTCAGTAGTGTGCAATCATGATACTATCAAAGGGAATCTTCCAGTTAATACAGAGCTCAGGAACCTCCAAGTGCTGATAACTCTTGAAGTGCACTGGAGCCTTCTCTTCAGAAGTCTTAGTGGTTCCTTTTGATAATCAATGAGATGTCTCTATAAACTCCTAAGGGTGTCTTCTTCTTTTTTTTTTTTTTTTTTTTTTTTGTTGTTGTTGTTGTTGTTGTTTGTTTGTTTGCTTGTTTTTCCAAGACAGTCTCCAATATCCCCAGGCTGGCCTTAAACTCACCAGCTGAGAATGACCCTACTGTCACCCACGAGTGCAGGGATTACAGTCTTCCACCACTGCCACTAGTTCATACAGTACCGGGACAGAGAACCCAGGGCTTTGCATATGCTAGGCAAGTACTTTTCCAACTGAGCTATACTCCAGCCCTGCTTTCGTTTTAACTTAAGCTGGTTAGAGTTTAATTGTTTGCAGTTCAATGATATAGCTCATCTTATTTTGAATATGTACATATATTTGACACATGTTTATAATATGAATATAAAAATGAATAAAACATGATTCCCATCTTGATGATATCAGCAATTAGTGAGGAATATAGCAAACAAACAAAATTACAATTGTAGAATTACTACACTGGGGCTGTCAGTTTGGTTTTTCTCAATAGGATATTAAGAACACTATCAATTTGATCTCTTTGTAGAATAATTTATATAATTATATTTGTAATATAATTTATATTACATATATACATACATCTATATATAAATTAGTCTTTGTTAAAATTAGTCTTTGTTAAAAAAATACACTCATGGGGCTGGAAAAACAGTTTAGTGGGTAAGAGTACTTGCTTGTTCTGCAAGCAAAAGGGGCCGAGTTCAAATCCTCTCACAAAAACTTGGGTGTGGCTGTGCACGTCTGTAACTGCAATACTTAGGAGTAGAGAGAACCGTGAGAGGTTACTGGCTGGGCAGTAATCATCCGGCCCAGCTCAGATGTGAAAAAGCCTGTGTTAAAGCTATAGGGTAGAGAACACTGCTCTGTGTTGGGTAGGGGAGCAGCAGGAGGTGATGTATATATGGTGCACGTATGTGTAGCTATGTGCTTAAATGCAGAGGCCAGAGCAGCACACAAGCAAATACTTACACCACACACACACACCCCACCCACAAAAACACACAGGCACTGGTAAAATACGAGCAGTATGTATTTGGGCAGAATATCACAAAGGCTGAGACTTCTTCCCCTTGTACACATGACTGACAGTGCGGACGGGTTGGTGAATTCGCTTACAAGATCAGCTTATGTAATGTGACACAGCTGACTTCAGGATAAAGGAGATTACCTGACTGTTCCTGAAGCAATCATGAGAAACCTTTAAATAGAGAACTGTCGTGTCTCAGAAACAGTGTTCAGGCCTCTTAATCACACTGACTTATGTGAATTCTGAGCTCAAGGAGATTCTCTGAAACACTCTGAGCTTGGGCGGTTTAATAGGAAGGGGCTTTCTGTTAAATAGGAGTTTCCCCAGAGCCCACACACTCAAGCCTCACTAATTCTGGATCTTCACCTTGTGAGACCCAGAATAGAAAACCTAGCTACTGCACCAGACCTACAGAGCCATAAGCCAAGAAGCAGGGACGCAGGAGTGCTGTGAGCCACTGAGTTTGTAGCAGTATATGATAGAGTAAGAGAAAACTAATTAAATATACATACAAACACACACACATATATATACATATATATATACATATATACATATATATGTATATACATATATATGTATATATGTATATATATATATATTTTTCTATGTAGCTCATGAGGACTCAGAACTCATTATGTGGGCAGACTGGCCTTGAAGTCTAAATTTTCCTGCCTCAATGACCTCTTGGGTATTGGGATAACAAGGTATTTGCCACCAATCAGAAAACATAGTCAGCAGAAATAGCATTTGTGTGCTACTGTATGATGCCCTTTAAGCTAGAATGTCTCCATGAGCTAGCTGCAGTTTTCTTCATCACTTTTTTTACATGCAGGTAAAGTCACCCACCAAGGCTACTAAATCACAAGAGCTATGATTCAAAACCATGGTCTGGCTTCAGAACTCCCTCATAACCGTTGTACTAGCCCAGAGCCACAGATGCTGTCACCTTTCATAGGTTCAAGTTAATCAGACCTATCTTGGGGAAATTCTTACAGGGTCACAGTTTTCTCTTAAATCCATTTTATAAACTTCCTAAGGAAAGACACACATGGTTCCAAGCTTGTTCAAACTACCAACTGCAATCTCGCTGCGTCTCATGTTCACATTGCCTATCACTTATATGAATCTAATGGTAAAAAATGCTTTAAAATGTCATTATTTTAAATAGTATGTGTTCAGGAGAACAAATTTCGATGGTAGTATGTGACAGGGCAAACAGTAAGCAATAGAGCAGAGCATGACTCGCTAGGCGGCCGAGATCACAGGTATGACATAGGCTGCTCATAGTTTCCTCTGGCATGCTCCTTTCCTCCCCTGTAGGTCAGTCCTTATTCACTGTCCTTTTGCTGCTTTGAGGATCATGGGAAGATATGCTGATATGGAATGTCTGCAGCATGGATACCTAAATGTTCAGAGTCAGTGGAGAGGCATGGATTTTGCTGAATTTTAATTGGAACTAATATGAAAACAACCATTAGAAATTATTAGCTGGAGAGATGTTTCAGTGCTTTCCCACAGGACCCGGGGAGGACTCTCAGCTCCCACTAGATGCTTATAACTGCTTGTAAGTCCAGTTTCAGGAGCTCTGACACCCTCTTCTGGCTTTTTCAGGCACCAGGCATGTGTGCAGTGCACAGGCGTACATGCAGGCAAAACACCCATCCACATGAAATAACTGAAAATAAATGTACAATTATTAATATTACTAGCATGTATGTATGTGAGTAATGTGCATCTGTACATGTAGAAGGTCAGAGGAGGATGAGGAGTTGGTTCTGTCTTCTTTCTTTCTGTAATATCTAAGCTCTGGAGATTGAACTCAGGACATCAGACCTGTGTAGCAAGCACCTTTTTCTTTTTTCTCTTCCTTTTCCTTTTCCTTTTCCTTTTCTTTCCTTTCCTTCCCTTCCCTGCCCCTCTCCTCTCCTCTTCCTTTCCCTTTTCTTTTCTTTTCTGTCATTTTGGGCTACTGCTTAGTACAGAAGTATGCCTAATTCTATCAGAAAAGTATGCTGTATATAATTTTGTAGAAGAATGATTTTTAAAATCGTGCTTACATTTTATTCATAATACTTAAGAATTAGAAATGCTCACAGGAAAATGGATCAACAAACTTTTATATATCCATAGAATGGAATATTACTCAGCAACTAAAGGAACAAATTTCGATGACTACGGCTGACCTGGACTAGCAGTGACAGGGTCCTAAGTAGGAGGGCCAGGAGATGAGAACATAAAGAAGAAGATAGGAAAGCTGGGGATAGGAGGTCTTCCAGCAAGCACATTAGGAAGCACAACAATGTGAACTAACTAGTCCCCTCAGAGCTCCCAGGGACTAAACCACCAACCAAAGAGTACACATGAGGGGACTCATGGCTCCAGCAGCATGGGTAGCAGAGGATGGCCAAGTTGGTCATCAATGGGAGGAGAGGCCCTTGGCCCTGTGAAGGTTCTATGCCCCAGTGTAGGGGAATGCCAGGGCCAGAAAGTCGGAGAGGGTGAGTTGGGGAGTAGGGGGAAGGCGGAGGGAACAGGGTTTTTATCTTTCTTTCTTTTTTTTTTTAATTTTAATTTAACTTAATTTTATTCCTTTTTTTTTCGGAGGGGAAACTGGGAAAGGAGATATCATATGACATGTAAATAAAGAAAATATCTAATAAAAAAAAAAAAGAAGCACAGCATCTTATATACTTTTTCCAGGGGGAGAAATGGGACAGTGTCAATGGAAAGCTACTGAGAGGAATCATCAGGCAGCTAATCAAGCAATGCTGCACAAGGGGAACACAGGCTATATCAAGGGTGTCAGAGACCAAAGCACAGCAGCCTTGTGGCCGATAACCCCAGCCTCGTTAGGGGTAAAAAGCCAAGGTCCCAGAACCAAAATCTTAACTCCTTTCAGGTCCAGGCTCTAGTCTTTCTCTTTCCTTGCTTGTTTGATCCTTCCCCCTGACCACTGGATTCAATTTTGAAGGAATTCGAGTATCTTTTGGGTATGGATGATATAAAAATATTGTTTTATGCTGTTTTACTTCATTTTTAAAAAGGTTTGCTTTTGAGTTGGATTATAGCCCTCTCTCTCCTGACCCAAAGATGCTTATTTAAAAGATGTCTGAATCTGTCATGAGTCAGCTGGCCATCTGACTCTGAGACAGGAAGAGGGAGAGCAAAACAAACAGCCCAGGAAATATACATTATGTGCTTTAAAATAGCTGAAAAGGAAACCAGTCCCAGAAGGATTACTGCTGCTTACCTCATACTCCTTTTCTTGGTTTTATTTAACTTTCTAAAACTTTTGCTAAAGTATAAGGTTTATTTCAGGATTTGGTTAAACTTTTTGTACCTAAATATTTTTACGTTTATTGAGTATGGTTAAAGATCTGTAAAATCTGTTTTAAAAAGTTAGCTTAAATTTGTAACCAAAGGATTGACAGTTAATCTATACATAGCTAATCTTAATTTGCTACTTCATGCTAGTATGTAATATGAAATCAACTCTTGTTTCAAAAAAAAAATTTTTTTTTAAAAAAAAGGGATAAATAGCAACCATGTGACTTGCCAACATCTTGGCTGATGACCCATCAGGATGGAAGCAACCAAGTGCCTGGCAGCCATCTTGGCTGATGACCTCATCAGAATGAAAGCAATCCTGTGACTGGCAGCCATCTTTAGTAAGCTTAAAGAGAGTATATGCCATGTGACTTCATCACCATCAGGATTAAGGTGACTACATGGTATGAACCAACAAACACAGTGCCCATTAAATTTCTTAATCCTACTGAGCTCCCTCTTATCATAGTATTTCTTTTTTAAACATTATTTTGGATTAGTATGGTTTTTTTTGTATGATGATTTTTGTCCTGAAAGTAAAAAATTTATATAAAAATGTATGTCTAACAAAGTATGCTTAATTAAGATTTATAAATTCTAAAGATTATACAGTTCCACTTTTAACTCTTTCCCTAGTCTGTATCTGTCCCAGCAGATTTCCAGTCAACTGAAAACTGCAAACTGCTCCAAACATGCCAGCCTTAGGTGGCCCTTTGAAATGAGTGAGGCCTAGACTTGCCAAAAGGTGATGTAAACTGATGCTTCTAATGGAATTTCCTATAGCTTGAGTCCCTGCTTTGGAGCAGCATTCCAGACTGCTCAAAAGTCTTTGCTAGCTCCAGATGGTCCAGCGTAACCAGGACAACAAACCTCTGTTTCCTCCTGGCCTTTGTTTGGCATTCCAGCTTTCTTGAGCCCTAACAACTGACATCCCAGTTTTGGCTGAGAAGCAATTACAGAAGAGAGTATGTCATCCCTTATCCTCAATAAAATGCTGGAATGTTAGATCAAACAAACAACAAAAAACCCCAAGTTCTTCTCTACCAGAAGGAGGCAACTCCTTTCTCTCTGGCAGAAGGGGCAAATGGTTACCTGTTATGTCTATCGGCATACCAGAGCCCATGTCATTCTCTGTGTTCCTTCAGTATTATAAATACATGTTAAAAATCAGAGTTACTCAAGATGGAGGCTGGGATCTGAGTGAGTGGCTTACTTCATAGTTATCATTTTTTACCTGAATGAAGCAGGTGTTTGTTCTCTGTCTCACTGGTTTATGCATCCTAATGCTTACTTGTTGATGCCAATGTTGATCTCCTTGTATTCTCCCCATTCAACCCCAAACAAAACAAAGCAATGCTAAACATACCAGAGGCCCTAAAATTAAATTTCCCACATTGATTCATTCTCCTATACCCAGTGGGGAATGTACTGGGCTACTAGAGAGTTATGCCATCTGATAAAAGTATTCCTAAGAACACTTTCATTGCTAAAACTATCTTAGAAAAACTGGTCTCTGATCACTTAGACCAGCCATAAATCCATACATAATGTGTCCCTGACATAAAGGTTATGAATGTGCCTGCTGATCAGCGAGAACTGAAACCCTGTGGGGGAAACCCTTTTGTCTTAGTCTATAGTTCTCCCAAATATATACTTGCCAACTAAAACTCTCTCCTG
The DNA here is from genome assembly GCF_008632895.1 of Mastomys coucha. Classification (NCBI taxonomy): domain Eukaryota; kingdom Metazoa; phylum Chordata; class Mammalia; order Rodentia; family Muridae; genus Mastomys; species Mastomys coucha. The sequence continues at coordinate 57,886,951 of NW_022196900.1, read as the reverse complement.
TTGCTTTCTGGATATTACCATAAAACCTTGTATCATAAATTGCCTACACACACACACACATACACACACACACACACACACACACACACACACAAACATGAGAGTCAACACAGTTAAAATATAAACCTTTAGCCCTACATAAATGTGAATCAACAATTTGATTCCTAGGAACCAGAGCCAGTGGGGAATACAGCAGCTAAGGAGTCCATTTTAGGTCTGAGGCTAGCCCTGTGAGCAACCTGAGGCTGTGAAGACACAACCAGGAGTTCCAGGAATGCAAAGACCCAAGAGTTTGCCTTACGTCTTTGGAAACACATTTCTACAAGAATAAATTGTGGCCTCTGCCTTTAAAAGTGGCCACCCCCTTTCAGTTGGGCCTCAGTCCCAAATCCAACCATGGGAACCAAGGATGGCTGCAGTTTAAATAACTCCACAACATAAGCACAGCATTTTGTGACTGGGATGCTAAGTTGCAGATGCTTAAACTTCCCTGTTTTACATCCCCGTTAGCATTTATATATTCAGCTGTTATCCAAGGTGCCAAGCTTAGTAGTTTCATTGTAATGGTTCTGCTCTTCTTTCTTCCCATCTCACAGTCCCATCCTAATCTACTTCTATCAGTTGCTCGCACTATGATAAGACATTCCCTCCTGGTTTTCTTGATCTGTATCTGAATTAATTCAAATGATTCCCCACTCACTAGAACCAGAGGAAGTCAAAGACTTACTTCACCTCTACTGTTCTGCTTACCATATATAAAAACCTGTTCACCTGTCTTAACTTTTAACTGTATGGCTTTACAAAAGATGTACACAGTTGGGATGTATACACACACACACACACACACACACACACACACACACACACACACACACACATATCCCTGTGAGTTTAAAACAGTAATTTTTGAAAGAGGAAAAGTAAAAATAGATATCTCATGTGTTAGGGTGGGTGTATTTATAAAACACTATCATTTCTTATGGGTCAGTCTGAGATCAAACTCTCTAATAAGTATGTTTATTTCTTTTAAAAGTGAATGTGTGGTCTCTTGGATAATTTGTAGAAAATCTTGAGCTTACTCCTAAATGGCTAAAACAATCTTGATATAGAACAGCACTGAAGGTTTCCTCTTTTCATACATCAAAAGTTACCACAAAGACACAACAGTCACCAACAGAATAGGATGAAGAGCCCAGAAATAAACCCCTTTGTATGTGACTGAAAGACTCTCAAGGACAGCAAAGGCACTCAATGTAGGAAGTGGTTTCTTTTTTTCAAACAGCGCTGGAAAACCCTGACAGTCTCATGCACAGAACAACACTGGATCCCTTCTTTGTATCCTATGTCAAAATTAACTCAAAGTAGATCAAAGACTTAAATATGGAGCTAATACAAAAACCTTTGAGAGAAAACATAGGGGGAAAGTTCTGTAACACTGAACACTGAATGGCTAAATGGCAAAGCAGACGAATGAGACGACATCAACGGTATTGTTTCTATCTAATGCAATCCAAAAAGTGAGAAGGTGAGAGAAAATATTTACAAATCATTAATCTGACAAATGGCTAATATCTAGAATATGTACAGACTCCCATCACTCAGGAGCAATAGCAAAACAAACAACCTGCTTGGAAAAATGGCAATAAATGCGGTGCTGCCTAGTTTATGTCAAACTGACACAGGCTAGAGTCATCTAAAAAGAGGAAACTTTAATTGAGAAAATGTCTTCATAAAGGGCTGGAGAGATGGCTCAGTGGTTAAGAGCTCTGGCTGCTCTTCCAAAGGTTCTGAGTTCAAATCCCAGCAACCACATGGTAGCTCACAACCATCCATAATGAGGTCTGACTCCCTCTTGTAGAGTGTTGGAAGAAAATGTCTTCATAAGATTGGGCTATAGGTCATTTTCTTAACTAGTGATTGATAGGGAAGGGCCTAGCCCATTGTGGGTGGTGCCACCCTGGGATGGTGGTCCTGGGCTCTATAAGAAAGCAGGGTGAGCAAGTCAGTGAGAACATTCCTCCATAGCCTCTGTATCATTTCCTGCTTCCAGGTTTCTATCCTGCTTGAGCTCCTGTCCTGACTCCCTGTCGTGATAAATATGATGTGGAAGTGTAAGCCAAATAACCTCTTTCCTCCCCAAGCTGCTTTTGGTTATGGGGTTTCATCATAGCCATAGTAACCCTACTTAAGACAGATGTGAACAGTTCTCCAAAGAAGACATAAACAGCCAATAGCACATGAAAGATGCTCAACATAGTGATCACTAGTGAGTGCAAACTGAGACTGTAAGGAGGTGTCCCCTCAAACTCGCTAGGATAAAAACAAAACAGAAAATGAACTGGAAAGGGTGGGAAGGAATTGGAATCTTTGTGCACTGTTGTTGGAATGGAAAATGGTGAGGCTGATAGAGAAAACAGAATGATTGTTCCCCAAAAGGTCAAGACAGAAGAATGGGGTGACTCAGCAATTGCATTTGTAAGGCTACATCTAAGAGACATGAGGTCTCAAAGAGGGTACTGAATACCTGTGCTCATGGATGCATTATTTACAATAGTTAAAAGGTGGAAGATAAATAGAGCATATTCACATAGTAGAATACCATTAGTGTCAAAAAGGAAAGAAATTCTGGCACATGGTACAATATGGATGAACTCTGAAATCTATGCCAAACTAAATAAGCCAGGTGGGCTGGTCACCTACTTACAAGATTCTGCTTACATAAGAATCCTGTACAGTCAAATTCAGACAAACCCTAGTTCATGTTCACTGTCCACTTGATGGGAGGTAGAATTACCATGAAACACGCCTATGAGTGTGCTTTCAGATTGGATCAACCAAAAGAGGAGAACTGCTGTGAATGTAGGTCCCACATGGAATAGAATGGATAGAGTGAACAGATGCTTGGCCATCACCAGTGTCTGCTTCCTGACTGTAGGTGTTGTGACCAGCTGCCTCAGTGCCTGCCAAGATGGACTGTACCTACAAACAACATAAACCTTTTTTCTTTAAGTTGCTTTCATCAGGTGTTTTGTATCAGCAACTAGAAGAGTAACTACCACACAGACATTCTCTCTGAAAGACAGCAATAAGCCTAGCCTTATTCTCTCCTCTCTGAATCCAGGCTGGGAAAACGCACATGCTAAAATTATGGTACTATAAGCCAAGTACTGGGAGAGGACCTTCTCCACCAGGAAACAGCACTGACAAATCCTGCTTGAGGACCATTGCAATCTCATGCCAAGCCAGTGACAGGCTGGTAGTGGAAGGAGTCATAGGAAATCCTCAGTGGATGAAGATCTCATCTCATGTATGAAGGCTAACAGATCCAGAAATCCAGGCTAAACGCACTTGTGACAAGGAAAGGCACATAAGGAATTGCTGTGGTCCTTGGGGTCTGCTCAGATTCACCTGCCTTTATGGCCTCCTGAGTTGTTCATTAGTGATGAAATGAACTTGGAGCAACTTAAGCAAAACAGACTTTCTTGGAGGGACACTGGGCTCTCATGCAATAAACAGAAAGGCCATATGACCAGGTGTGTAACAGCCAGGAACTAAAGGACTTCTAGAGGAAAAAAATAAAAGCCCTAAGTAGGATGTTGTAACAACAGGACCATACCCTCTGGGGACGAAAGCCACCCATCTAAGAGGCTTCTCATTGCCTGATTTCATTCTAAGCTTAAGGCAGCACATTGTGCAAGTATAGGTCACATGGACAGCCATTCTCCACATGTCAGCACTGAAAGGTGACATTCCTCCAGCCTTTATATGAAAACAGGCATCTGGATTTACTAGATTTTTGCTTTGTTTTGTTTTGTTTTTTAATTGTTCCCCAAGTGTGTGTGGATGACCATCACAGGAAATTAACGGGACACAGTTTCTTATTCTTTATCAAACTCTGTTTAATAGTTATTATTTATGTTTTTGCCACAACAGTGCTAGAGCTCAAGCCCAGCTCCTTTATATCCTAGGCGACTGTGCTCCTACTCCACTCACAGCCCCAGAGTCTAAATGTCAACTGAAAGAAAAGCTGATCACACTGTCCCTAGTGACCTCATAAATAGGTGTTCTGAACACCAAGGGTAGACAGGAACAAATAGAGTCATAATTCCAGCAAGCTGACCCCGCCAGCACTGTCAAGGATTGCAAAGGAAAGAGGAAAGGATTTTCAAAGACACTTCATAAATTATTCAGGGAAGGTGGAGGTGGGAGTGGAGCTCAGCAGCACAGTGCTTGCTTGGCATGTGTGAAGTTCTGTGTTCAATCTCCAGCACTGTATTAAAGAAAAGAAAAAGGAATGAAAAGAAAAGATGGAGTTAGCCCAGTCCCAACACTTAAATAATCTGCTTCATTCACGTGATTCATGTTCATGGATGGTGCTGTGAAGCACCTGGTCATTTGAGGCTTGATAAATCACACTCACAAAGGGAAATTTTACTGTTAAGAGGTAAGACAGTTCCAGAAATGCATGGCATCATGACCGGATTAAGTGTCCAGCCTAATGTGATCACATCAATTGACTTTGACAAAAGATCAAAACATAAAAATCTTAACTTCAACTTATTTTGAAAATGGCCTAATTTATAAATTGAATTACAAAACAAAAACAAAACAAACCAGTAAGTGAATGCAATTTAAGCTTAAAATGTGTAACAAGGGTGGTGAGACATTGTTGGTGAGAGCACTTGCCACTGACGTCCGACAACATGATCCAGGGAACCCACATAAATGAAGGAGAGAACTGACAAGTCTGCTGACCCCACGCTTGCACTGTGGTATGTGCATGCCCATATTCACACATCATGCACACACACACACACACACACACACACACACACACACAAACACACACAACTATAATAATAGATAAATAAATTTAAGGACATATAAGAAGTAGGTATTTCTGTACAGGAAAGATACACTGGAAGAAATTAAGCAAGAGTTGGTTCTTGACAACATTGTGGAAAACCCTCATAGTCTACCACATTGGCCAACAAAAGAGAAAGCCTGGGAGGTGCTTGTGTCTCTGCTGTCTTCTTACTCTGACCTCTAGTGGATGTCAGCACTAATGTCAGGCCTTGTCCTCAAAGTTCTCCATTGTATATACCATGAATGATATTCACTGTGTTCTCAAAGACAGCTCCTAACAGGATTGGAAATAACACTCACAAACACCCCCCCCCCAGACACCCCTCAATGTTCATACGTTATGACCAACACCCGTCTTTGGCTTCTGTACAAACTTGCTTCCCTGTGCTTTGGGTCTCAACTAAGCATCCCTCCCTGGAGTTCCTTCCTGAAGGCCCAGAAGGTTACAAAGTGAGAGTGTTTTAAAGCAGGAATCCAAGATGACTTTTTGGATGGGCTCTGCCTCGAGAGGACTCTGACATTGAAATTAATTTCAAGCCAATATCATCTTTCAGGAATATGTGCAGGCCACACTATTTTGAATTGCCAAAACAAGACATATGTTCAATTGATACAGCAGGGTGGCTCCCATGGTGAGTTCACTTTTATTCTGTAGGGCCTGGCAGCTAGCACTAAATCTTTCCAAGGCTTTCGGTTTCATTTGCCTCCTTTAGCCCCAGGAGTTCTACACAGTACACATTTTCCACACATGATTACATAATGGAGACTGAGCTCTTATACATGACATTTAATTTTCAATAGTCAGGGAAGGCATGACAGGCGCTACAGACAAGATCGTTAATCTCCTTGGCTCCCCTCACAGCACAGCTATTCATCCCAGCGTGAGTCTAGCCTCCTCTCTGTAAGCTGGCTTGCTTGTGCAGAGGGGGAAGCACAAAATGGACCAAGAGCCTAGACTGTAATACACATCCAGATGAAGAGGTGAATAACCTAGCAAAACAAGGCCTGTCTGTTTCTGATTCAGCAATCATATATAAATATATATGGGGTAATTATGTAAACTATGGATACTTACACATAGCAGCTCACAGACCCCAGAAAAATCACAGGTCAATTAACATGAGTGAACACATGTGTTAAGGGAACAGGACATGGTTGTGATAGGTACATGCATCATTACAGACTAAGGGACCCAGTTAACCAAAACATGACTCATAGCACATTTTAGTAGCCCCCCTCCCTGAGTGTTAACCATACTCCAAAACCTGTGGCCAGTTCTCATTTTTATTCCAGAGGTAAATTAATTTGGAAAAGAGTCACCAATGTATAAAAGCCACTAACTTCTACATAATGGAAAGGTTTCAAAAATTAGTAATATCTAAGGTAGGAATTATTTCCAAATAGAAGCATCAACTATAAAAAATACAGTATATATAAGTGCAGTTCCAAATACGGTAATCCAGTTCAAGTGATATGGGGTTTAATCATATCACCCGTGTTGAGATGATTCAAGAGTTAACTTGCTGAAATTTCATAAATTAACTTTTAGTTCTTCCAAAATCTGGTTCCCAAATGGGCAAAATCCAGGTTCTTACAGTCTGAAAGTGGCAGTGCATGAGACACTGAAAGATATGTGCAAGTGAGTGATGAGCCAGACAATCGTGAACATAAAATGCTGGCCAGGATCTACGATGCAGAGCCACTGTGGACAGATGCATTACCTATATGGGTACATGTATGTGCAAACCTGGTACAATTCTACCACTAATGTTTCAGAGGCCAGGAGAGGTGACAGATACAAGAATATGCCAGAGCTCTAGCCAGTGCACTAGTGACCACGAACAGGTCAGGGCATAGGAAGTAGACGCAAATCTACCAGTGATCTCCATTTGTCCTCTACGGATCTGAATTTCACTGACATTGGGATTCACTATATTAGATATTTCTCTGCACACTCATTATTAATAATAGTAGGTGTACTGGCTGGTTTTGTGTGTCAACTTGACACAGGCTGGAGTTATCACAGAGAAGGGAGCTTCAGTTGGGGAAGTGGCTCCATGAGACCCAGCTGTGGGGCATTTTCTCAATTAGTGATCAAGGGGGTAGGGTCCCTTGTGGGTGGTGCCATCCCTGGGCTGGAAGTCTTGGGTTCTACAAGAAAGCAGGCTAAGCAAGCCAGTAAGGAACATCACTCCATGGCCTCTGCATCAGCTCCTGCTTCCTGACCTGCTTGAGTTCCAGTCCTGACTTCCTCTGGTGATCAACAGCAATGTGGAAGTAAGCTAAATAAACCCTTTCCTCCCCAACTTGCATCTTAGTCATGATGTTTGTGCAGGAATAGAAACCCTGACTAAGACAGTAGGTAAACATTACTTAACAAATAAGCTAAGGATGGGGATTTGATCCCTTTATTTCAGGAAATAACTGAACATATTGTTCCTTTCCTGGTGCTTATTCATCATGATTTAATGAGAGATTCTTACAGCACAAATTTGCTTTGTGTAACAACAGTATCACAGCTGGGGCAGCACAAGAAGTGCTAGCCAGCAAGTCTGAGAATGCAAGTTCCATGGCAGGACCCACATGGTGGATAGAACTGACTCTCACAAGTTGTTTTTTGATCTCTACATGATCTCTACACTCTTGCTGTAGAAAAACCATTTGTATATATGCCCGCAATATAAATGCACAAATACACAGACACAGATAGACACCATCCTAAAATTAAACACAGCGGAGACTGAGTGTATTTTTGTACTATCTCCATTCTGACTTCTTTTAGGCCCTTTCTCCCACTCTTCCTAACCCTTCCTGCCACACTCACAGATGCCCCCATATCAGCAGACGCTGCCAAGCCCACAGTCAGTCATGCCCATTTATATCAGGAAACCGACTAAGCTCACACAGCTGTGTGTAAACAGCTGGGTTCCAAGTACTGGGATGCTGGACCAACATTTCATCTTCTAATTTTCACCTGGGCTCTCAAGGAGGGAGATGAGAGGGAACCCTCTTTCTACTTAAGCATTCTCAGGGGGAATATCTCCTTCCATTTGGACAAGTGAAGGCTTAATTCAATGTCTGCACATAAAATACCAAATACATAGCAGCTCAGGCCAATAGCCTGGCTGTCAGTACTACACACATTTCTCCTGATTCAGCTGAAGCTCATGTCCCTATAACTTTTGGAGTGAATATGATAAGAAAGTGTACAGAATCACTCCTACAAATTTCTTCCTTCTATAGGTCTATTCTTTTATGTGTCTCCCTGCCCCACAACTTTTGGCAGTGTTGGAACTAAAGCCAGCAACCTCCACAAACACGCTGGGCAAGCTGTCAACCACAGAGCTACCCTGACAATCCAATTTTGTTTTTCTAGAAAAATTGAAAAACTTTTCAAACATACTAATATGGAAAAATTGTAAGAAGATGAAATTAGACAGAGAATTTTGGATTACATACATATATTTAAATCCATATAAAATTACTATGATTTTCACTTTGGAAAAGTATCTAGAGCTGTTTTATGGTAGCTAAAAAAGAATTAATTCAATAACATTTTCTAAATGACCAACAGATCCTGGGAATTATATAATTTAATGACCTTCATTAACAGTACATGCTATGGTCTGAATATTTGTGTCCCCAAACTTATATGCTGAAACTTAATCACTATGGCAGCAGTGCTAGTTAGGGGCCTTTTGGGAGAGATCTGCTTATGGAGGCAGGGCTCTCTTGGGATTCTTGCTCTTATAAAACAGGAATAAGGAAGCTCCTTTGACATGCAAAGAACTAGTAAGAGACAGGAAGCAGACCTTTACCATTCACAAACCTGCTGGTGCCTTGACCTCACCATCATGACTGAAGAAATAAATCTCTGTAGCTTACAAGCCAGCCAGTTTATAGTATTTATTTTAACAACAGCCTCAAAGGAACACACAGTTTCTCATAAGAACAAACATTTTCAGTGTACATTGATAAATATAAGTTGCTTAATACCACCTTAGCGAAACAAAACAAAAGAAAATCAACCAACCAACCAACCAACCAACCAACCAACCAACCAAAATCCCCTCCAAACTATGAGAAGACTGAGCTGGCAGGTCTTCTCTGTTGAAACCCCACACAGCTGTCTCCTACGGTCAACTTCACATTGCTCCAGTCTTTCTTTACAGGAGGAGGAAGGCTTTGACTTCCAAACACTTTCCTGTATGAAATGATTTCCTTTGGACTGGACTCCTTTTCCCTTCTGCTACTTTAAAGCAGAAGGCCAAGAACTGGCAATAAATGCTCTGCCAATGCTGAAAGAGGAATGGCATGTTGATAACAGCACTTGTAACTGCAGCCAATGCCATGCACTAAACAAAGAGAGCCATGTACTTTTATTTGCTGCTATAATAAAATACAAATACAAACACATATATAATATAAATAAAATAAAATACCCAAAGCTGGGTAGCTTATAAAGAAAAGACATTTGTTCAGCTCATGGTTTTCTTTTCAATTGAAAAGTATTTTTTCATATATTTTGATTATGTTTTCTTTTTCCTTAATTACTCCATACTTATCCAAATTTATGTACTTTTCCTCTCTCTTAAAAAACAAACAAATGCAAAAACCAAGAAACACCACCCTTCAATAGAAAATCAAAATAAATAAGCAGAAGTTGAAAAGATAGAAAGTGTTGAAACAAAGCAAAATTCCAGAAAAATACATTGAGCTTGTTTTGTGTTGACTAAGTATTTCTGGGTATGGGGTCTGCCCTGTGGTTAATAAACTCAATGATATTCTATTAGAGACACTGATTTTTCTTCTGCCAGTGGGTATCAATTGCAAATAGCTTCTTGGTTAGGGGTAGGAGCACATGTCCCTTTCCTCTTGTCAGTGCTGGGACCCCATCCGGCTTGAACCTGTACAGACGTGCTGCCAGTCACTCTGAGTTCTTATGTGTCTTGCTGCATCTGGAAGACACGGTTTCCTTGGATTATCCATCACCTGGCTCTTAGTCTTTCTGACTCCTCTTCCACATGGATCCCTGAGTCTTGAGGGGAGGACTTTGATGAATGCATCTCATTTATTAAGAGAGTGCTCCAAAGTCTTGCACTCTCTGCACATTGTCTAGTTGTGGGTCTTTATATTAGTTCCTACCTACTGCAAGAAACAGCTTCCCTGATGAGGGCTAGCTCATGCTGTTAGAAGCTGAATATCCAAACAGCATTGTGCAAACTGTGCTGAGGGACTACAAGTGGTGAAACCATTGTGACAGTTTGTAGGAAAGGGAGATGCAACATGGAAAAACAGGAAGCCAGAGAGTGAGCCTGGGAGCAGGCTCATTTTTTCTTTCTTTTTCTTTTTCTTTTTTTCTGTTTTAAATCTTTGTGATGCTAAGGATGGAACTCACGAATTAGAGGCAGTGGTTCACTAAGCTACAACTCCATCCCAGTGCATTTTTTTCTTTTAATTTTTTTAAATTGTATTTTGAGTGTGTACACAAGAATGCAGATACCCAAGAAGACCAGAGTGACACTAGATTTTCCTGGAGCTGAAATAGAGCCAGTAGTAAGTGGGCAGATTGGTGGTGAGTGGGTTTTGGGAAGCAAATTCTGGTCTCCTGGAATCTCTCTAGCAGGAAACTATATTTTTATAAGAACACAGTTTCAGGAAAACTACCTACCAACCCACGAGAAATGTCCTAATATTCTAAGAGCAGTACCCAGTGACTGATCAACTTTTAAGCCCCTCTCTCAATGGTCCTTGTCTTTACATGACCATATTGGAAACCAAACCTTCTAATAAACAAACCTGTGAGACACACAAACAGTCTTTAAGTCCAAACCTGCGACACGTGTGAATTTCTTTCAGTGGACAGCTTAGCCTTTTCAGTGACCATGCTTCAAATCTGCTCAAGTTATTAACAGCAAACTCTCATTTGAAGCACCCGACAACTGGAAGAGCAAAGAAACCCCAGAAAAAGCATTGCTGAGCACATCTCAGGAGGCAGTGTAATGCACAGACACACAAGAAGGTCTCCCCTTCTGAAGCCAGAACAAAGGAAGAAAGAGCTGTTAGGTGAGAGAAAAGGATGTGGAAGGATATTCAGTTGCACCACTGCCCAACCGGGGAATAAAACTACCCTCAGGGCCCAGTGGTCTCAGCAATGGAGAGGTCTCCCTGATGGTAATCAACAAGAGAAGGAAAATAACAATCATTTTCATCCTAAAAGGGCAGTGAATAGTCTCTCAGCCCTTACCCTATGCTTCTCATTGTATTGACCATTTTATTTGTTCTGTAGTCCTGGGAATGAAACTCAGTGCCTTGAGTGTTCTAGACAGGTGCTCTACCATTGAGCAGTATCCCCAGCCCATACTGATTATTTTCCAAAAATTGACAAAAAATGATTTATTTTATGAGGATGAGTGCTTCATCTGCATGTATGTGTACCATGCGCACACCAGGTTTCCACTGAAGTCAGGAATAAGCACTGGATTCTCTGGAACTAAAGGTACAGGTGCTGTAAGCTACCACATGGGTGCTTGGAATTGAATCTGAGTCCTTTGCAAGAGCAGCCAGTGCTCTTTTT
>NW_022196900.1:57810189-57875405 GCF_008632895.1 Mastomys coucha | reverse complement strand
CTCAGAAATCCACCTGCCTCTGCCTCCCAAGTGCTGGGATTAAAGGCGTGCACCACTACCGCCCGGCCGCAGCCAGTGCTCTTAAGCACTGATTCATCTTCACAGCCCATCAGTTAAAAAATCTGAGGCAAACAATTGAAGGAGATGAGGTGTCCATTTTAAAAATGGTAATGGAGGGGCTGGAGAGATGGCTCAGCGGTTAAGAGCACTGACTACTCTTCCGAAGGTCCAGAGCTCAATTCCCAGCAACCACATGGTGGCTCACAACCATCTATAATGAGATCTGATGCCTTCTTCTGGGGTGTCTGAAGAGAGCTATGGTGTACTTACATATACTAAATAAATAAATATTTTAAAAAATGGTAATGGAAGCACGGGGGGAAAAGACACCCAGAAATATTTAACAAACATGATTACTTACACCTATAAATTATTCAAACTTAATATCATTCCAGTTAAATTACAGAGACTTAAGCTTAGCTCTTGCTGATATAGAAAACTGGCCACAAGATGAACAGACTCCTGACTCTCACTGACAAGCACTCTAGGAGCTCAGGCAGTCGGTTGGCGAGGCAGGTGAGTATGGAATTGCAAACACTGTAGAGCTGGCTGACCTGGGCTCCACCCCTGACCAGTACTGTTTTTCTTAACAACATCTCATGCAGTTCAGGCTGGCTTCCAGTTGTCTATGTACACAAATATGACCTTGAACTTCTGACCCCCAACCCCTGCCAATTGCTTGGATTATAGGCACACACTGGTATCGAGGATGAAGCCAGGATGTAGCACATCCTGGCAAGAGCTCTACCAGTTCAATACTCACACAGCCCTCACCAGCACCCCTACACTTTTCTGGGTTCTCTAACTGTTGGTTCTTTCATGAAGACAATAATTGATCAGTAAATGCCAACCCATGATGACACGAGTGAGCAGCCTCTAGTACGTCTCTAAGGATACACGCAAGCAGATACATTTAAAAGTTGAAATACAGATAATAGTAAACTCAACTACCAATTCCATCTTGTGAAACACAGAAACAAGAAAAAATCCTAAACAAAGCAAAAATAAAATACTAATGCCAATAATGGTCCCTGAAGAGGAGACTATATTTAGAAAACCAGGTCTGTTTCCCTTACCTAATGAAAACCAATTTGACCCTGCTCGGGGCGGTCTTAATGATGGCAGATGCATTCTGATGACTTCTTCCATAAAGGATCTGATTGTTTATCTGTTGGGGGAAAAATAAGAAATGCTTGTAAAATAACAGCCCAGATATTCACATAATGAATAAATATATACATAAAGGTATCTATGTATACACTTGGAATTAAAACATGTCTTCACTTTTATGTGTGTATACAATTAATTAGTGGTAAAAGTCTTAATATTCTTTGTACTAGAGATTCACAGGGTAATTCTACGCAACTATATAAAGTCTCCTAAATTCAGGTGTGGCTATAGTTAATGAAGGACTAAATTCCTTAATCCTGTTGCTAAACTTTATGGGAACAGTAGTTGAGCTTAATGCAAAGTTTTATGAAAGATATTTCATTTTCCACAGTTTTTCCAGATTCCTAAAGAATGTAGAAAACAGACCAAACATATGGAGCTCTAGAGGGTCCATTATACATGGTACTGAAAGTGTGTCTTGGTTTTGTTACTATAGGAGATAAATATTATATACCTGTTTTAAGTTGACTTTTTGACCAAGTAATTACATAGGACATCTTACTGTAGACAACTAGTCATCTGTTCATGTCCAAGATGTACTAAAATTATAATCTGACTAGTGTTGCAGATTGGTTCTAATGCTTTGAATTAATCTGGCCCCCCAAATCAGGAATCTGCCTGTCCAAACGCTGAAGGTCCTTGTCCCCAATTGGTTTTTGATTATCAAAAAAGAGCCAATGGTTGGGCAAGTAGACTAAGGCAAGACCTTTAGATTTGCACAGGCTAGGAACTGGGAGGAGGGGAGGAGAGATTGTCATGTCTCGGAGGGAGAGGATTTAGAGCTGCAGAAAGAAAATCATCCAAAATGGAGGTGAGAAGGAATGTGGCCCCTGGAAGGTCTGCCCAGAAGCATCTTGGGCAGTAAAGATTAGGGAGCTGCACAGAAGGAGCCAGGGCAACAAAAATAAAATATAGAAATAGAGGGCATTAAGCCGGGAGTACTAGAGGAAAAGAGTGCTGGCCGTGGGGAGGATTAAAAGTGCCCAGCCTTTGAGTTTGTCAAGGCATATTAAAATCAACCGATGTGTGTGTGTGTGTGTGTGTGTGTGTGTGTGTGTGTGTGTGTGTTGTCTTTCACTCATGAATACAGATAGCTCTTGGGTGGGTGTACTCGTGTGTGCAACCTGTCTCACTGCTACAGACTGGAGTCACGTAGATTTGATAAAACAGTAGCTCTAAACTATTTTCACTACAGTTCTTCTTACTGATACAATATGATAATAACTATAATTATGCTCTTATATATGTTCTTATATAATTCTGGTTTCCCCACCTGCTTGATAAGTAACTAATGACCTGTACTGTTATATTATTCCTATACAACTATGACTCTGATAACTTCTACCATCTTATGGCTGGTACAGTACACTCAACGATACTTAAGGGGATAAGTCTCTTGAAATTGGTGCTTAATCCATCTGCCCTTGATGTCTCTGTAATGATGAATCTGATGACACAATTGACAGATCTTTGAAAACACTGTGTCATTTAAGTGGTTATGGTGAGAAAGTAGGAGGAAACACACACTTCAAATGGTGGAATGGAAGGGGAGTACTTTTTCTTATGGTCTTAAAGGAAGCCAGTCCACCCCGTGCCTAGGGCTCTCTGGTCATGTATCTGGCCACAGCTATGGGGATCCTGCTTTGCTCTGTCTCTTATTCCATCTGGTTTTGTTGTTTTTGTTTTCCACCAAGGTCATTAATCTCAGAAATGCATGGATTCCCACACTCCCATTATCTGTGCCTCGTTTTCCTAACGTCTAATGGAATTCAAGCAGCTGCTCCAAAGTTGATCTGAGAACTGTAAGAAGAAAAGCTGTCACAGTTTAGGATGGTCCTCTTGAAACCTGAAGGAATTCTCCCTCTAGATATTCAGACACTCATCTTTTCTGCTGTTAAACTTCAATATTCATGCATTTAATAATGTGCTTGCAGCCCAGATTTCCAATACTATTACAGTAATACAGATGTACAAATACTTTCGTGATTTTATGATTTTATTTTTCATACACACAGACACAGACAGACAGACACACACACACACACACACACACACACACACATATACACACACAATTTCCTTCTGTTCCCCCTTGATTTTCCCATTTTTCCTTCATGGTGCTGGAGATTAAAGTCAGGCCCTTTTATGCAGTAAATATGTACTGCTTGGCACACAGTAGGACACCAATTGAGTCACCAGTAATGGGATCAGTTCTACAAGTAATGTGAAAAGCTCTGACAGGGCAGTGCCATGGCTGCTGTGCCCGAAACTGTGGCCTTGCCTGTAGTGGCAGCTGCTCACTGGCAATGCTTAGGAAGTGCTACACAGTGGGAACACACGTAACTCAAGACACAGCAGAATCTGACTTTACTAGATTAAATCTAGAAGGAAGACTGAGACTTCTAGACAAAAAGCCAAAACCATCACCAACCAAAAGGGCTTTCTTTCTGTCTTTAAAAATGATGTAAGGCAGCTTATTGAGTACTTGCAGCCAAACCTGTAGATGTGTTTAATACCTGGCACCCTTGTCACAGAAAGTGGGAACTGACTCCCACAAATTGTTCCCTAACCTCTATACACACAAACACACACACACACACACACACACTCTCAGACACTCACCTTCAAACAATCTATGTGGAAATTAGAGTATTAATCAATGGGATTTGTATCATTATAAGACATGAAGACATGAAGATATGATTGGGTGTAGTAGTTCATTTCTGTAACCCCAAGACCAGTGACTAGAGGATTATGAGTTTGAAGGAGAGAGAGAGAGAGAAAGAGAGAGAGAGAGAGAGACAGAGAGAGAGAGAGACAGAGACAGAGACAGAGACAGAGACAGAGAGACAGAGGCTCTCTACTGTGTGAGGGTACAGCAGTGAGGAGGTGGTCTGCTGATCAGGAAGGAGGCTTCACAGAGTCTAGCATCGTGATTTCAGGCTTCCCAGCCTGTTGAGCTGTAAGAAATATGTGCGTGTCACCTCAGCCACATTGGCATTTGTTATAGCCACCCAAAGTGACAAAGGCAATTGCTTGCACTAATTTCTGTTCTCTGAAATTAATTATTTCCACTGATACAGTTTCTTGTCATTCTAAATATCTACATTAATCCAGATTCTCTGCAGTCTCAGAGTCTGACGCTCTCACACTTTGTCTTGGCACACACAAAGAAGAAAAAGGAAGCAGACTTTGTGTCTATAAATTTCTATTAGATAATATTATTATCATTATTATCACCATCATCATATTATTATTGTGCTGGGATTTGAACCTAGAACCTCACACATACCAAATAGGTACTCTATCATTCAGTCATATCCCCAGACAAATTTTTCTCTATGACTATTTCCTTGCCTGCCTACATCTGTCTGTCTATGTACCTGCCTACCTATCATCTAGTAATTTATATCTATCTATCTATCTATCCATCCATCCATCCATCCATCCATCCATCCATCCATCCATCCATCTATCTACTTACCTACCTATCATCTAGTAATCTATTTAGAGACAAGGCCTTACTATGTAGCTTAGGCTGGCTTTGCCAGTGTGATGCCCCTGCCTCAACCTCTTTAGCATTGTGATTAAAGTTGTTCATCACCACTTGCCCAGTGCCATCTATGTGCCTGCCTAGCCATTCTGGCTTTCTGAATTGCTTTTGGGTAATAATTTCTGTCTCAGCTCTTGACCCTTAGTCCCAGAAAAAGCAACAATAGGTATATCTGTAAGAGTTAATTTTCTCCCAGGCTCTGAAACTCAAATCCCATTCAGGAACAAATTATAGCAACTCTGGATTCTAAAGCCCCATACAACAGCCATGTCTTCATTTTCTAAGTTGGTGAGTCATTCTGCAGGTTTCCAGGCCACCTGACATCCCCCTCAGGGTTTGCCTTCTGTCTCTGTAGTGAGAGAGAACAAACCCTCAGTATGAGGGCAATCCTGACCAGGGTGAAATAATTGGTTGCAATATTTATAGTTTGTAGCCAAAGTAGAATTGGGGTTAATTCAGTATAGATTCAGTAAAAGTAAATGGATATAAATCCTTTCCTACTACGGCATAAACTTTCACGTTAAAGGTCTTTAATGAGGTTTGTTTTAATCAAATTAATTATGCAAAATTATTAAAGAGATAAGCTTTTAACTACTCCTACTTTTCACAGTTCATCTGAACAGGAATAAAAATTTATGCTGAAAAGCGGCTCAATTAAATCTACTCAAATGACTTATCAAATTGAAAGTAAAAGTTAATTAACTTAAGCTAGGGTTGAAAATATTAATTATACAAAATTAAAATTTAGTTTAAGTAACAGATTTGCCCAAGGTTTGAACATTGTCATAATTTATTATGCTCAACAATCTCCCTCCCACGCTTTCTTTTGTAAAGTAAAATGGCGTATTATAAAAACTGTAAACTATTATTAGAGAGCTGAACTGAACTCACATGAGTAGCTGATAATAAAATCGGGAGTCCTTCTCCACCTGTACTTGGAAGTGCCATCTGAATGTCATATTTTAAGGCATTAGAATCAATACTTTCACTTTCAAAGTAACCTTTACTGAATATAAACTGCATGGAAAAAAATCAACACATTATATTTATAACCACTAATCCTTTTATACTTTTGGGTATTGAAGATCAAATGCAATACCTAGAATATGCTAGGCAAGCGCACAATCACCAAAGACCATTCCAGGTGTTTTCAACTTTATTTTGAGACAGGGTCTTAATAAACTGCCTCAGATTACAGGTACATGCTACCATGCCCAGGTGCCAGTTACCTCCTGGTCAAATGATTCCATTTCTACAGATTTATTTTAAAAAGGCTAAAAACATAGGCACTGACAGATCAACACAGCTATACTTTTAATCATGAAAAAATAGGCAAACCAGTCAACTCATCTGTTGTGGCACAATGGAAAGGACTGAGGAAGGTGAAGGGTGTAGTTGTGGTCATGAAACCAGCAGGGCCGAGTGGGAAACGCAGCAGACATCATGGAATCGCTCTTATGATAAAAGTGTCTGTGTGAGTTTAAAGAACTAGCTCTAAGTCAGGCAGTGGTGGTGCATGCCTTTAATCCCAGCACTTGGGAGGCAGAGGCAGGTGGATTTCTGAGTTCAAGGCCAGCCTGGTCTACAGAGACAGCCAGGGCTATACAGAGAAACCCTGTCTTGAAAACAAACAAACAAAAAACCAACTAGCTCTAACAGTTGGGCTCTGTGGTGACAGTTTTCTGTACCAGTATTTTGAAACATTTTTTATCACATTTATTTATTTATGTTTACAAACACATATGTACATGCCCGTCATGACATGTGTGTGAAGGCTTTAATGTAGTGCTCTCCCTCAGCCATGGGCTCTGGAGACCAAGTTCAGGTCATTGAGTTTGTGTAGCAAGTGCTTTCCCACTGACCATCTGCATGATGGTGTATGTCTGTGAGACTGGGGAGGCTTGTGAGCATGGGGAGGGAGGCTGATGCAGGGCTGCAGGTTGGAAGTTAGTCTGGGCTACATTGTGACATCTGTATAAAAAACACAGGTTTTCAATAATTAACAGATACTACAGGAAAAAAAATCACATTCATTTTTTTCCTTAAAAAGTAAAGGAAAAAGAAGAAAAGACAAGAAAATAGGTATGTGTCCTGTTGCCTCATACAGCAGGAGAGGCCTAAGTAAACAGGGAATCTACCTCTTAACAAGAACTGCTATTAATTCTGATGAAAAACCATTTCCCCATTTAAGATATGTCAACAGAACTTTGGAGGGTTTGTGTCTTTTTGTGTTTGTCCATGTTCATGTGCACTTGCATAGGTGAGCACATGTGGTAGCCGGAGGTCAACATGAGTTGTATTTTCTTGAAGGTCTGGCTACCTTGTGTTCAATGATTTTGTTATTATTTTATTGTGTGTGATGTGCATGTGGTGTATGTGTGTGTGCCACAGGTGTCAGAACCATTGACTCCCTTGGAGCTGGAGTTGTAAGCAGTTGTGACCCATGTGATGTGCTGCTTGAGAACCCAACCGTTGCTCCCTCAGAAGAGAAAGCACTCATTCTTGATCTATCTCTCCAGCCCCACACCTTGTTTTTAGAGAAAGGTCTTTCACTCGGACCTGAAGTCTCTCAGTAGGCTAAGCTGCCTGGCCCATAAGGCCAGGGACCCATCCTCTGTCTTCATCTTCTCTGTACTGGAACTACAAGGGCTTGCCACTCCAACTGATTATTTTACGTGGTATTGAGGACCAAACTTAGGTCCTCATGCGTGTGTGGCAAGCATGTTACCAATGAGCTGTCTCTCTAGCCCAGGCATAACTCGTAATGCTGTTCTTAGCCAGATAAGCAATTAGAGCTTTGGTGCTTCTTGACCTGGAATTCCTTTACCAAGAATATCAAGCCAGGTGTGGTAGCATAAGCAAGTGATCTCTGTGAGTTCAAGGCCCTGCTTAGTATACAAAACAAGTTACAGGCCTGTCAGAGGTACACAGTGACACATGGTCTCAAACCAAACAAAACCAAAAAGGTAAATATAGAGAATATAGGATAAGATGACCTATGGTAGTAACGCTTACCCTAGGGTTTCCTTCTTTCTCCCCAAAATTGACTTGATTAGAAATCTACCCCAATTCTCAGTTATTGTATTTTCCTCTTGTGTTAAAAACACTTTATATGTCCCTTTATAGACATAGTAAAAAACTCAACCAACAAGATTCTCATAACTCACCTCTTTAGGATTCCAGTTTCTCTCTTTTTAGAAGTGTTCCAATCTTTTTTATTGTTGTTGTTTTTCGAGACAGGGTTTCTCTGTGTAGCCCTGGCTGTCCTGGAACTCACTCTGTAGACCAGGCTGGCCTTGAACTCAGAAATCTACCTGCCTCTGCCTCCCAAGTGCTGGGATTAAAGGCGTGTGCCACCACCTCATGGCTAGAAGTGTTCCAATCTTATTGAGATTGTGAAAATAGTGTGTGTCTGTGTGTGTGGTCACCCACACAGGTAAACATATGTACCACATGGTGTGATCTCCTGCACAGGTACACTTATGTATCAAATGGTGTGATCACCTGCACAAGTAAACATATGTACCACATGGTGCGATCCACAGGTACACACATGTATCTCATGGTGTGATCACTAGCACAGGTATACTTATGTACCACATGACGTGATCACCTGCACAGATACACATATGTATCACATGTGGCGAGCAGAGCACAACTTGAAGGAGTAGACTCTCTCCTTCCATCTTGGGTTCTGGGGATTAAACTGAGGTCATAATGCATACACAGCAAGCCCTTTACCCACTGAGACACTCTCATTTCAACAGTCACCTTATTAAAAAACTTTCCTGCAGAGGCACAGTGCCATCATTTGTACCTAAGAACATTAGCACATTCCTCATATGGTTGAGCACTGCCCCTCAGCCAGGCCATGAGACAGGTGGTCTGTATTGGTGTAATGAGGACACAGAGACTCACTCACTCAGTGAAACAGTTTAAGGTATGTAGTGATGCTGCCAGAGGGCAGGCTCAAGTCTCCAGATCTCAAAGCCTCGAGTAAGTGGGGCCTCTGGAGCATGCAACAAGAATGCTCAGTGAGTGTCAGGGCACTCCCTAGGCGTCTCTTAATCCTTAATGTAATGAACCATCCATATCCTATCCCCAACCAACTCCCAACCTTGGCAAAAAACTTCTCATTTTGTTCTCTGCATGGCAAAGGTAGGATAAATTTCAAGCACTAACCACTTACATCCCACCCCCATTACTGCTCCTGTAAGTAATTCTAGTTACCCAACACAAAACAAAAAGTACAAGAAGGTAAAAGGAATAGAAAAGGAATCAGGGGGAGGAGATGAGAGAGGGTAATGGGGATGGAAGGTTGGGGTGAATGCTATCAAAATATTACATATATGTGTGAAAATGTCCTAATGTAGTCCATTACTATGTCATTTAGGATATGCAATAAACCTTTAAGAAATCCACTCCTCATCAGAGAACAGCATTATTTTCCTACTTCCTTATGTTAGTGTGTACATTATACATACTCAATTTATTAGGTTGGTTACAGTCTGGTAGTATACAAGTTTGCTAGTATAAAAGATAGGAATAGTGTACCTTACATACAATGGACTCTCATAACCCCGGATGCAGTTTTGCTTTCTAGGATTTCAGATTAAATGGGATCTGAAGATATTTGATGAAAAACTCAAGAAATAATTCCTACTTTACAAAAACAGGTGTTTTGGGAGCTGGTGCTGGTGGTGCATCCCATCAATCCCAGCTCTCGAGAGGCAGAAGCAGGAGGATCTCTGAGTTTGAGGCCAGCCTGGTCTATAGAGAAAGTTCCAGGACAGCCAGGGCTACACAGAGAACATATTTTGAAAAACAAAACAAAAAGATTTTGGAATTTGTATACAAAGTCTGTCATTTTCACATGGGCTCTTTGTAGAGCCCGCCCCTCCCCACAGGCTGGTGTCCCCTCCCAGCAGTCCCCTTTCCACTTTTCTGTCTCACAGTTCACTCTCTGGGCTCTGCATCTGTCCTGCTCCACCCCACGGCTGGGAACCAGCCTTTTGTGTCCTGTACATGCCTGCTGCCAGCTACTCCACTATCAGGTCAAATACTCTGAGGCAGAAACACTTTACTTAATAACTGCCACAAGCCATAAAACACTATGCTAGTGACTCAGACACCCAAAAGAGTCATAAAACGTCCCCTTTAGGGAACAACAAAATAATGCATTTGCATAGAAAATTCATTTGTGAAACTTTTATTAGAGAACTTTTATGTAATTGTTATACTTCATGAGTTACTGTTAATAGTGCATTCTGCTTAGTGTATAAATACAAATTTGTCTTGGGTATATATGTTTAGAGGGCAAGTGTAGTACAAACTGGTTATAGGGGTTTATGCCTGTAATCCTAGGCCATGGGGCTAACAGAATGACTGACCTAAATTTGAAGCCACCCAAGCTACTTAGTGAGTTCTAGATAGGTCAGCCTGGACTTGAGAGTGAGAATTTGTTTAAAAACAAAACAAAACTAAATTAAACTAGACTAGACTAAACTAAAACAAAGTAACAATGATAATGACGGTATGAAAGGCCTGTACTGCATTGACAAGGTTTTAAGCATCTTTGAGGAGACTTGCAATGTACCACATAATGTGGGGGGTCACACTGTAAGATTAGCAAAGTATAAATGCCCATTATGTAAACGAGGCAAAGAACACAAATGGATTGTGTGTGTGTCCAACTGAACGCCCTTCAGAATACCCCCAGTGAGTGTTTTCCCAGGCTGCACCTCAGTCTAATCACTAAGACAGCAAAAGAAGAACATGCAGAACAAAGGAAAGACCGAAGAGCAGAGCTCAATCACCCCCAGTCACGTGGTGGGCCACCGAGAGGAACTGCAGAAGCCAAAGGCAAGGGCACACTGCTTCCAAATGACACCAGATCCCTGTTTCCTTAAAGATCTCAGTCTCTTCCGTTCTTGAGCCTTAATTTTACTGCTACTTTGGCTGGATTTAGAATCACCTAGGAGACACATCTTAGAGGTTATTTCCAGATAGCTGTAACTGGGGAGGAAAAATCCATTCTGCACATGTCTGGAACCATCCCATAGGTAGGGTCCTGGACTGGAAAAAGATAACCCGAGCACTAGCAGTCACCAGTCTGCTTCCTGATTGTGGGAACATGGAACCAGCCACCTCACCTTCCTGCCTAACAACCCTGCCGTGAAGGGCTATATCCATTTAAACCATAAACCAAAATAATCCTTCTCCCTTGAGTTGCTTTTATTAGGTATTTTGTCATAGCTATGAGAAAAATAACTAATACAACTTCATTTTTACTTTGTTTTGTCTCTAAGGTCTTAAGATAATTTGGCTCACTGCAGAGAGCTCAGAACTTTTGTAAGAGCAATAATGAGGATCACAGCAATAAGAAATAAATGATCGTTATTCCTTCCAGAGAGTGGTAAGAGTAGAGATTTGAGCGAAAATATTTCAGTTGCATAAAGACAATGAGGTACAAGTAAATAATTCAAAATTCCTCCCATAACAGGCTACAGTCAGAAACTGAAATGGCGAAAAATAGAACTAAAGATTTCACAGCTGGAAGCACAGAAAGAAAGAATCAGGACATTCAACGTGAACCAGGCTTCACACAATAGTTTCTATGCCTGAAAATAAACCCCAGCTCTATAGCTGAAATGAGGGCAAGGTTTTCAATTAGGAGGTTCAGAAGCTCACATGCTGGGCAGACAAGACTGCCTTCCTTCTGTGCTTCTTAATAGATGAGCATGATTTTATCAATTACATTCTTCTCTTAATGAACTTTGAGTGGTATTACTTTTTTTGTTTGTTTGTTTCCGAGACAGGGTTTCTCTGTGTAGCCCTGGCTGTCCTGGAACTCACTCTGTAGACCAGTCTGGCCTCGAACTTAGAAATTCTCCTGCCTCTACCTCCCAAGTGCTGGGATAAAAGGCGTGCACCACCACTGCCCAGCTGGGTATTACATTTTAAGAAGATGGGTAATATAATACATAATTGCAATGTGAGAAACTGAGGCAGGATAGAAAAGCAGAAAAGTTCAAGGAGCACAGGAAGAAGAAGAGCCTTTCACTTGAGCCTGGTTGAGTCTTTTACCAGCTAAGAGTCCAGAATTTTGACACAAGTAACTTATTTGGTGTAAAGAGTGAGTACATAGGCCAGGCGTGATAGTGCACACCTTCAATCTCAGCATTAGGGAGGCAGAGGCAAGGAGATCTCTGTGAGTTTGAAGCTAGCCTGGTTTACATAGAGAAGTCCAGGACAGTCAAGGCTATATACCCAGTCTAAAGAAATAAAAGAGAGAGAGATTACATATATAGAGACAATATATTCCCATTTTACAGAAGTATTTAAAATAATAACATTGCAATAACAACTGACCATGCTTTAGGCCTAAGTGCCTGGGACCTTTAAGTTTAACCGCCCCCTCAATACTTCTAAAAAGCCTATGTATTTCTAAAAATCATACAAGCAAGATTATAAACTTTGTTTATAGTCAAAACCTGTCTTAATTTTCTTGTGACCTATTAAGTATTCTTTTGACTTGTCAAAAGAAAAATGAAAAAAAGGGAGTGGTGGTGCTTCTCAGAAGCCCTTTAAGCAAAGAAAGTAACCTCAGAAGCCACCAAAATAGTATACATGGCTAAGTCTAAGTTAAGCATGGCATTACAAAGTTCACACTCATGCCCTTGCTGGGAGCCGGCTGTTTTCTAAGAGGCATTCTCTCCCTTACAGTTAGTCTAGTTAGCTAGCCTGCTCTAAGGATCCTGTCTCTGTCCATCGAATGCTGGAGTTACAGGGAGGTCACCAAGGCCAACCAGGAATGACATGGGTGTTGGGGATCTGAACTTCAGTCTTCATGCTTGCAGGACAAGCATTTTACCCACTGAGACATCGGCCCAGCCCCTAAATAAGCAGGTTTGCTCCAAACTGACTTGTCCTGAAATACTTTCCTGCAGGGGAGTCAAGAATCTCACTTTTATCTGAGTGGTATTCTCTGAAAGAAGTCAGGTGGCTACAGGCCATAGCTGTGTCTTTTAATCCAATAGGAAACCATTAGATATATTAATCTGTTCTGAACATTCACCTACAGATTAATTGCATTCACCTACACCTCATATCTTTCTCATTGTTATGAAAAATACTGACATATGAAAAAAAATACTCTGAAAAAAGCAACTTAAAGGAGAAAGGGTTTATTCTGGCTGAGAGCATCCATTCTGTGGGGAAAGGTATGGTGGCAGGAGCAGGAGGTGGTCTATAAAGCCTCAAGGCCCACTCCAGTGACCCACTTTTTCCAGAGAGGGTCTTCCTTCCTTCCTTCCTTCCTTCCTTCCTTCCTTCCTTCCTTCCTTCCTTCCTTCTTTTCTTCCCTCCCTCCCTCCCTTCCTCCCTCCCTCCTTTTAAAAACGTAAGACAAGGTCTCTTCTTGTAGCCTTGGCTGTCCAGAAACACTCTGTATAAAACAGGCTGAACTAAAACTCAGAGATCCATCTGCCTCTGCCTCCCAGGGGCAGGGACTAAAGGTATGTGCCACTATGCCCTGCTGAGGCTCCACTTCCTAAAGGTTCCACAACCTTTCCAAATCATGCCACTCACGGGGGTGTTTCTTCTTCTTGGTTCTTCTTGAGGCAGCGGAAGGGGAAGAGCACAGATGGGGGTAAGACTTGGTCTTAGGAGATATTTAGGGTTGCTGTATAACAAAAAGTTTACTTAACTAAGTCTAAGGTACTATGCTATTGTAGGTGACCTGCCTTCTGTGATCCTCTGAGGCCAGAAACTGCAGTTTCTAGCACTTAGCAGCTCATCCTAAAACAGCAGGAGATTAAGTAAAGGATTCATTGCTAGAGCCTTTTCCCTATTGTCCAGATACCTCTTGCTTGTAAGGCTAGGAGGAAGTTTGGAGCAATAAACTTCTATTGAACCAGGAGAAGAAAATAACACTCACAGAAGGAAAAACTTTTACATAAGCAAATATGCATAATCTCACATAAATTCATATACAGATTCATGCTCAGTTTTTCATTTATACATATCCATCCATACCCATTGGGCCAAGCTTCATGAATTCTCACAATTACATACTTACACACACACATGCATATGTTCTCACAATTACATACTTACACACACAGTCATACTTACATATGCATATGGAGCAAAAGACCAAGAACCAGTGCAGAAAGAACTCACTCATTCTGGATGAAAAATGAACTCCAATCCTTATTACATAGAGAAAGAAAAGGCTTCTACCCTTTTAATACTAAATGAATCAAACCCATGTTTGTAAGAAAAAAGCTTTGTGTCTTTTAATAAGACTAAGCCTGCCTTGTCCCTACCATGGGACCTGTTCTATCCCATGATAAGGAGAAGCCTTCCTGTTCCTTCTGCTCTCTGCAGCATCTTCTTTTTTCCTCTTTCCCTCTGCATTCTGCACATTGCTCTCTTAGTATTTTATGTTGCCTATAGTTTCTAAGTTATTCCACTCTGCTTACTCTTTCTAATCTAAAAGGTGTTCAGTCTAAAAACTTCTCCTCAGCTCAGTTCCTCTCTCAGCCCAGTTCCTCTCTCACCTCAGTCCCCCAGTTCTGACTCTTCTTTTTGTCCTCAGCCCTTGAACATCTTTCAGAATACATGATCACATGTTAAAAAGTTCATCAAGAGTTCACACAGAAAATCAAATCATAAATTGAAATAGAAGTTTACAACAGAGAATGTTTACATGCATATCTATTAAGAGTAATTATCTAGCTAGACATACATCACCTGTCTCAGCTTCACAGGTTCACCAAAGGTTTAAAATCATAAGTTAAGTTTTTGTATAGATAAACCCAGTCAATATTTTATCTTCTGTCCTAGCACCTATAATAAATTGTTAGTCCTCTTTTTATGGCCTTTTGTTAATTGTTTTACAACTTCCTGGAATGTGCTCTGGGTAGAAGAAAGTCTGGTTACCATCTAAGAGCAATTAACTGCTCACACCTGGGAGACTAGCAGAATTCTCATTGCAGTTTTGACTATCAGAAAAGGACCTAATAGCAGTCCCATTATAAAAGAGCCTAATAATCACTGATATAATTTTAGGAATTCTTATAGGATCAGCATAAAGTCTTAACTCATCTATTTGTCTATATAGCACATATATAGACAACTTCGTGGATCTGCAGAGATCTGCTCCAAAGGGATGTGCCATTACATAGTGATTATTATATGTATAATAATAACAGGAAAAGCATGTTAACAGCAGGAATCTTTCCTAAAATGAATCCCTTACAGCCTTGCTTAATAAGGGCTCACCTGTTGCAGATTATGTAATAAGCCAAAGCAGGCATTTCAGGGTGATCACCTGCTAGTTATTAGCTTGTCCCATTATGGCTCCTGACAGATCAATTGTTCAAATAAGTGAACTTATGGGGGGCACTTTACATTCAAACTATATCCCCTCCAAATTATAAGAATTTAATCCAAAATTATGTTAAGACCCCAGTGTTAGTCAAAAAAGCTTGCTGCTCCTGCCCCAGTCTGCTTGCTTGCAAGATGGACCTGACTGTGCACTTAACTAAGGTTGCTGTGAGCTGACTGAAGATGGATGCGAAAACTAAGCAAGTCTAACAGGCATTAAGGCTCGGTATGTGCACGTTTCCATGGCGCCTTTATAATGACACATCCTTCCTTCATACTTAGGGATCCATCCACCTGTGACAGTGTCAGGAAATAGTCAGTGGACTCATAGCTATGGTCACAGTGCTGTGGCGACTAAGGCTCTGCACTTACTCAGCCATCACCATGTCCCCTGTGAGCTTTTTAGGCCACGAACAGATTATTTTAAGGAGCACAAAATGGGATGACTTTACCTTGGTATGTGTGAAGGCCATATTTAGGACCTGTTCATAATACTCAGTCAGCTTTGATCAACCCATTTTAAGAGAACCTTTAGATATTAAAGCTCACATACAGCTGTATGTTGAGCTCAGGTCTCACTTTACAGTCCTTGCTTTCCTAGAACTCACTCTGTAGACCAGGCTAGCCTTGAACTCATAGAGATCTGCCTACCTCTGCCTCCTGAGTGCTGGGATTAAAGGCATGTGCCACCACAGCTGGCCAAAAATGTAATATATTCATATCTAAAGTGTCAGAGCTGTTATGCTGTCACACTTTCAAAGTCATTGCCACCATAAACAAAACAAAGCAGCCTGGTCAATCAATTCTGAATGATCAGATAGATATTAAGTATCACTCTATCAAAATATCATGGAGAAACCATAATTTTATTTCAGTTTTGAAATCCTTTGCTCTTTCTATGGCTCAGACTACTCTTTCTATACCAGGAGGTTTTATTAAGTACCTTAGGGCGAAGTTATTTCATTCAAAAATTCTTGATAAATACACCCGGGTATGGTGGTGTAGATCACATGAGCTTCTGAGTATAAAGGAAGAGATTTTATCCTATGGATGCGCAAAACCTAATAATTTACTTACTAGCTTCCAAGCCATGTTCCAAATCATACCTAAGCTTTACAAAACATTTCAACTCTACTTTGCTGGCAAGGAGCATAGAGTATGGGACAGTGTGGACAGCTAGAGAAGACAGCGCGAAGCAGTGGGGAGCACCTGGCTCAATCCCTTCATGTCTATGGGTTTTTTTTTTTATATGAAAACAGTATCATGAGATAAAATCTGAACTGACCCCTAGATTTATGTCTCTATCCATCTACAGCAGGAGGTACTCATGCCTTTTCTTTTCCATTGTGCATGCATTGGACAGGATTCAGGGTAGGCTCTCCTGCAGGTGCCTGGTTCAAAGACAGCACCTCATACTGCCACAGTTCCACAGTAGCCTAAGCTACTGTGCCAGCCACTGTTCCTCCTGCTCCTGCTTTAACCTGACAGATCATTCAGACTCCCTGAACAGCACCATTAGCCCTGTCTTCCCACGCTTGCACTGTAGGGAAGGTTATAAATAAATCCTATATTCATACGACAGCACCATGCCCCAGCCTGCACATTTTCTGCGCCTAATTGCTCTGGGAAATCCAGTGCTCTGGAGTAAGCCTCATTCTGTGTACATGGTAATTATATGCTAATGCCTTTTGAAATTAATTCAGTAACCCCCACATTAGAATTGAAAGGAAGGGTAAAGGAGCTGAGATTAAATCACATTGTCTTCTGGGAGCTTAACAGAGAATTTCTTTTCCACATGAACTGTGCCATCGACCCACAGAACTCTGGCTATTGTACTACAGCAAGGCCGTTGTGTGCCAATCCTGCTGCAGAGCCCACAGGCTCCAGATCTGTCACATGCAGGGCTCTGGGAGAGAAGCAGGGCTTCTAACTTAAAAGGAAACAGGATATGTTTTTGATAATTCTTTCACTTCTTAGCTTGACTTCAGAGTCTTAAGCAAGTGAATCAACTATACATCATGGGAGGCAGTGAGCAAAGGAATAACGTAACAGTTATGGCAAAGTACTGATGAGAAGATGAGCAAGTAGCAGAACTATGAAAATAAGCAAGACACATCACTGTGCCCGATTCAGGGTTGAGGCCATAAATATAAGCATATTTGGGATGGGAGTTAGCAAATGCCCATGATTGCTCCATTTCTTAAAGGCCATTTGCACAATGCAGTGTCCCAACCATCTAATGCTCTGCACTGTGCATGGTCACACTGGCTTCTAGTTTTCCTGATACACATCATTAAATTGATTTCCTATTCTCAGCAAGCAAGCACATTCCAACTCCTCACATATTAAAGGGAAATGACTTCATTTTTTGTGAGCTATAAAAAGAAACCAGGGAATATTTTTTTTTCCACATGAATTTATTTTCTGTTATCCTTGACTTAAATTCAAACTGTTACAAGATGGACTATAACTGCATAGGATCTGGATGTTTGCTAAGGTGGAAACGAGATTATTTAAGGAGTAAGAGGGCCACTTTGTTCTGAGGTGATGTCAGAGATACTAGTGTCAATAAATACAAACTAAAAAGACAGAAATACAAAAATGAGAGTTTTGATCCTATCAGCTAAAGC
This sequence comes from Mastomys coucha, assembly GCF_008632895.1. Lineage (NCBI taxonomy): Eukaryota > Metazoa > Chordata > Mammalia > Rodentia > Muridae > Mastomys > Mastomys coucha. The sequence goes on along the minus strand of NW_022196900.1, from coordinate 57,857,600 downwards.
ATGCCAGTGACATGGTAACACCTAGCCTACCATTTTCTGTCATTAACTTCCAAAGGAGGGACTGCCCTGAAGTGATGTTGTCCAGCACCGCACTGCCCAGCACCGCACTGCACAGCACTGCACTGCACAGCACTGCACTGCCCAGCACCGCACTGCCCAGCACCGCACTGCATAGCACCGCACTGTCCAGCACTGCACTGCCCAGCACTGCACTGCCATGCACTGCACTGCACTGCCCAGCACTGCACTGCTACCTGTGTGAGAGCAGGATCCAGTGCATGCAGTGCCTGCTACAGGACAGCCCGACTGATTTAAGGGTCTGACACAAGCAATGCCAACTATGAATCCAAAGAGGATGTGAGCAAAGCAGAGATATTTAATAATAAGAACATTGACGGAGCTATAATGAGAAGTAATGTGAGCAAATGGTAGATCTCACAATGATCAAGACAAAAGGAATTTCATTCAGTTTAGGGAGAGAACATAAAAAACAAATATGTGTACTTTGGACTTATTTTTACGTGTTTCAGGAAGATACTTGTTAAATGGTATGAAAAAGCTGGGACACGTTGACAATAAGATCTGTGTCCCAACATATTTTTATTTGTTGGCACTTGCTAGAAACCAGAGCATCTTTGGGTGGAAGAGAGTTGGCATGGCTCTATTTGAAACTACTTGGTCCTCATGTCTGTAACTGAATTATGTGGCTGGATATAACAAAAGGACAGAAGGATAGAGGAAGGAAGAAGAGAAGTACAAGGTAAAAGCTACTATTCTTTTTTTGCCTGATGCTGGGCAAACACCTGAAGTTTCTATGCATGAAGGAGGAAAAAGGATCAATTAGCAGTTAACTCTTTGCTATGCTACACTATGATGACATCATAAAACACTTGGACTTGGTCTCTATCCTTTGTTTTTGGCAGAGGCAGTCCTGTAGTTTTCTTATTGATCAGTGTGCTAGGTTCATCTTTTGTTTGAATATCTGGTCTCTGACTCCAAATCCTGAGTTTTGTTCAAACAAGGGGTAGAATCAAAGATCTTGATCGGCCAGGTAGTGGTGGCACACGCCTTTAATCCTAGCACTTGGGAGGCAGAGGCAGGCGGATTTCTGAATTTGAGGCCAGCCTGGTCTACAGAGTGAGTTCTAGGGCAGCCAGGGCTATACAGAGAAACCCTGTCTTGAAAAAACAAAAAAACCAAAGATCTTGATCATGCTGAGTGCTCTATAACTGAGCTACACCTGCACTCTAATGAGTTACTCTTGTTTTTAGTTTTTGTATACAAATGTTTTACCTACATGTATGTCTTCATACCATGTAAATGCCTGGTGCCCATGGAGGCCTGAAGAAGATGTCAGAGTTACAATCAGGAGCCAGCATGTAGATGCTGGGAAAACAAATGTGGAATGGCAGCTGAGCAGCCAGTGTTCCTAACTATTGCCATCTCCCCAGCCCCATGAATTGACTCTTAATGGGCTCCTGGATGCAGATGGCCATGGGTGAAACAAAGCCATGATTAACATTGTTAAGCTTACACCCCACCCCCATGATCTAGGAAGAACAGGGGTCTAGAGTGAGTGTATGTGATGAGCTATGATAAAAATCCCATGAGCCTCTGCGCTCAACATTTATGCTGTAGCACTTGTGAACCTGTGGTGGGAAGATCCCTTGAGTCCCTTGAATTTGAGCCAAGCATGGGTAATAAGTAAGTCTCCATCTCTAATAAACAGCCAAGACCCATCCCTGAAGCTCGTGACTGGGAGGTTCTAACCTGTTGGCCATGTGAGAGTACCTGGAGGGTAGCACAAGCAGAGGTGTCCTGAATGTCCCAGGTGTGTCGTGTCTTTGCTGTCATGCTGTGCAAGTGGGTACTCTGCAGTGTTCTCTAGAACACATAGGTGGGTACATGCTGAGCGAACTGTTTCCCCAAGTTCTGGGAGAGGCTCTAAAAAATTAATCAGCCTGGAAAATGGCAGTATTAGGAACTTAAATGTGTGGCTGGGCAGGCATAAGTACAGGTAACAAACCTGGGGCCTTTGAGCAAGACCTGAACTGAAGAAGGGTCACTCAGGTATGACTTAGACCTTTGGAGATCGATGCAACCTCCATGTGGATGGCAGACTGCAATGAACTTAGGATATCATCCATCCAAGAACTCAGGTTGCTTAGGAAACCCTCTCATTTATCTGGGATTAGCTTGTATTTGTTGCACTGACTCTACGGAAGACAAAAAACTGTTGATCTCTTGCACGTGCAACACCCTCAGTTGTCAAAAGCACTGGGGCAAAAAAATCAAAGTAGGTCTCCCAAGGCCTATCCATACATGTCTGAAATCTGAAGCTGGCCTGTAAGGCCCTCCTCATATTATGCTGTGGAACAGCCCAGTTGTTACCAGTGTCTAATGGCAACAGACTGAGGAATACAGCACAGTGCTCCTGTGGGGCCAGATCATGTAGGCTCTTCCATCTTGAGTCTGAATAACACAGAAGACTCCAACTAGAATCAACATGTTCCCAATTACTGAAGCATTTCTATCCACTGTGCAGGAGGGAATCTGGATCTAAGCACACCCAGTACACAGAGTGACTTGATACATATGACTTCACTGGAGATAAGAGCATCATACACCAGGAGTCTCTTGGATCTAAACAAATGGGGTACAATGGTGGTCCTCTTTAAAACTATGTCAAAATTAAAATCCTATTATGAAGGGAAACATGGGTCATTTGAGACTTTCAACAGGGAATTAGTGCTCTGCTCTCATGAATCCATTAATCCATACATAGCACTGACAAATAAAAGCCTTTCTCAAAAACTAGTCTCCTCTAAAACCTAGTTTGGCTCGCTCTGTCAAGCACTCCCCATCTTTCACTATGTGAGGCCTCTGGACTCCCATCAATGAGGTCAAGATATGGTTATTTGACCAGGACCTGGAACCATGAGCTGATATAAATTTCTTGGTGGGAGGTGGTGGTGAAAAAGAAGGAAGTGGAGGTCCTCTTTTCTCCATAACTTAGCATATTGTGATGCACCTATAGCAATAACAAATAGCTTGGAGCAAGGGGACAGATGTATAAGCACAGTGGTAGAGCATTTGCCTAGCATGTTCAAGATCCTGGGGTTGATCTTCAGGCTAGACACACACACACACACACACACACACACACACACATTTGCAGAATCAGAGAGAGAGAGAGAGTCAGTAGGGGGAGGAAGAGAGGGAGAGAGATATATACAGATAGAGAAAGAGATAGGGGAAGGAGAGAGAGAGAGAGAGAGAGAGAGAGAGAGAGAGAGAGAGAGAGAGAGAGAGAGAGAGAGAGAGAGAGGTCACAAAGTCTATTAAAGAACCACAGGGAACACAGTGACATTAGTGCTCACAGCTGACTGCCAAGTTCTCTTCTTGTTACATATTTTTATTTATTTTTATGCATACGAACGTTTTGCCTGAACATATAGAAGTGAACTACATATGTGCCTGGTGCATGTGGAGGTCAGAAGAGGGTGTCAGATCTTCTGGAACTGTGGATGCTGGAAACAGAACCTAGGTTCTCTGCAAGCAAAGCGAATGCTCCAAGCCCCCAAGCTCGACTACTTACCCAAGTTTAGACACTTAACTCTATAATCATAAAGGGTTTACAACCCAGTTTTCCTATGCATAAAACGAGAGAATTAACTTCCATCTAAGGTTCTAAGAACCCCAAAGACAAACTTGTGCATGCTAGCTAGCTCCCATTTTCACCATACTCACCTTCATCACTGCAGTCTCAAGGGAGATTTCTAAACAGAAGCTAAAGGAAATAAGCTTGAAGCATGGGTTATAATAGTTAATATAGTCTTTATTTCCTTAATAATTACACTCGTCAGAACTAATCCCTAGTGTGGGCTCTGGTTGTGACACTGACTTACAGAACAAGGAAAGAAAGGCTCCCAGGTGTTTTAGGAGTTAGGTGGAGAGAAGCTAGCTTCAGGACCTCTGGAGAGTGGGGAGATGCTAATGTGCTGTGGTCACTGGAGAGTGGGGAGATGCTAATGTGCTGTGGTCACTGGAGAGTGGGGAGACGCTAATGTCTGTGGTCACTGGCTACAGATGTATACGGCGTGTTCTAAGTGTCTGGAGTCTGAAGGGGAAACCACATATGCTCAGGGGCTCCTACTTCATATAGACAGGGTCATGCCCAGCGCTCTGTGACTGGCATCCTTTAAAAGCCACATGGTGGGGCTGCTTTTCCAAGAGGCCTTAACAGTGGGTAAACACAATCCAGAAGTCAGAAGAACAAATCCTCAGGAAAGAACAGCTGACTGTGTCTGGAACTAAGTCTGCGCTCTGTTACACACCATTACATTGTACAGTCTGTAAGTCATAGGACTTTCCTGTACCTGTTTAAAAAAACCCTCTTTTTTCTAAACTGGAAGCTATTTGAATAAAATTACTTATTCCCCTCTGACCTAATGGACAGTCAAAAAAACAAGCTAAATGAATGAAGATGATGAACATTGAACTTCAATAAACTCAAAGCAATGCCCTGAACTTAAGCTTAGGAAAACAGAACAACCTTGCCAGATGACTGATGAGATCATCTGGAGAGTAACTGCCTGAGGACTAGTCTACTCCCTGCTTTCTAAGGAAGAAGCTATGTGACCGCAACATGTTACCAAGGTGACAGACATTAGCTGTTCTCAATAAGAATTCCACAGACATGGTATCTTGGTTTATTTTGTTTTCCTTTGATAGGACCTCACATAGCCAAAGATGGTTCAAGTTCTTTATGTAGCAGAAGCTGGTCTAGAACCTCTGATCCTTTTGCCTGCCTCTACCTCCGATTACAGGTGCTGCCACCATGGCCAGTGATCTACAGACTTTGCTGGTTCTCACACTTTAATAAAAGAATCCAAATAGGCTCTTCTGTATGCTACCCTCAATACCTAGTCTCCGCACCAAAGGACAACTTGAAAACAAATGGCTCTCACCTCTAGCAGTTCATCTCCAATCCTCATCCGTCCATCTGCAGCAGCAGGTCCCTCCGGATTAATCCCCACCACAAATATGCTCATCCGTGACCGGTCCTTATTTCCAGCGAGACTGAGTCCCAGCCCGTTCTTATCCTTTTCCAGTTCGATAATGTGTAATTCTCCAGGCAGGTCTGCATATCTTTGCCTGATCTTTTCTATATTAAAAATGAAAAAAAAAAAAAAAGAGCATGAGTCTACATTAAGGAGACATGAGCATTCTCCCATACTTAGTGCATACGGTTCATCTACAGTGCTCTGAGAATAAATCACATAAGCTTTTCATGGCCTGATGGCTAAGCTATGGTTAGCAATTATTTTTGTCTCCACCTGAGTTTTAGATTGCCCACAAAACTTCTACTTCTTGTTCTCATTAGCTTAGCCTTGGACTGCTTTTCCTTCAGGCACTTCCCAGAATACAGAGGCATCATGGCTGTAAGCCTCTGCCTTGCCAAGAAGGATTAGAATATTCACTAACAGTGATGTACGAGTAAAGTATTTGATTTCACAGGTAAAATATTGAACTCGAGTAAAAATAATAACTGGTTAGAAAAAATCAACAATTTATTATACTTAAAATATAGTTATATAAAACTATAAGTTTGTCAAGCTAGGGATTGAGTTCAAGGCCATGTGTGTAATTGGCAAGAACGTTTCCGTTTTCTGGCAGTCCATACCCTAAAATATACTCTTAAAGATAATAGAAACAGCACAAATTAACATTGGATTAATGAATAAAAGAAAGAGAGAAAAAGGATGCATGTTTGGCTGTCAAACCTAGAAGTGATCCACAAACGGCCACACAGTCATCAACCAGTGCAATGTTTTATGACCATGGGGTTATATTTCTCCTACATTATGTTGAAGGTCTCAATAGTCATGGTTTATATGTGCTCAACATCCACTTTTTCATTTTCTATTCCACCTTGTATGCTGGCTAGCTTTTTTTTTTTTTTTTAAATCAACATGACACAATGTAGCATCACTTGGACGGTGCATTTTCTTGAGTGATGTACAAGTGGACAGCCCAGGTGTGTGTTGCCAGTCCCAGCTGGGTAATCTCGGGTTATTTAAGAAAGCAGGCTGCTCAAACATTGAGTAATCAGCAGCATTCCTCCATGATCTCCTTCAGGTCCTACCCTGACTTTTCCTCAGGATGGACTATAAACAATAAGCTAAAATAAACCCTTTCCTCTTCAAGTTACTTTTGGTCATGGTGTTTATCACAGCAACAGAGAGCAAGCTAGGAGGCCCTGCCACCTCTACCTTACAGTCTAAACTTCCCACCTGGCTGCTGGTTGGGCCACTTTTCACCTGTGCTGGATCCACACAACAAAACCACACTAGTACACCAGCGGAGAGACTACCGCTCTGGCTGGTCCCTTATTTCACATAGCACCAGCTCAGGAAGTACATTACACAAGTGAAAAGGGAAAGTAAATGCAGACATGTTTGTATATATGAGAATGGCTACCCATCACTGTGCCGTAAATCGTATGCTGGTGGATGACAAAGCTGGATGTGATAGGAGATGCATTAGGATGTAGGAAGCTGAGGCAGGGGGAATCTCCACTTCAATGCCAGCCTAAGCTACATATCAAGGTCCTGTTTAAAAAGAAAAAGAAAAAGAAGAAGAAGAAAACTCAAACAAATAAACAAAGAAACCCAAAGATGTATAATATATATGTGTGTCCAATTTTAGGGCTGAAGCGATAGCTTATTGAAGTGATGGATGAGGCTGAATGGGCAATGGTCTTAAGGGCTCCTCTTGTCTCTGACCCAGTGCTGGGGTTTCAGACCTGACTCTGGGCTGGAGCTCCCAACTCTGGTCCTCATGCCTCCACAATGTTACCTACTTGACTACTGAGCACCCCCTCACAATGCCATCCCGATGCCGTATCGTTTTCTGAGGATAGTGTGATTTTACTCTGCTGCTGCTCTTACTGAGGCAGTACTTCATGTGCCCAAGCTGGCTTCACACTCAGAATGTGGGTGAGGATGAACCTGAACTTCTGGTCATCCAGTCCGATCCCCCAAATGACAGGGTGACCGGGGTGCAACACTTATGCCTGGCACAATCCTGACTTTTCCCTCCCCTGGCAGACAGAGATTCAACAAGAAATGAAGATTGTGCCCTGATGAAACTTGTTATGTAATCACCAATTTGTGACTTAGATCTGAAATGTCCCCACAGTTCGTGCATGAGGACTTGGTTCTGTAACGGGGCTGAGCCAGAGCATGGGGCCCAACTGGATCATAATGGCTCTCACTGAGTCAGTGAAATAATCCATTATGAATTCATAGCTTAAGGGAATTGGAGGAAAGGGTTTTGTTATAAAAGCAATGTTCCACTATGGAACAATGTAATATGATTCAAGCAAAGGCCATGTTCTGAGGACAGTTAGAAATCAGGAAATCTTTCATGGAAAACCACCATGGCAATAGCCTAAAGGATAAAGTTCAAAGATGATGTTAATAGAGAGAGATAGCTATGCATTTTTTAAAGATAAAAATAGCTGATAAGACAAGATACTTTCTGATATTGTAGCTATAGGAAGAAGAGTATAACAAAGAGATGTTTTAATCCAAAGAATTAATAAACAGAAGTTTTACAAAACAAGTACAAAAAGATGTCTAGCTCCAACATATAAACTCAAAAAACCTCAGGTATGTGAGGAAATGCTCAAAAATTTCCTAGTAAGTTTAGAATTGCAAATTAAATGGAATATTCAAGGCAGGGTTTGTAGACCAAAAGTGGAGCCAATTATGCATGAGACCCTTGGTTCTATCCCTCCTTTATACCCCAAGTAAATGGTCTATTAAAATAACACATGAGACATTAAATAAACGATGCTATCAAAAGAAGACACACTAACACCCAGCCAAGATGGAAAGCTATCACTAGCGTCTGCAGAGCTGAGGACACACACAGGGGCGGGAAGTGCTGGTAGGCACTGCCACTCCAACAACCCAGCAATTTCAGTCTTGCTATATGCAGCTCCTGAATTTGACATTGGTGCTGTCTTAGGGTTATCATTGCTGTGATGAAACACCATGAGCAAAAGCAACCTGAGGAACAAAGGGCTTATTTCATTCACAGTTCCATATAACAGGCAGGAACTAATGCAGAAGCCATGAAGAGGTGTTGCTTATTGGCTTGCTCAGCCTGCTTTCTTATAGAACCCAGGACCCTCAACCCAGTGTGATAACACCCACAATGGACTGAGCCTTCTCATATTAATAGCTAATTAATTAAATGCTCTACAAGCTTGCCTGATCTTATGGAGGCGTTTTCTCAATGGAGGGTCCTTCCTTTCAGATGACGTTAGCTTGTATGAAATTGATATAAAACTATTCAGCACAAGTGTCCAGAGGATATGGAGGAAGGTGACTCCAAATCCATGTGAGACAGCAGGGAGTTGGAGGTATGAAAGTATCCACTCCTTTCGGGTGAGATTTAGTTCTAAATTATGTGTTTGATTTCATATTTTTTTTCTGATTATTCACACTTCTAGTCTACCAACTCTCAAATCTCTTAAGATAGCACTTTCTTTTTCTTAGATTTTCTATTGACTGTAATATTATCTATGACAAATACTAAATTTCTTGCCTATCAATTTGGCAATAGCAATTTGTTAGTGGCATAAACATTCACTAGCAAAAATTTATGGCAATTTTTTAAAAAACTGACATATGCTGACTTTGGAATACCCCCAAACACCTATATAAAGAAGTCCTATTAGGAGGTTATAAAAGCCTTATGAGGTGAGGAAAATAGGAAATCTTCAAGCCATGTCCATTCAAGAGAGTATCTTCTATGTAACTGATACAAAGTACTTACTGATTTGCTATAGGAGTGAGTCAGCTGACTATAAAATGAAACTTCTAAACACATAAGCCAAGTTAAGCTCTTTTATTATATTGATTATACCAGATATTTGTCACGATAATAAAAGCTGAACAATCTAATATGTGTTCTGGCTATAAAATTATATCTTACTATGTCAGAATCTTCAGCAAAATTTTAATAGTACAGTAATAGTTGCTATCTTGTCTTCTGATTTCATTGCCAATACTCGAAAATGCTACTTGTTTTCAGTCTCATCCATTTACCTACAAATTTTATGTTAGTAGCAAAATTGTGTGAATGTACCATAGTTTCACTATCTATTCTTCTCTTGATAGACATCTAAGCTGCTTGTATTCCATAGTTATTGTGAATAGAGCAGCACTGAGCAAGGGTTAAGTGTCTCTACAGTAGGATAGAGGGCAACTGAGGTGTATGCCCAAGAGGAGTAGTATACTACTGTATTTAGTTTTCCAAGGTACCTTCATACTAATGTCAACAGTTTACACTCTACCCCCACAACAGTGATCAAGTGTTTTCTATTTCCCTACATCCACACCAGCATTTGTTGTCTTTAAAAAAAAAAAAAAATCTTGCCTATTCTGACTGGAGCATGATGAAATATCAAAGTAGTTTTTATTCCCATTTCCTAGACAGCTAGAAAGTTGAATGTATTTTACCATCTCGGGCATCTGAAGCCTAAGTGTAACTGTGAACTACAGCTCCTTTTGCTATGAATGTTCACAGTACTAACAAATTGCTATTCACCGCAATTAATTACTCTGTACAGTCAGATACTAAACTCTCACGCTTAGGGAGATTTTCAAGCGTTTAGCAAATATTAATGAACTCAGAAAGTATTCACTGTCCATGATAGGTTTGAATAGCAAAATAAGAATACATTCTAATTAGACTGTAGTCCACTGTTTCTAGATAAATAGTAGAAAAGTGAAGTGAGGAACACTGGTTCCCCACTTGAACTCTATTGTTGTTAGCTTTTCCTTGGCTAAACACATGTGCATTCAAATTCCATATGCTTTATATGCTGGTTCTTTATGAAACATATGGAAATGTACAGTGAGGGAATCAACATAAAATCACGCTACTGTGCTATTTTACAACAGCAGCAGCAACAACAACAAACTCACCTGGTCAATCTGAAAGTAGTAGATTCAGTTGCTTAGCTGTGCAAGTCAGTAATGACAAGGACTCTCCTTTGGTAAACTTCTATGGTATCTAATGGGGAGAACTAATTTTGTGAGGCCCAGGCACTCTGTATTGATGACTCTTAGAGACTGGGGTGGAGTAGAGAGAGTTAGGTTTAAATGCTTGCTGAGTCACTGTCTCTCTCATTTGTGGATCTTTTTTACATGCCAAACCTATCTATAAAAGTAAGGTTTCCTTAAGAGCACATGTTCCCTAAAATAACTTCAAATACAAGTGTCCAAATAATGCAGAGGGAAGAGAAAATCATGATCGTGTTTTCAATGCTTAGTTAATGATGTATGAAAATAATTTTGAATTGATGACAAAGCTGTTCTTTTCTTCTTAATTTTCTCTGCCATGAGGAAAACTGCCATTTGAAAGTAAGGTACCTCCGGAAATTGAACATAGTTCTACCAGAGGACCCAGCTATACCACTCCTGGGCATATACCCAGAAGATGCTCCAACATGTAATAAGGACACATGCTCCACCATGTTCGTAGCAGCCTTATTTATAATACTAGAAACTGGAAACAACCCAGATGTCCCTCAACAGAGGAGTGGATACAGAAATTGTGGTACATCTACACAATGGAGTACTACTCAGCTATTTAAAACAATGAATTTATGAAATTCTTAGGGAAATGGATGGATCTGGAGAATATCATCCTGAGTGAGGTAACCCAATCACAAAAGAACACACTTGGTATGCACTCTCTGATAAGTGGATATTAGCCCAGAAGATCAGAATACTCGAAGTACAAACCACAAATGATAAGAAACTCAAGAAGGAAGACCAAAATGTAGACACTTTATTCCTTCTTAAAAGGGGGAACAAAATTCCCATGAAGGAGTTGCAGAGACTAACTATGGAGCAGAGACTGAAGGAAAGGCACTCCAGCCTGATATACTGTCTCCTGAGAAGCTCTAACAGTACCTGACAGTACCTAATACAGTAGTAGAGGCTCACAGCCATCCATTGAACTGAGTACAGGGTCCCCAATGAAGGAGTTAGAGAAAGGACCGAAGGAGCTGAAGGGTTTGCAGCCCCTTAGGACGAACAACAATATGAACTAACTAGTACCCTCAGAGTTCCCAGGGACTGAAACTCCAACCAAAGAGTACACATGGGGGGACTCATTGCTCCAGGAGCATGCATATAGCAGAGGATGGCCAAGTCGGTCATCAATGGAAGGAGAGGCCCTTGGCCCTGTGAAGGTTCTGTGTCCCAGTGTAGGGGAATGCCAGGGCCAGTAAGCGGGAAAGGGAAGGGTGGCAAGCAGGGGGAGAGGGGAGGGAAGAGGGCTTTGTTCTTGCTGTTGTTTTTGGAGGGGAAACTGGGAAAGGGGAAATCATATGACATGTAAATAAAGAAAATATCTAATAAAAAATGTATTAAAAAAAAAGAATAAGAAACAAATAACAAGCACTCAGTCTCCACTGGAAGTCACAAGGAAGAGGCCAACATCCTCCACCGTTCAAGTTGCTTCTCTGAGTTATTGCCAGTGAGAGTACCAAGCACAGCTCAAGAGGCACAAGGGATCACTGTAGGACCAGTGCTGCCTGGGGATACAAACCACGCGACAGCTTGGAAACTGGCGGTCAAGACACTCCAGATAGGGATGTTGAAAAAGATGTGTAGGGACTGCTGTAGTGTATCAGCAAACTTAAAGATGGGATAGCCAAACATCCTTAAAAGTGGTAAACCCATCATGTTTTTCAAGCATATACATTCAAAGCCCTACTGTTAATCTAATGGATCTCAAAACTCAGTTCTCATATTAATCATGCAGGATTTAAAATGTAGATTTATTATCCTTACTTTGTGAGATGCTTAACTTTCCTGGCCTGAGTTTTTAATGCCACAGTTACAAACCTACTGAGTCAGTGAAGAAATATTAATGGAATCCACTTCACAATAAAGTTGTAAAACAAAATTCATTCCATGAAATATGTCACACACATACACATAACTAGTTATAACTCAGAGAAATAAAAGCTTCAAGAAAAAAACTTAGGGGCTAAAACTATCTATCTATCTATCTATCTATCTATCTATCTATCTATATCTATCTATCTAATTCATTTATTTAGTGCCCCCTCCCCCACAGAATCAAGCTCAGAGCCTTTTGTTTGTTTGTTTGTTTCAAGACAGGGTTTTTCTATATAGCTTTGGCTGTCCTAGAACTCACTCTGTAGACCAGGCTGGCCTCAAACTCATTAATCTGCCTGTCTCTGCCTCCCAAGTGCTGGGATTAAAGGCGTGTGCCACCACTGCCTGGCTCAGAGCCTTACATAAGTGATAATACCCAACCTTGAAGCCACACCCCTAGTCTCCACCATCTCTTGAGTGAGTGAACAGGAAGATTAATAGTATCCACAAACTGCAGGCAACTAAAGATAAGACTAGTTGGTACATAGTGCTGCAGCCTCAGGCCACTTCAATGTCTCTGCATCTGGCCTGCTCCAGTACTAATTTACTTAACGCTAACAGATGAGCTAATAGATGTAACTTCCAGTAACATCATGGCTTTTTCACTTTTGTAGACAGATGGAGTAAGTTCAAATAGAAGCTCAGCAGAACAAATCCTGGCACGAGAAGAGGACCATTCCTGCATCACTTGAGGGTTTACTGACAGTGTATGGGGCACCTGGTAAGTTGCAGAGCCTCTGGTGAATCTATCACTCCATTTTCTTCTACCCTGGTAAAAATGATCTATCATCTCTGAGTTCCAGATACAAGAAAGAAGGCTCAAGTGTTAAGGCCCTTGCCAAGGGTGAGCAGCGGGTAGCTGATGAGGATGTAGCCTAGCTCTAACTGATTTCTTGTTCACTCTGGCCACTGGTGCCAGTGCTTTGGAGTGCTAAGCTCAGGCTACACCTGCTGAAAAGCACAAGCCCAGGCTACCCTAGGGCTCTTCAATCACCCTGCAACCATCTCAACACCACTCCCAAAAGACAGAAAGTCCACTTCAGATCTAAAATCACACTGTTGTTCCAAAGAATGCCTCTTTCACTTAAAAGTAGCACAATTTCATCTTTAGATTCAAAATGTACCAGCGCTACTAGAAAAACAAAGTACTATATAGACATTTTCTCTTAAAATATACTCTATTATGGATGCGGTGGTGGGGTGGGGGTGGGGTGAGATTCAGTGGCAGAGTGTGCCTTGCACATACTAGGCCCTGGCCTCAATTCCTAGCATCTCTCCAAAATAAAGCTTACAGGTATCATCCACCAGGAAGAACACCAGTATGGCCAAATGCCAGCTCAGGACACATGGCTAACATTTCAGGCCCTGCATTTATGTTATCCTACAACTTATTTTTAGACTCACAGCTTGAAGAGGATCAAAAGAAGACGATCCTACTTCTTTGATAAACCAATTTCTCTATTTTTCCCACTCCTGAGAAAGATGAAACAAACTGTGTAACTGAATTCTGTTTTATAGGTAAAGAAGTCGTTAGAGGAAAGACCTTATAAAAGGCCATGAAGTTAGCACAACCAAAACTTAAAATAAATTGCTTTCTATTAGATCATTTTACATTCACCTAATACTATTTTTAAGACATACTTTAGATTTCTCCCTCAGTCTGAGGGTGCTTTGTTTAGAAATCCTACGTTCTCACAATAGCTCCTTATACGAAGGAGACCTCATCACTCGCTCTGCCTCTGAGATGGTATGACTGACAGGCGGCTGAGACAATCCAGCCAGAGTTCCCCTGGGTCTCCTACACCCACAGGGTCCAGTCTGTTCAGCTTGCCCTTAGATGAGGGGACCAGCGGCTGTTCCGAAGCTCCCTCTACAACTTTTCTTATTCATTCTATCTTTCTCTTTGAGACAAGTCCTGCTGTATGACGCAGGCAGGCCTTAAGCTCAGGATCCTTAAGTCCTCATTAAGGAGCTGCAACAGTGTGTACCCAGCCTGTCCACCTGGGGACTGGTCATTGTAGCTCCTGCTGGTGCTCAGAATCTAACAACTCAAACACAGCAGCTTGGCCCATGAGAAGTACACTAGGAGAAGGTGATAAAATGGCAGAAGAGAGTCCTGCTACTCAGTCCCTCAGGCAGGTCACTGGAACCAGAACTCCTCTTTCTTGATTGAAGCCAAGGATGGTTCCTCTCTGACTTACTCCCTCTCCTCTTACCCGAGGGAAAGAACTAGGGAGCCAAGAACGCAAGGACAGGGCATGTAGAATTCTACCTAGTATGGCACCATCAGACTGAATCCCTTACCCTAAAATCATCTTTCTGTTTGTCTGCCTTTAAAGACAGTGTTCTGAGATTTAGGATCTTCATTTCTAAAGGATCCAGTGTCACATAAAATTTTAGCTCAATAAATATTGTGATTGGGAACAGAGAAAATAGGTAGAAGGTAAAAAGTGCTTGTTGCCAAGATTGGTAACTAGGTTCAGTTCCCAGGATACACATCATAGTAACAGAACCAACTTACTCAAGCAATCCTCTGACCTCCATGTGGACCCCATTGCACATGAACAAAAAACTGTATTAAAAGTTTTAAAAAATGTTTTCTGTTAGTTTGATGTTTTGTCAATAGTCTTTGCTATGAACCTTTTGATGAGCAATAAAAAGATACACTGTTTGCCCCATACTACATGTTAAATGTGGAGCTTTTGAAAATAGTGACTAGACCCCAGCTGTTGAGGTTCCACACTGGTGAGCCTGGGCAATGGTTATGAGTCCTTTGGGCCATACAATGAAAATCTTTAGAACCTCAGCCACTTTTTGCTTCCTCCCTTCGTCCAAGTAAATCCCCCACCTATCCCAGAGCCAGGCAATTTCCAGTAATTGTATTATAGTCAGTAGGTTTAGTGAAAGGTGAACTATAGTTTCAAATGGGGAAAGAGATGTCAAGTTAGCATGTTGGTCAACCATCAAACTCAGTCTGTATTTTTGAAACACCAGAACAACATTCGCTAGCTCTTAAGTTTCAATTCTATGCTGCCAGTAGGCAAAAACAGCTCTGGGGCATCAGACATGTGGCTTTGCAGCAAGGGAACCCCATGTGGGGCTGAGTTCAGGCTATCACAAGTCCTTTCCATGACAACTAGCATGAACACCATGAACAATGTATTATTTTCAAGTGGTAGAATAGAGCATATTTTTTGTATTAATATCCAGCCAGACTCTCCCATAAAATGACAACTTAAAATTCATATCTTTTCTGTATACACAAACATATATACATATCCAGACATACCAAATCACCAATTAAATACTAAGCAACAAACGAGTGTTATAATGGTGCAGGATCTTAACCACATCTGATTTGATTTTGTGTTTTTCCTTGTGGTGCTGGGGTGAACCCAGGCTTTATACATCCATGCTAGACATATACCCAACCATTTAGAAATCAGCTGAGTTATACTACCTTTTTGTTTATTTATTTATCATTTATTTATTTATTGAAACCATGTCACTGCATTGTCTATGTTCCTAAAGAATTTCTTGAATTCAAGAATCTACTTCCACCACCCAAGAAGCCGAGAGCATGGGTACACCCAAATTGCAAATGCTCAACTGTTTTGTTGACTTTTGTATTGGGTGCAGGACAAGCTCCCTGCTTTTCAACAATACAGAGCTTGGCAACTGAGAAACTGGCAGAAACAAGGTTACTCATTGCTTTGAAGCAGGCAATAATGCCTAGAAAGGTTTGCTGATCAATTCTCAAGCAGGTCATTAGAGTCACTGCAGAGGTGCCCTGTCTACACCATGGCTAGGAGCATGTCTACCTGAAAACACAAGGCTTCAGAGATGATCCTGAACAAACACATTGGCCCTGTTTATCACCATCAGAATCCCCGCCAAGACTATTTCTATAAAAGTCTATTCCTTTCTTAGGAACTTATTTCCTCTCAAAAGTTCCATGTCACACAAAACCTGTATTCAATAAAGAAAACTGTTTCTTTCTTTAGTTACCCTACACCAGGGCCTAAGATGGAAAGGTGCTATTTCTCTATACTCCTCCACAGAGCCAGGGAAGTAGCTGTAGTTCCCATTCCCAACAACCTGGCTGCCCTTTCCTTCTTCCAAAAGAAGTGATGAGGAAATAAGTCACCATCTTTCCCTGTACTCCTGGCTCATTCACATACCCTGAATGAATATCAGATCAGTATAATTAGATAGAACAGTTTTATAGTTCTGCTCAGCAGTCAAGTTTGTTTTAAACTTGGATTTTTCCACTCCTATGATGACGTTATCTGGAAAAACAACAACAAAAACAACTCCCCCTCATCCCCAAATCTCCAGCTGCTCATAATTCTGTATCAACACACCAGATGTCTTTTCCTTGTCCAAGAAAGCCAGAAGGATTTCTCTAGTGGGTCTTGGAGTGCTTTGCCATCATCACAGGATATTAGGTGTTGCTAAGTAACAAAGCCTTTCTCCCAGAAAGACACTTAATTCAAGCCACTGCCTAGTATTTTAATAGCAAATGCTCAACGCACTGGAATGAAGACTCAAAGCAGTTTCAGATGGTTTAGCTACTTGATCTGCTTCCAGTAACAAAGAGTCCGATGACACAAAGGCAGTATTAAAACAGCTTTGCCTATGCAGTAAGCACAATAATGCCAACTGTTAAAGTCAGCTATGATGAAAACCCCAGTCACTTTTTTTTCTTATTTGATAAACACCTTTTAATTTTCAGAGTTAGCGTACACAGGCTTGAAAAAGTAAAAATATCTGATGGAAGACCACAGCAAATAAGAAACAAAACGGTTAGGATTACTATTGTTATGAGGAAACACCATGACCCAAGCAAGTTTGGGAGGAAAGGGCAGATCTCAGGTGGAAATTCACACCAAACAGAAAATGATAACACATTAGCATAAAGAAACTGATATTATAGCCAAAAAAGCAAGCTATGAAGTATAGTCTGCCAGCATGCAGGCTTCATAATGTTATACAAATCTATATGGAAAATTAACAATCAAAATATGAAACCAGGAAGCCATTAAGCACAAGAGTAATGACTATTCATGTTGCTCTTATGTGCTAGACAGTGCTCCGAGTAGCATGGGCAGCTGAACTCGGGTTTTCATGACAATTCAGATAGGAAGGAGTCCTCAGCTTTACCATAGGGGAAGTAAAGCAAGGAGAGAATAAAGAATTTCAGTGTGACAGAGGGTACTGAAGTTGGGTACCCCCGAGAGTTTGCCTCTGGAACCCATGAGAGATCTGGCCAGAACTACAAAGTATTTCTATTTAAAATAATTTCCTTCTCTTTACTCAAAATCTGAATCTGTGTTAGATACAAAAATAAAATAAAATTAAAAATAATAAAGTAAGAGAAACAATTTGAGCAAGAATCATTGTTTCCTGAAGACAGCATACAGGGTGTGTGTAAGAGCATGGTTGGCCTCCACAAGCTTTATACTAGTAATAAAATTAAAGTGAACCTTTCTTGTTAGACACCATGGTTACCTTTTGGCACACTCTAAATCATCAATCAGAAGCTTCACAACATGCATTTACAGAAAACAACAACAACAACAAACACAGAGGAAACATGAGACAGAGAAGCAGACAGATGTGATCAACAGGCTGGGGCTGCTTTAGTGGAGCAGAAAGTCTCAGCCTTTCCTTAGGATAAAGGTTGTACAGGCATGGAGGGGCGAAGCAGACAGCCACAGCCAGCCAGACAGCCAGCCAGACAGCCACAGACAGACTGCCATGCACGCACACACGCACGCACGCACGCATGCACTCACAGAGCTACCAGGAAGTTACAGCTCTTTTTTGCAGTTGGACTGGAAGCAGGATGTTTGATACATCTGGGAACATCATTTCCCTGCTTCACCTTCTATAGTGCAGGGCGTACAGGCGTGTGCTGCCGCAGCTGTATTTTTAAGTAGTGTATATGTGTGTATGAGATGACATAATATCTAGGAATAAAAAAAAAAAAGAAAAGAAAAATAATGTATAGATGCAATGTTATTGTTGAATCTGGTAGGATCATCCATGTCTTAGTTAGGATTACTATTGTTATGAGGAAACACCATGACCCAAGCAAGTTTGGGAGGAAAGGGTTTATTGGCCGACACTTCCATATCATAGTCCATCACTGAAAGAAGTCAGGGCAGGTATTCATTGTGGGAGCCTGGAAGAGCTGATGCCGAGGTCATGGGGGTTTTGCATACTGGCTTTCTCTCCAGAGTTTGTCCAACCTACTTTTTCTTGATAGAACCCAGGACCACCAGCCCAGGGGTGGACCCCACACACAATAACTGGGTCCTCTTACATCAATCGCTAATTTATAAAATGCCCTACAGCTGGATCTAATGGAGACATTTTCTCAATTGAGGTTCCCTCCTTCCAGATGACTGAAACTTGACCTGCAGTTGTGTCAAGTTGACATAAAACTAGCCAGCACAGTATGTGTTGTATATATTCAAGAAAAATAACGGAATTCACTGTTCTTCTCATGTTTGCCAAAGTTGGGACATCACACAACTGAAAGACAACAGTACAAAGTCATCCAGACAACTGTGTAACACACAACTGTTATTTCTTAGACTGCGAAGGTGAGGCCAGTGTAAGGTTTGGAAGCTGCCCAATGTACAGCTTCTATGCAGCATACCAGTGGGTCAGGTTTGGGTGTCCACCACTCCAGATCCTGTATGCTTCCCCACAATAAAGAGACATGATGTATTCATACCAGCTAGAGTGAGGAAGAAAATCTAAACATATCTGTGTCCTTTTGGAATCCCTAGCTTAGGGAAAACAGATAAAGGACATCTATCATCTGACCCCATGTCTGAGTAAGGGAGGCCGACAAGGAGCTACCGTTTGATACGCAGAGATCTGAGAGAAGCACAGGGTTGACATTGAGCTGGCTTAGGACAAACAACAGAGCTTGTTTGCTTTCCGGTGCTTGGGACTGGGAAAGACAATCCTGGAACTACAGTTAGGAGCAGGGGGAGCTGCAAACCTAGCTAGAGAAGCTGGAAGGCCATGAGCAGAGTCTGGGATGAATTACTCCTTGGCTGAAGGAAGAATAGGAAGCCTGATCATTTAGCAGGGCTGAATTATGCATCCAAGAACGGCGGGAAATGGAGAAGGAACCAAGTTAATGGTATCTATGGGAAGAGACCAAAAGTAATTTAAGAAGACAGAGTAGTAATTTTACTCTATTTATTCATTAAAAATTCTGAATGCCAGCTCTGTAACAGACACTATGCTACTCACTATAGGGTACAGTAAAAGAAAAAGTAAAGATTGAATTCATACTGTCAAAACCACTGAAAGTTCTGAGTATCACTGGGCTCTTTCAGTTATGGGACAGTGGACAGAGCTTTCACGTGTATATCCAGTACCTAGCCTCTTAATAACCATGCTAACTTTGGAGGGACAAAGAAGCCAGTCCAGAATTGAAAATCAAGAAAGCACTCAGGGTCAGGGAGCTTAATCAAAGCAAACGGCGTATTGAACGACACAATCCAAAGTTCCTCGTATCAGGACACTTTGACTACTGTCAGTCTCAACACTGAGGCAAGCAGCTCAGGTTGGAAGTGAAGTCACAGCTGGGCTGTGCTCACCTCTCACTTCCACAGGGAACCCAGCTCCTTCCTTCTTTACCTCAGGCCATGAGGCTGACCACTCAGCACAAGCCCTCTGGTAAGGAGGTGTGGAGACGCTCGGAGGCAATCATGGAGTGGGGGAGATAGCTGGCAAATGATCAGTCTATGGGTTCACTGATCCCATATGGTTAAAACATGAAATCAGGGGAGTCTTGAGGATCAGCATCTACACCTCGGAAGGGAAGAAAGTGACATAGTGACCCATGTTCAAGTGCACGAGGTCCCTGCTACACTCTGTGCCCATGAGGCGTTGCTGCCAGAGTTTACTACACCTGTGTCCCAAATTACAGTCCCCGGATGAGCTGCAGTAGGGGCTCCATTTTCAATGCTATCTAGACTCTGTCAAATATATAAACTCTCACTTCCTAGAGAAGGGACAAAGGAGTCACTGAGTCATTTTTATGATATTATTTTTATAGATCTCAATAGACTGGCTGGGATGTGTGTCAGTAGTAGTTTCCTACAAACAAGTATAAATAAATCTTATAAGATCACCAAAAAAAAAAAAAAAAGTTTTCAAATTTGAAAATGGCACTGAAAAAAAAAACAGAATATAAATTCAAAAGCACTCTTTATAATCATTTGTGTTACACTGTCTTTATCACAACAAGGAGTAGGATATTTTTGTTTTTTAGTCACCACAGAAGTACTGTGTTGCAAATGCCCTGTGGTTATAGCACAGCAGAGAGGTGAAAGACCTGGGTAGATGTTTCATGCAAAGCTGATTAACAAAGGTCCCATGGGCATCAGCTCATTGTCACTAGCACTGGTGCTGACAACATTAGGTGTTTAATTATATTTTGTGCAAGTGGGGAGATGATAGTTTCAGATAATTAAACTGTAGCAGAAAGTAGAAAAGGAATTATAATGTGGTATCTGCCAGGTGACCCGGCCCCTTACTGACAGAAAACAGAAGACAACCATTCTTTACACATGCACTTGCAATCAGCTCTTGCACCCAGTATCACTTCACATAATTGTCAGGATATGATTCAGAGAGGAAGGAAGCAGGATTCTAGCTGAGATGTAGCAATGTTCTGTTGAGCTGCTCTAGTTCATTGTGATATGCACTTTCTTGTTAGAGTAAGAAACCACCTCTGAACACTACAGGCAGAGCTACAGGTTTAGCATAAATATATAAGTGATATAAAAACACAAATTTATAAATTCTTTAGTGCCTACACTGATCAAGAGATGAGTTGCAAATTAATCAAAAATACTTATTAGGGCTGGGAATGTAGACCAACGGTATAATACTTGTCAAACATATAAGGCTCTGTTTTTTTTTTCATTTTGTTTTGTTGAGACAGGATGTATGTATGTATGTATGTATGTATGCATCTATCTATCTATCTATGTATCTATCTATGTATCTATGTATCTATGTATCTATCTATCTATCTATCCATCCATCCATCCATATATACAAACTATATACAATGCTATATGAGAACTCACTATGTAGACCAGGTTGGCCTTAAAACTACAGGGATCTATCTGCCTCTGCATCCCAAATACAAAACAAAACACCCCACCATGTTAGACAGGTCCTAGGTATTTTTAACCTTCAGTACCTCATATTAATAACAACAACAACAATAACAACACGCACCACACACACACACACACACACACACACACACACACATACACACACACACACACACACACACACACACACTCCTACTGCAATGAGTTAAAGCCTGAGAAAATTAAAACAATAATGGCGTCTTGTTTGGGTCATTCATATGTTTATTTATTATTAAGAATAAATTTTTAGGGTCAAAGACGTTTACTAAAAGATACATAGCAAAGGTAAAAAGAGCTGGTTAAAGAAATAAGTACTTTTCAATTTCTATTTTGCCATATTGTACCTATTAACCTATTACAAAGTAGTTAACTTTGCTTTCCATCAGTTTCCAGCCCAAGGAGCCTGAGAACTTAAGGATGTAGAGCTCAGCATGGTGCCTAGCACCTACTAATTCTCTGTGCCTGAAGTCATTCCCCCACCAGACATAGCTTTCCTTGTCTCCTACAGAGTTCCTAAAAGCTCCATAAAATCAGTTTTAATTACACAGCATGTTTTTAAATTATTGCTATAATTGTCTTTACTTTACACAAGAGTAAACAGACTATGAGACTAACAGGCACAAGGTTGCACAGAAATTAATTTTTAAACAGTGACAAAAATATCTCATGAGACCTTTGAAATTAGTTTAATGGGAAAAAACCATGAATTTTATCATTTGTTACAATGTGATCTAAACATAATTTACTTCATTCAAACAACACTAAGCAATAATAAATACTTGTATTTAGTAATTTCATCCCACGCATCTGAGTTCCTATGAGGTTTTCAACAGAGCTGGGAGTATAGTTCAATTGTACATACACAGAGCCTTGAGTTTGAGCACCAGCATTTCTGAAGTAAATAGCACATAAAGAGACCTCGGGGGAAGAAAGCAGCCACCAGCAAGAAAGATCTCCTTCTTGCTGCCCAGCCCTTGGCATAGTCACACAGTTCTGAGGATATGGGGTAATTACTAGAGAGAGTTGTGGGGAGGAACTACTGATGGGGGTAAGACCCTGACTCTACTCTTCAGACAAGACATCTTGGGAGATCAGATCATTAGTCCAGTTTCAGTTTGGTCATGGATTAAATGGAAATAATCTTGCCTGTTTTAACTCACAGGCTTCATAAAACGGTTCAAACACTTATGTAAGAATAAAGTTTATTGTGTTTGAAGTCGGGGGCCGGGGAGTTGGCAGTTTTCCTAAGGATAGTTGATGGTTCTGAGACTTTTGTTAACAAAGACTGACAGAAAAAAGATGAGATAACCCTTCTTAAATTTATACTTCAGTGAGTATGAAACCAAAAGACTGAAAACTTTGATGGTGACATCTCTTGAATAGTCAAAGTTCTTAATTAAAAATTACCCCTCTAACAGGGACAGAGAGAATGGTGCTAGGTCAGTGGCACTGGCCTGTGGTACTTCTTTGGCAGAAATGCTCAGGTGTCTACTGTACCTGTCAAAGGTCATGTGAACATGTCATGAGCACGAAATGGTGAGAGTGACTTCTAATGCAAACTACAGAGTGGTACACTGAGCATGCGTCCAAGCAGTTCATCCATGACAGCAAGTACATTCCAGCAGAGGATACTGGTGGGCAGGGGAGAGTAAGGGGAAGGGGAATTGGAATTTTACCGCAGTCTAAAGGTGGTTTAAAAACAGAGTCAGGGAACTAAGACCTAATCCCCCTATTATGGTATTTCTAGAAGGAAATAAACTATGACCTAGATTTGGTAATGATTTCTTGAACATGATGCCAAAAGTAAAGATAGACAAGTTGGGCTATTTTCACTCATCAACTGATTGAAAAGCCACAAGCTGAATGAAGAATGTACTTGACAATTAGTTCGTATCTTGAATATACACTGAAAAACTTGTGATTCATCAACAAAACAAACAACTCACTTTTAAAACGGGCAAAGGACATGAAGAGACACCGCTCCAAGATGATAGACAACTGCCAGAATGCACGTGAAACCGTGCTCAGCATCTCTGAGCAGGACAGAATAAGGATGGAAACCTCCGTCAATTATCATTCCACATGAATGGCTGCTGTGAGAACCAGGTACTGCGATGACTCCAAGCTGGGTCCTTGTGCATGCACGGCTGTTAGTGGTAAACAGTGCAACTGCCATGGAACCAGTAAGGCAGTACCTCAAAAACCTTACAAGTCTCACTGCCATGTGACTGGGCACTCTCAATGTACATCCAAAAGATCCAAAAGCAGGTCTTGAAGAGATTCATACCTTTAAATCGGCCTGTCACAACTGCCAAGAGATGGAAGCAGCCAACTGTCTACCAATGAATGATTGGATAACTAAATGAGGTATATACACACAGTGAAATAGCATGCACCTTGTAGCATGGAGAAAATCCTGTTGTGTATTACAATATACACAAACCCTGACAACATTGTACAAAATGAAATAAGTCAGTCATATAAGGTCAAATACTGTATAATTCCCTTTAATGGGTCATAGTCAAAAATCACAGGAACAGGAAATACAATGGTGTTTATCAGGAGCCAATGGATTAGAGATAGGGGGAAAAGCAGTGCTGTTTAATAAATGAGGACGTAGAATAAAAAGATAAAAATGTTCTGAAGAAAGCTGCTTTATACCAGGGTAAACAGCTGACCCACTGGGCCTTCAAGATGGCTCAGGGGTAAATAGCATTTTTGACCTAGCCTGATAAACTTAGTTTGATCCTTGGACCCCACTGTGAAAGGGGAGAACCGGCTTTGCAAAGTGTCTTCTGATCTCTACACATGTGTACACACTCATTTATTCTCTCTACCCCTCTTCCTTCCCTCCCTTCTTCTCCCTCTCCCTCAACAAATTAAGCAGTTAACCTAAATGGTAAATCATATATATTCTTTCTACAATAAGAGAGCGCCTATCTTAAGAAGTCCAGCTGTGAAAATGTACTTTAGATTCTGTTGTGATAAATGCAGATTCTGCATTTATCTAAACAAGTGAGTCAGGAAGGAGACCAGAAGCTGCACATAAAAGCTCCTTAAGGGAGGAGACATTTCTCCCACATACCTGAAAAGTCTAGAAAAAAAAAAGTTCTGAACATCTGGCAGCAGGGACTGACAATGACACAAAACAGATACCAAAGACTGTCAACTCTGCAGCAGAAGACGTCAGCTCAGGGGCTGGTGCTATGCACCGTTGGAAAGCATTTATGACTGTGCTTTGGGCTTTAACGTATTTTTTTACAGTATTTTTTCAGACACAAAGATAGAACAGCTTTAATCTGATCCCACGTTCAAGGCAGCTGACAGGAGGAACCAGGATAGGATCTCATGCATCAGTGAGCAACTGCTATCGTCACAAGAAAAGACAAAGAGGAGCTGGACCTCAGAGGAAGAAGTGAGCGACACAACTAAGGGCAAAGCAGGCCAAGGAACAGCTACCAACCTAACATCTCTCAGGAACAATTCTTAACTCTGGTGTATGATGATAACTGAGCTACAGTTACCTCAAATAAATGATTTCATGTAGTACTTCCATCGTCTTTCCTAGACATAAGGAACTCAGGAGGCTGGGAGGGACTAAGCGAATGGCTCAAAAACATCATGTACCCAAGGGCAGGCCTGTGTCTCAACCTAAGCCATGGGTTCTTTTACAAAAAGTTGCCTGAAGCTTTTACAGCCAAGCTTTCCCTGCCAGGAGAGACAGTATTGACAGCTATCTCCCTCAGAGGACAGACACTCTATCAGAACCAGGTCCCCAAAGCATCAACTTGACACTGAATGCACACAACTAACTAATCTAGGACTGTGGCCTTCAGATGTTGGGGATGGGACACTGAATATATTTTACTCTTTCAGGAACGTCATTTTGGTTCAAACATTACTGAAATTCTACAGTACTATCACTACCCAGAGTCAGTCACAGAGGTGCTCACAGGACAAGCACCATGCGCATATGGTGAAGGCCTGTGTCCGGCCTCTCAAGAGTGAACTCCTGAGAGCTTTGGGGGAGCTCGAGCTACCCAACCTCCTAAATCCTTAGGTCTGAAACTTGAGTGCTCAGCTTCATCAACAAAGCCAAGGAAGAACTTGGTGTTGGGGTTTGGATTTGGGCCTAAACCCGGCTCTGCCAGTAGCAGATAAAAACTTTGAGCTGCCTCTGATTAGCCTTTCTAGAGTGTTTCTAGAGTGTTTCTATGGTTTCTAGAGTGAAACCATAGCAATTCTGAGCTTGGATTGCTGATGAGTAGGTAAAGAAATGCCCCCAAAGCATGTCTGATAGTGGTCCTACTTCCCTCCTGGGCTTCACTCACTTTTCACAATCCTGGGTCCCACATCTGTGGATTATCTGTGATAATCACACCCCACAGTCTGCAGGCACTCACACCTTCTTATCCTCCTTACCTGGTATCTGTTCCTGCACTAACGAGCTACTTAGCTTCCTCCAAGTTTTGACCTTGCCTTCATGAGCTCAAAAACAGAAGTGAAATGTTCCACTGCCTATGGAGGTTGATGGGCCACACTTTGAGAACTATTTGGTTCGGTAACTGAGAGATTACCGAGAGATTCTGTAACTTCTGACTTAGAATAAAAAAAAATGCATAAAATGCATACAGGGAGACTAAAGACAACTTCAACTCTTACTATTGGGAAAAGCAAAACCTAGAGAGCTAACTCCAGCATAGCACTGCAAGCCACAGACACTGTTTTCACAGGGGAAGCAGCAATTAAACTTAAGAAAACAGATGGCAGCTTCTCAGGAGCCTGAAGAACAGGAAGGAAGAGGCCACAGGTTCTCTGCTATGAAATCCAGATTATCTACCTGCCACAATGTCACCTGTTAAAGAACAATCAAAACAGGGGACTAAATAACTTACAAGTTATTAAACATACAACACAGAGGAAGGGAAGCAATGAACATGAAAAGGAGATTTCATCAGTTCCACACCCCAGAGAAGCAGCCATGGCTGACCCAGAAGACAGGCATTCTTTTATAGACATATCAAAACTTTTCCAAGTCTGGTTCTCAAGTCTGAAATTCCCACTTGTGAGAAGGAGTGCTACAAATTCCACCTGGACTAAACAGTGAGTTCCAGGCTGGCATGGGCTACACAGTGAGACCCTGTTTCAAAACCAAAATGAGCCTGTGGTGGTGGCTCACACAGTCCCAGGATTCAGGGAGGCAGAGGTGGGTGCATCTCTGCTTTTGAGGCCAGTCTGTTCTACAGAGTGAGTTCCAGGACAGCCAGGGCTATACAGAGAAACCCTGTCTTGGAAAACAAAAACAAAAGAAAAAAAAAAAGAAACGAAGCATCTTAGTATTCCAGTTGTAGCCATCAAATGCCAGTCTCACTCTTAGAGTTTTGTAAACTAAAAGATCGTCGCTTCTGAAATTGCGAGGGCTCCCATTCCCAGGACGCACCCACATCTGTTCTGGATTTGTTAAGATTCAAGGTAGCGGATACTGCAGGATACTGAGTACCTGAACAAGACATAAGAACTACTGAGCTAAGAGCCAAATGCTATTCAAGATACCATGAATAAATACTAATACCACCCATCTCAACCAGGACAAGCATGGAACTAAGAAATGACTCGAAGTACAAGCTTTCTAAATTTTACCCAAATACACATGAAGCCACCAACTTACCCATTTCCATGCAGCTAACATCAAGAGACTTGCTACTTCTTCTCTAAATGCACTAATTTTTCAGTGAAGGGAGAGACATTTGCTGGTGCTGAGAGGGAGGTCTGGCTCATGCTGCTCTGAGCCTCAAACAGTGAAGCACACCCTTCAGCTCATGGCGTGCCTCCATTGCTGTAATTTTCCCAATTCAGTCTCACTTGCTTGAATGGGAACCTTCAATATTAAAATGTAAAGTGCTGAAGAATGCAATGAATGTTTTTCATAGATGCTTTACCTATAAATTAAGTTCAATAATGTATAAATTTATATGAGAAACTATAAAGAAAATTAATGTATGAAGCACTTAGCAAATTATACAGTAAATCTTTTTAAAAGGGAAAAAGTAAAACTAGGAATTATATTTCAGTGTTCTAATACACAGGCTCATTGGTAAGCTACAACTCTAATCTCCAGCTCAGAAATTGCTTTAGTTTGTAAGCTCAGGGTATACTGTGAGAAGCACTGTTCTTGGTTCAGTTTCTCTCCTTTCTGACCCACTGGCCACAGTTACAGTGCTTCTTGGCTCTTAGTGGACTTTCAGTTCCCTCGGTTGTTCCCTCTTTCCCTCCCTTCCCCTTTTCCTCCTCAAGTGCCCCCACGCCCAGTTTCTCTGTCTCAATGAATAGCCCAGCCTGCTCTCAAAATCACAAGAATCTTCCGAATGCTGCAGTGATAAATATGCACACCTCTCACGGCTCACACAGACTCTAATTTAGACAGGATCATAATAGAGAGTCTGACATGCTTACGTCTGTTTAAGATACCGACAACCTCCTCATTCCATGAAAGCTAACTAATATTAATGTAATATTAACTGAGAGCATAAATAAACAATGGGCACAGTATACGACTATGACATTAGACATACTTTGGAACTGGGGCTGGAGAGAGTGCTTACTGCTCCTGCTGATGACCCAGGTTTGGTTCCTAGACCTAAATTAGGTAACTCACAACTTCGTAAGTCTCCAGATCTAATGCACCCAGACCCGGGTAATTACAATTATATGGTACACATAAACTCATCAAGGCACACGTGCATATGCACAATAGACAAATACATAAATAGATAGGTAGGCAGATAGGTAGATACCTAGATAGATGTAAAAAGACAGAAGGGATTTTTTTTTAATATTGAAGATATTTGCTATAAAATCATGAGCAGTTAACCCTGAGCAGAAGCAATATGGATATATAACACTCAGCACACACATGCTCCACACACATACCCATGACAGCACACATTTATAGTTAGTCACAGTCCTAAAACTGAGTTCATTTATTATTGTGATTAAATGCAAAGAATATGAAAATTCCTAATGAATGCATCCATGTAATGCAGTTTCTAGAAACTGAAGATTTCACCATGGCTTTGAAGCACAGACAACAGCAACTTCATGGAGATTTAAATGTATTTAAAATTTGGATTGATTTAAAACAAACAAACAAAACCCCAAACCTGAGAACTAAAACACAAACACACTGAACCAATGGCTTGAGGAGTCTGGAAAGAAGCAGCCTGATCCAGCAGGTCACCCCCACAGTTTCTTGTCAATGCAAGTTTGAGAAGTAGTATTGACAAGATGAGAGGCAGCTATCAGAAAGCAATTCTAACTGAACAACAGAAACAAACCCAACGAAGGCAGTCATCCCTCTGGGGAATCTGTGACGCACATATTTAACAGCTCAAATATTTCCTGGAAACTAAATGCACAGACTGGATAATCAGTTATGCAGGAGCCTCTCGTTAAAATGCCCCGAAGTGATGCTGCAGAAAAGAGCAAAGTTTCTGCTCACTTATGTTGAGAGGAGAGCCAGAAGTAAGGCGAGCTTGCTTACATTGGGACTGCTGCATATGTCCTGTGAGTGCAGGAGAAAACCTAACTTGAGTCACTCTATTGAAAATGAAAAGAAAGTCACGCTGCATCAGACTCTGAATAAACTGACCAGTAGGTAAAGGTACTCATGAAGACTAATCTTACTGGTTCTAAATACTGTACATTTTAACTGGAAAAAAAGGAGCTCTGGCTTTAACATACTAATATTTTAAAAGTCAAACAGATGCTCATGCTACTGAGAATCCCCTACTGTCAACTGAGCAGTAATTTTCAGAACATATGTTTAACAAGGAAGTTGCTTGCAGAAGCTGAGCCCCCCAACCTAATGAATCAAAGGTGCAGGCTCAGATGGTGGAGACTGAGGACCAGTCCCAGTGGTCAAATACTCTTTAGGGACTATTTACAGGTTAGGAAAAGCAGCCTTCTGTGTGCTGCTCTGATTCCTTAGTGATACACTGCCTCTATCTACATCCATTCTCAGCTTCAAAATTAGTCAGAATACCCTCATTCTAATGTAAGTGCCTTTCTCCTTTCATCACGGTGAAGACACAAATAATGCTAATAAATGCGAAGGAGCTGTACTTCTCAATCATGATGCTGGAAGGCAAGCATACTGCATGCACAGAGTGTTAAAGGTTTGGGTGCAGAAACTACTAACATATTCTTGACAGTCTGATAAAGTGCCTCATTTTCTAAAAACCCTCTAAGGCTGCCTCCAGCTAAAGGTGCTGGGAGGATTCCAGCATGTGTCCACCTTGCTCATGCCCAAGAGCCCTTGCTCTCTCACTTAAGAAAGATGCCTTAGCTTGCTGCAGTTTAGAGCACTAAACGATATGAGATTCTGCACCAGCATTAAAGCAGCATTTGACTGCATGCAGCAAGACCTGCAGCTCTCGTCAGCAACAGAAGCCTTACCTGGGAAGCCCCCGTGGACCATGCTGCAGGACTGTTCCCTTCAGGGCTGCTGCATTCCTGACAAGTCGATGCTGGAAGCAGCTCCACTCTCTCCACCGATTCTGTCCTCTCTTCTCACGACCTTGGGCCTATATTCTTTTTTCCTCAGGTTTTATTCTTTTAAAGGGCAACCTGTCATTCTGTTCCTACCATGGGAAACAATCAATGAAGCTCATTCCAACCTCTCCCTCAAGATAACAGTCACATCTGCCAGCAGGTGAGAGCTGCCTGGGAGGTCTGCCGGTGAGAGGCAAAAATCCCTGGTTCTCTAGTCAGATCCTCGGAAGCTGCAGGCTGCTGCTGGCTCTGACGCTCGGTCACCCTGCACACTTCGGGACTGCATGCTGTAGGCTGTGACACCAGTCACACTGTGCACGCAGGAAAGATAGCTCTATTTCAGAGCAGGAGGCAATACAAATGCAACTATTTATTTTGTGGCCAGCTTCAACTGATATCATGTTAACGTCATGCTGAGAAGTAGTGCTTTGGGGGACAGTATCTTTACCACGCAAATTAAAGGTAGCTATGGATTTAAGCCTGCCCCCGGTTCAGAATAGTCACCAACATTTCTCTTCCTTATTGCTTCCAGCACAAAATCAGGTTTGTCACAAAGCAATCAGTCCAAACTATAATGCCTTAATTACAACTCATTAGTGTCTCTGACACTTTAAATACAAGTTAGCTTTGGGAAGAAAACTTAAATGGGAACAAAGGTAATTCATAGAAACTATTAAAAAAAAAAAAAAAGCTAAACCCACTTCACCTGCCCTACCTTGCCCAGCCCAGCTTGGTACACCTAACCCACATATGGCAAACTGCAAAGATGTCTGTCATTCACATTACAACCCAAATCTGTCAATCACTTTAGTGTTGTCCAACCTTTCTGTGTAAATTATAGGTAAGATACTCATTACTGCCTCATAAGCCAAGTGGTGAAAAAGTCAAGCACATTCAAGGCAATTGAAATGTAGCTCAAAGCTGTTCAGCAATACCGTTGTAAAATGTATACTTCTGTTAAATTCACCTGGACTATAGCAAGGCCTGAAGCTTAGAACATTTTCATAGTTCAAGAAAGCTAAAATAGGAAACCAGTATTGCCAGCTTCTAATCATATAGCTAGGATATAAATATTACTTATTTCACTTAGCTATAAATAGGAAAAGGCCATAAAGGGACAATTAACTACGTATGACATAAGGAAAATCATTCTATAAAACTAAAAAAATTAATCTTAACCAGCATTCTTATATTTTGTATTATCAAAAATAGAAAGGATTTACTCAGCAAAAGCTGGCAGGTGGTATTCATGCTGCCTCCTATCAGCACTGAGCATTCTCAAGCTACATGCTTGGTTAGTGACTACTGTTGACTACAGTGACATCTATTGGTGAGGCAGAGATCAGCCGGGGTCCACAAGTCACCAAGGAGGCTAAGGCTGCACAAAAGACCCCTGTCAGAGGCAAGCACCAGGTGCAGAGCTTAAAAGTGACCCCTGGGTCTACCTCTGCCTCATCAGTACCCCATTTTGTGATTTGGGGGCAAATTAGTGACTCTTGGTCTCAGGATTCTCAGCCACAAAATCTGACAAACCTCAGGTACACTTTGCAACCCTGAAATACCCTGCCCCCACTTCAGAAGACAAGTGACTTTCTCTCCCTTCTAATTTAGAGCAGCATGCTACTTGATTTCCACTCCTTTAATGGAGACCTGTTTACAACTTCAACTGTCCCTTATATGCATAGTATTTAATTCATACCTTGTTCTGACTTGAATATCTGTATTAAGTACAACTGTAGGTAACAAATGCAGAGGTCAGTGGTTTTAATATATTTAGAGAACAGTAGTGGTTTGAATGGGAAGGGTCCCCCATAGGCTCAGGCATTGGTTCCTAGTTAGTGGTGCTGTCTGGGGAGGCTACAGAACCTTTGCTGGAGGAAGCCATGGATTGACGACAGGCTTTGAGAGTTTCTGGCCACACTGGACACTCATTCAGTTCAGGCTCCCTGTTCTTAGCTTCCTGTGATTGCCACCACACCTTCCTTCTGGTTATCTGCTCTCTTCCTCTGGAACCAAATGCCACATACACTCTGTCTTAGTCAGGGTTTCTATTCCTGCACAAACATCATGACCAAGAAGCAAGTTGGGGAGGAAAGGGTTTATTCAGCTTACACTTCCACATGGCTGTTGATCACCAGAGGAAGTCAGGACTGGAACCCAAGCCGGTCAGGAAGCAGGAGCTAATGCAGAGGCCATGGAGGGATGTTCCTTACTGGCTTGCTTGAGCTTCAGTCCTGACTTCCTCTGGTGATCAACAGCCATGTGGAAGTAAGCTGAATAAACCCTTTCCTCCCCAACTTGCTTTCATGGTCATGATGTTTGTGCAGGAATAGAAACCCTGACTAAGACAAATTGGTACCAGCATAGTGGGGTATTCCTGTGACAACTTGACCATGTTTTGGGGAGGACTGTAGAAGGACTTTGGAACTTTGAGCTAGAAGAGCCACTGGTTGTTAAGAACTCTGTGGGATGTTCTGTGGGAGCTTGGAAGATCATGTTGAGAACAGTGCAGAGATGGAGGCCTGGCTTATGAAATTTCAGAGGGAAGATTAAAGACTCTTATCAGGACCATGTTGTTTTGATTGTGAAGATTCTGTGGTTCTGGTTAGCTGGGGCTGAAGTATCAGCTGTGATTAACAAGATACTAGAACTACTAAAGTGAAAACTTTGCATCAGTGGGACTATTGATGCTGGTTAGCTGGAGCTAAGAAATTAGTGGTGATTAAGAAGAGACCAGCATCACTGAGGTGACATCTTCTGGGAAGTGTTTTCTGAGAGCACAGAGAGGCTGTGTTCCAGAGATAGCCAAGGTTTTACCTTGTGCTGCAGCAGAACTTGGTAATGTATAAGAGTCACCCAGGTGGTACTGGTTTTGACAGCACGAAGGGGTCATGAAGAGCAACTGAGGCTCGGCAAAGTGAGAGGCCATGGAAGGCCAAAAGTGAAGGTGCAGTCTCAGTTTGTAATTGATGGCCCAGGATGAAAGGTGTCATGCAAAGGAGTTGAGGCTTGGCACCATGAAGACAGTCTATGAGAGGCTATTGGTAAAGCCTAGTTACAGCAGTGTTTTGGGGATGCCAGTACCAGGCAATGACCACCAAGGACAGCAGCAGCAGTGGAGTACAGGCATCTGGAGCTCAGAAGACAAGATGTGTGCTGCAAAGGACAGAGCTGGAGAAGTGCCTGGTAAAGCCCTTAGAGGAGCCCAGAAGATCATGAGTTGGATCCCAGACATTGGTTTTGCTTTTGATTGTGACTGTACCCTGATATTTTTCCCTCTTGAAAGAAGAATGTATTTTAGTGGAGCCCACAGTTAACAGACTTTGAATTTTAAAAGATATTGGACATAACTTTTAATATGTAAGACTGTGGGATTTTAGATCTTGGGGATGAATAAGAACATAAGGGTTGAGGCTTAATAGTGATGTGTTTGTGTGTCAAATTGACAAGGGGTCAATTGTACTGGCTGGTTTTGTGTGTCAACTTGACACAGGCTGGAGTTATCACAGAGAAGGGAGCTTCAGTTGGGGAAATGCCTCCATGAGATACAGCTGTGGGGCATTTTCTCAATTAGTGATCAAGGGGGTAGGGCCCCTTGTGGGTGGTGCCATCCCTGGGCTGGAAGTCTTGGGTTCTATAAGAGAGCAGGCTGAGCAAGCCAGGAGAAGCAAGCCAGCAAGGAACATCACTCCATGGCCTCTGCATCAGCTCCTGCTTCCTGACCTGCTTGAGTTCCAGTCCTGACTTCCTCTGGTGATCAACAGCTATGTGGAAGTAAGCTGAATAAACCCTTTTCTCCCCAACTTGCTTTCTTGGTCATGATGTTTGTGCAGGAATAGAAACCCTGACTAAGACACACTCTTTCTTTACCAAGTAGTGTTTGTTCATAACAATGTATCAATTTTAGAAAGAGTCTCAAAATTCCAGGAAGCCTGAGGGCAGTTCAGCCCCACACCTAGAGTAGGATTATCCCTTCAAGTCCCAACCAGTGACAACTGAATTCCTATTTCTACTTAGTCCAGTGGACGCTTGGCACTGTCTGAAGCCACAGTCACATGTAAAGTGGGTGAGAAGGTGCTGCTGCCATCTAGCCACATGTAGCCCACAGAGATCAGAGGTGCTGATTCAGAGGTGCTGAGTTGTATCTTCCCATGCTGACAGCCCAACAACAAACAATCACTCAGCTAAGACTGTGGCTCAAGGCACAGCACTACACAGAATGGGCCTCAGCCAATCAGAGCACCAGAAGGTACAGTTCTCTACTCTCTTTTATCTTCCAAATTGCCTGCCATTTCATTTACAAGTCCAAAGAATTTCAAGTTCTCCTGTTAACCAACAGTATATTTCACTTAGGATGTGGATTGAAACCACATTACTCTCCTGGACTGCTTTAGTGACCCAAAGCTCAAGTGGAGGCAAAGTGCAGCCACTGGATAGCCCAGCTGTTTACACTCCTGACTGCAGTGCCCCGTGCTTAGGAAATGTATACCCTCTTCTAAGTGGACAATACTGACAAGGGAGCCGTGTGTGTGTGTGTGTGTGTGTGTGTGTGTGTGTGTGTGTGTGTACACATGTATAATTCATATATACACCTGCATATGGTAGCCAAAAGAATTTTCGATTTCAAATCGTTGAGACTGACAAGTGCGCCATCTGTAATGGCTCTTTGTGTCATTGTGTTTTTGGAGTGTGGGGGCTGAGCTCCCTGCTCTGCTAGCTTCCTAGGACGGTGGCGCTAGTGAAAGCCCCTATATTCTTCCAAACCTGACACAGATTTTGTTTGTCTGAGACAGGTTTTTTTTTTGTCCCTGCATGAAAACATACATGAATTTTCTGCAAAACTATTTATAAACACCAAAAGTACATGTACTTGACATATGCACATCAAGAGCTTTTGAAGACATCTGATGGGGAGCAACTAACTGCGGATAAGCAACCTTTGGGCAGCAGTTTGACAAAGGCACATGGAGTATTAAATTCAGAGGCGGTAGCTGTACAGCTCTTACAGAGAGTGCAGAGCTCACCTTGGAAGGGTCAACAGTGTATCTGAGTTCTAGGGCACTGTTTTTTTTTTAATCAGTTTTTGCCTCTACACTTATAAATACACTTGAACTCTCAGTAACAGTTTTGTTAATAAACTTCATTTCCCATAAGCCCAGCACTCAAGAGGCTGAGATAAGAGAACCAGGAGTTCAAGACCAGCCTGACCTACATAATAAGACTATTTCAGCAGAACAAATCAAAAATGAAACAACAAAATACAAACAAGAATTGAGGTACAACATGAAGCTGTAATGTCTGATAATCTAGGTTGTATAATCTGCATAAACCAGGTTACCATGTGAGGTTATCAGCATGCTTCACAACTGAAATACCGTGCTAGGTATTCAAGCAAGTAACACATGACTGGTGGTTAGGACAGACTAGGAAAGCCACATAAATACATTATAGCCCATAACCAACCCAGAAAAAGGGAAAAACAAGATGAAAATGTGAACTACAAAGACAACCGTCCTGGAATTATCGTATCAGGGAAGGGAAGGATTCCCACGAGGGTAGGATGGGGCTGTGTTTATACCTCTGCTCTTCACTGAAAGCTTGGTAACAAGAAGCCACTCAAGAGCAGTTTATTGTGTGTTTCTAGCAGCTAGGCTGGCCTTTCCAGCCAGAAGCTGGGGTGAGCTGAGTGTAAACAAGCACAAAAAAGAGTCAGGCTGCTGGGCGAGATGCTTCCACACTGCAGGGCTCTACCCACGGACTGCAGCAGGGCTGGGGGCTCTACAAACGGACTGGGGGGGGGTTACCTTTCCTCAGAGCTGAGAGCTCTAACCGCTTATCAAATAACTAAAGGGCAGCCTTGAAACTTGTATTCGTACAAGCAACACTAAATAGATTCAGAAGGTTCTATTTATATTTATGCCTATATATATAACAATAACAATAAAAAAAGGAGTGAGGATTTTGAGAGGGAAAGAAGAAATGAATGGAAGGAAGGAATGAGGTAATTATATCTTCATCTTTAAAAAGTGAAAGAGAGCACACAGACACTTTGAAGCCAGCAGGAAAGCGCCCCTGTGCAGCAGCACAGCACTCTCATGCAGCCCTACTGTGTCCCATTGGGATCAGAGACCCTCTGTTACAAATGTTTCCACTACTGAAACTCAATGCACCCACCAAAAAGTAGGTTCTGTGGCCACCCACCTCCTAGAACTTAAGAGAGTTTAGTAAGGAAGACAGATATTAATCTGACAGTTCCACTGAAAGTTATACTACGCTAAAAGCTATAAAACAATAAGTAAAGGTCATGGGCTAAAGAATCAGGTGCAGCTGCCAAAGGTGACAAGAAGTGAAACAAGAGGCCTAACCACCATCAAAGTCTTCTGAATATCAAGCGGGAATGCATTTGAAGCTTTAAGGAGAAATATGCCACATACTCTGTCCTCAATAAACCTCGGTCTGTTACCATGTTACTGTAACTATGTGCACTGGCTAGTTTATGTCAACCTGACATAAGCTAGAGTCATCAGAGAGGAGGGAACCTCAACTGAGAAAATGCCTCCATATGATCTGGCTCTATTTTCTTAATTCGTGGGGAAGGCAGGTGGTCCTGGGGTAGTAATACCCACCCTGGGCAAGCCATGGGGACTAAGTCAGTCAGCAACACCCCTCCATGGCCTTTACATCAGCTTCTGCTTCCAGGTACAAACCAAAACTGAGACTAGAAACTACAGGGTCAGTCTTGGGCAGGGCCTAGCATTTCATTTTGTTGCAAGGATTTAAAAGGCCTATGAGGGGAAAAAAGACCTAGGACATCTTTCTCACAGCCAAATGAAAATCTGAGTGGGAGACAGAGAAGTGAAGGCTAGAAACAGACCCAGAAGTCACTATGGAGTAAGTAAGGTCCCAAGTCCTTGGTGATTCTGAAATGCTGACGAAACATGGTTTTCAGTTTTGGTACCTAAGGCTATCCCACACTGTTCTAGTTTGCTTTCTGGTGCTGTGATAAACACCATGACAGAAAGCAATTTAGAGAAAGATTGATTTGTCTTATACTTCCAGGTCTCAGTACACCATGGAGGGAAGTCAGGGCAGGAACCAGGCAGGAACTTGAAGCAGAAACAATGGAGAAATGCAGCTAGCTGCCTCACTTGCAAGACTTATGTTTACCTGACTTATTTATACAGCTCTGGATCAGCTGCCCAGTAGGGCTGGCCCTCCTACATCAATTAATAAAGACATGCCCCCCCCCCCAAACATGCCCACAAGCCAATCTGATTTGGGCAGTCCCTCAATAGAGACTTCCTTCTCAGTGACTCTAGGCTGTTTCAAGTTGATAGATAAAGCTAACTCAACAGTTTTACAGTATCAGTGCATGTCACAGGGAAATCCTGCACTCTCTGACGGTGGCAGCATTGCCAATAGCTAAGTGCTAATAGAGTATATCATTCCTCAATTCTTGTTTCATAAATTTAATTAAAACTCAAGCAATTTTGATTAATTTAAAGTGGTAAGTTTTTTTTTTTTTTTTTTTACAATTGGTCCTTAGTATGTTATGAAATATGTTCAACAAGCCAAGGTAAAGCATCTAGAATCCAATGCCTTATATATTATGAGTGGATATTGGGTGTAGCATTTAATTCTGACAGTGTGAGCACTAAGGTTATGTTAGTAAGAATCCTGTTCTTCTTCTATACCAATCATGAGGTGCTAAATTCAGCAGCTGCCTGTGTCTGTGGCCTCCTCCCCCACCTCAGCAGCCTGTCACGGCTAACCACTGAAGCAGAATAACCCGAGTGTCCCAGAAACACTGTCTCAGAATCTCATGCAAGTGTTTACTGGAAATGGCCTCCCTGGGTCACCAGGCAGAGCTAGCCCCATATCGTTTTTTTAAAGATTATTATTATTATTATTATTATTATTATTATTATTTGTTTATGGCTAAGCAAATGCACCAGTGTAGGTGCTCATACAGAACAGAAGCAGCTGGAGGTGCTTGTGAGCTGTTCACCATGGGTGCTGGAAACTAACCTCGGGCCTGTTGCAGGCCTATTAACTGCTGAGGCATCTCTTTAGCCCTCACAGGATTATTAGGTAAATTTATCAGCTTCTGTGACTCTAGCATCCCCATCAACAGTTTTGAAAAGGTGGTTCTTGGGTTGGAAGTAGTAGAATCAGCTGAGAATTGTTTAGAAATATTACTTTTTAGGTCCTCCTACATCTAAGGACTCTGAGTCTGGGGGGGACTGTCAGTCAATGCTTGCCAATCTTCACAAGTGTTTCTGATGAACTCAAAATCTGAAAGCTATAGGCCTAGATTAGTATTTCCCATAATGCAGGTTATTATATAATCACTTTATAATAAAGTTTACTGTAAATAAATCATCTATAACCAGCACTTAAAAACCAAACAAGGAAGCTGGGCAATGGTGATGTACACCTTTAATCCCAGCACTTGGGAGGCAGAGGCAGGCAGATTTCTGAGTTTCAGGCCAGCCTGATCTACAGAGTGAGTTTCAGGACAGCCAGGGATACACACAAAAACCCTGTCTCAGAAAAATAACAAAAAAACAAAAAACAAAAAAAACCCAAAACAACAAAACCAAACAAGGGATAGGAAAAGAACAAAATAAATCACATCATAAAGTAGTATTTGTGCAACTTTGTCTCAAATATACATGCATATTTCTACACATGCACCTCTGCTGGTTGTTACGGTTTGGACCTTATATGTCTCTCAAAATCCCATTTGTTAGGGTTGGAGAGATGGCTCAGTTAAGAGTACTTGCTGCTTTTGCAGAGAACCCAGTACTGACATGCTAGTTCATTAACAACCATAACTCCATTCCTAGGGAATCTGATATACTCTTCTGAATTCTGTGAGCACCAAGAATGCATATGGTACAGTAAATATATACATATAAAATGAAATAAATAAGCCTAAAACATGAAAGTCCCACGGTTAAGGCGTGGCAGCCAGTATGTGGCTCTCTTGGGAGGCCTTGTACACTCT
This sequence comes from Mastomys coucha, assembly GCF_008632895.1. Classification (NCBI taxonomy): domain Eukaryota; kingdom Metazoa; phylum Chordata; class Mammalia; order Rodentia; family Muridae; genus Mastomys; species Mastomys coucha. The sequence goes on along the minus strand of NW_022196900.1, from coordinate 57,818,850 downwards.
AGGTGGGATCTAGGTCGGGTGGTGAGGAAATGCTCATAAAGGGATACTGGGACCCAGGCTCTTCTCTCTCTCTTGTTCCACTTCCTCAAGTCTCTCAGTTCCTCACACAGTCTCCCTCCCCTTCCATCCTTTATGATTTGAACAGCTCCTGAGTCAAATGCTTCTAACAGACGTGTTTCACAGACACAGGCTCACATCAACAGGTCAAGGGACCTGATCAGAGACCTTTAAAGCTGAGTGAAAAAAATCTGTTTCCTCTTAAAAGTTGACTTTTCCTAGCATTTTCTCACAGGGATGGACAGCTGACTTGCATAGTTAAGATGTTGCTTCATGGCACGGTCTCAGTGTTTTTCAACTATCTGAAGACTGCATGAACCATGCATGCCTAGCTCCTTGTCCCAAGGATCCTATCTTGGTCTCTGAACCACTCTACTTAACGTGGTCTCACACAATGCACTGGTTTTTCTCATACTACCTTTAGTATCTTATTTTATATTTAATTTTTACTCTCACAGTATTTTACTCCATGCTAATTACTATTAAATGAGCTGATTATTTGTCATAACTCTCCTTCATTAGAATATTAGCTAATGAGAAGAACATTCCCTGCCACTTTCCCAAAACATCTCAATAGTATTCACCTCCCATAGCATCCATTCAACAAATGTTACCTACGTGAAGTCCAGAACTAACCAACTAATAAAGCCATTTAGTGGGCTTTGCAGCCTTGTGTATCTCATGTCTGTGATCTGTGATCTTTCTTATAAATCAGCACTGCCTTGTGGGCCATCAGGTGAACTTAAGACATTTACTTGCAGCTACAGACTTTGGTAAAGTTATAGAATATATTTCACAAATGAAATATATTTTACTGGGATGTAAAAATGAGATAAAAAGTAACCTGACAGACTTTTAGTTTAGGCAGATAAGCCATATATTAAATTAAATTAGTAAGGGTTACAGAACAAAGAAAACCTATGAGATCTATTCTGAAGAAAAAACCTATTCTGAAGAGCACACAGTGTGCTTAGGCTGCAAGCACACTGTGTGAGCTATTCAGCACTTCTGGAGGTCAACAGTATAGTCAGTGGTGTGTAAGATGGGAGGGGTATAAACACGAAGAATGGCAAACATCACAGACAAAGGAATGGAGAGAAGAGTCTTAAACAGAGAAATGGATTTGCTGGAGAAATCATGAAATAAAAGTTTCTGTAGTGAAGAAAAATGACAAGTCTTATATAGCTATCTCCTGAGAGGCTCTGACAGTACCTGACTAACACAGATGTAGAGGCTCACAGCCATCCATTGAACTAAGTACAGGGTCCCCAATGAAGGAATTAGAGAAAGGACCAAAGGAGCTGAAGGGTTTGCAGCCCCATAGGACGAACAACAATATGAACTAACTAGTACCCTCAGAGCTCCCAGGGTCTCAACCACCAACCAAGGAGTACACATGGTGGGACTGATTGTTCTGGCAGCATGTGTATAGTAGAGGATTGCAAAGCTGATCATCAAAGGGAGGAGAGGCTCTTGGCCCTGTGAAGGTTCTGTGCCCCAGTGTAGGGGAATGCCAGGGCCAATAAGTGGGAGAGGGTGGAGTGGCAAGCATGGGAAGAGGGGAGGCAACAGGGGTTTGTTCTTGTTGTTTTTGTTTGTTTGTTTGTTTTTTGGAGGGGAAATTGGGAAAGGAGAAATAAATATGACATGTAAATAAAGAAAATATCTAATAAAAATAAATTTAAAAAAAAAAGTTTCTGTAGTGAAGAAAAATGACAAGTCTTTCAAACAGTGTCTCTGTTGTTCTCATCGCTATGTGCACATGGGTGTATAGCATACATGAGTTGGGGAAGAGGATGCTGTCCCTCATATCTTATGGCATGGAAGTATTGTGAGTGAGAAGTCCACACCACTTAGTACCTTTGCCTGGACAGTAGGCATTTTCTGCAGCAGCAGGGCTCTTCACAGTGCCAGTGTGGAAACTCCATTCCTATTGTTTATTAGCTTTATGATATCGAATACACTCCTTAATTTCTCTGGGCTCCAGTTTCTCTGCTCATATGAAGCAGAGTACTGTAGAATATCCAGTCCTTTCTTGATAAGGAAAGTGAGTCACAAATAGGTTAGAATAAGCATTGTAAGCAGTGTGTTAACATCTGTATGAGAACAAGCATGAGCTCACCCATCAGTACCTGAACCAGTGGCTCACCATAAGAGGAGCCTGATCTGGCACGGCAGCACTATGTCCCCTATATGCTGGTGACTGCACCAAGGAAAAAGGAGCTGTTTCTTCACTTCACAGCTGATAACATTTCTACACAGCAGACTGCACTCAATCAAGCTTTGTTAACTACTGAAAATGAAACGAAGCAAGATAAAGGGCTCTATAGAGACACAGTAGACACCAAACTTCCTTCAAGTCAACTTGACTATCAGCTAGATCTTTATATTTCATATTCCTGTTTATAAAAATAACAAAGTGAGCTTAATGACCATAACTAGCAACAAGAACACCAAAGCCTTTCAGAGATGCAACATGTGGCTTGTCAAAACCTTCTCATTCATCCAGCCCTCACTTTCAGCACATGAAGTACTGACTGATCACTCTTAGAGAAGAGGCCACACTTAAGGTCATATGCTAACAAATGCTACAGCCTGTTTTTAACACTCAATTTTTACATCAAAATGCTTTCCTATATTGAAGTAGGAAAAATTTTTAAAGAAAGATGTAATGTACATATACATTTCAAAGGACACAAAATTCACCCTTGAAAATGCCTGTCAATAACTTTTGGTACAAACTGCATGGCACTCACTGTCACTAGTTACTTTTCAAATCACTTCCATATCCTGCAGAAGAAACTGCATAAACAGCAACCAGGCTGTACATGCAAAAGGAAATGTGACTTCCTTAAACGCAATCTCTAATAAACCTCTGTCCAAAGGTATAGTTGATTCAACTACTGAAAAATAAAATCATGAAACAAGACATGGTGACTCCCTGTGCTGTCACATGAGTGATCTCAGCATTCCCTTAAAGGTAAGTATCCAGAACTGGCACCTATGCCCAACTCAGGGCTCTGCATTTCTGTTTCAAAACCAATTAGTAAAATTAAAGCATCAAACAATATAGCTTTCTTAAGTGTCCTCTGTTAACTTCAAATAGAAGAGCTTAGGAAATAAAAGCCACAGGAGTTTCGAAGAGAAAATACTTTATTTTTAACATACGCTCATGCACATTTCTGAAGACATGGCCCTGTATTTGTGATTCACAATAGTCACTGCAGCATAATTTAATAAACTCTGCAATTACTCTAAATAGTGCAAAGGAACTCACTGTCGGTCAGGGCCCAGTCGTCTTCACTTTCTTCCACGTCTGCAGATGGAGCTCTGTAAGGCGGGGGCAGCCTCATTGGAGGTGGAGCTGTTCCATGCCTCTGAAGGTACAAAAGTCAAGAAGAGGGTTAATTGTTTTTATACAATCCTCTCCAATGACAAAAAAGAATAATCTGAAAATAGTCTGGATGCAGGTGACTTTGACCATAACAAAAGTACTGTAAAATAAATACAAATTATTTCCTCCAGCGCCTGTTAGTTTATAAAAGTAATTTTATGTTAATACAACAATGTACCAAAGAAGAATTCAAAAGCATAGCTTTGAAGAGCACTGCCCTTCCCAGAAGAATATATCCCTTTCCCTTAAGAAAAGAAGCCATGTATATTCCCTTTCTACCATGAAACTCAATCCTCTGCATCAGTAACAAAATATTCAAGGATTCTCAAAATAAGCATAAAAGTAAGAATAATCCCACATATTAACTTTACAATTATTCAGGTCACTTTTTTATTTAAGAATTGCAGATTATGTTATTAAATCGGAAATACTAAATTTTATAAGTGGCAAAGTGCTCTTCTGTAGTTTGTAAATAGTCATACACATTTAATGTTAAAAGGGAAGTAGTTATAATGAATAATTATTTCTGCATAAAGGTTCTCTGAATTTATATAGCAAATAACATAGTTTGAGTCACAATATGTAACTCTTATAGATAATTAAAGTGAAACAAAATTCCATTGTCAAATTACCTTCACAGAATGAAGACATATTCTTGAACGAAAGAAAAATTGAGACATGTCAAACTTTGCAGAGACGCCAGCTGCTATAGGTAGGAGCTGAGGTGCCCAGCCTCTTCACAAACACCCAAATGACTAGACTGGGATTTGTCTTCCTACAGGACTTCAGTAAAGTGAGTTCAATTACACCTCATCTGACAAAACCACTAATGTAAGGTATATCTCTGCTGAGTGAACACTGGCCCATTATAGACAAATCATGCAGTGAATTTCTCTGGAAGAGAAGGCACTATCTGGGATCCATAAAAGCAAGCACACCCACATCTTGAGTATGATGTCTAATGAAATCAGTGATTATATGTGTGGGAAATACAAAATATCAAAACACAAGTGTGATGAAGTCAAATGTACAAACATTCATAAAGAAGCAATCAATTGAGAAGGGGACAGTTGTATTCTTTAAGGGAAACAGGTGAGTGAAAGAAAAAAAGAGTCACATGATACCGCCCCCCAATAACCCCTTATTTTCTCAGGTCCAGGCCATTCAATATCAAAGACGATTGTTCAAGCAAAGTCAGAGTTGAAAGTCCTACTGAGAGCTGAGAATTCCAGCTAATTCAATAATATTCTGTCAGCACTCTTGAGAGAAGAACACAAAATAAGTATGTCCTAATCCAAGTTGACCTGGAACCCACCATCTTTCTGTTTAACTCTGGGATTAAGTGTGCATCATGCCCAATCCCCTGGGGCACCTTCCAGCTGCACATTAAAGAAAGGTGTGCACACAGCCAAGCCATCCAGTGATGGAGAAGACTGGAGCTCCCAATGTTGAAACAGGCCAGGAGATGGCAGCTCCATAAACACAGAGAACAAGTCACACTGAGTGGCAGCTTCAGCTTTGGTTCCAAGCACTTGGTGACCTCCCTCCACATTTGCTGGGTGTCTAATAACTGCTTTTAATTATGCTGCTGCTTGAAAGATGAAATTTTACAAAATGACTGTGATGCAAGCAATTCTTTTTATTTGTTTTTTAGAGATACAGTACAGCTCAGGCTGGCCTCTAATTTTATATGTAGCCAAGGATGACCCAGAACTCCATCTCCCAAGTTCTGGAGTTCCAAGCATGTCCCACCCTAACTACTGGTCATGGTTGTCACTTGATAGCAGTGCATACAGATTGTGTGTGGGAGAGAGGGAAATTGTCCGTCTTGGAAAAAGGTAACACCAATGTTACAGCTTTTTTGTCCTGGAAAACATGAATCAATTTTCTATCTAAACTGGGATCTTACCTACATGATTCTCTGTCCCCTGAAGCGTGCTCACCATCTCTTGTTGCCCTCAAGAGTGAGCTTAATAAATACTTGGCATCTGTACCTTTTGCGTAGTTTTATGAATACTGTTTTTATTATTTTTTCCTAAAATATATACAGACAGTTTTGGAAATCCCAGTGAGATGCTCAAGCAGACCCATTTTCCAGAACTAATTAAACAGAGATGCCTCAGATATGCAGTTATAGGCAGTTGCGAGCTGTCAGACATGGAAGCTGGACCTGAGCGCAGGTCTCCTTCAGTTGCTCTTCATCCTCTATATCCCTGAGGACCCTGAGTCAGAGATTGGTGTGCTGGACAGACTGTAACCTCGGCACTTGGGAGATGTGGCAGGGGTGGCAGGACCACTGCACTACATAGTAAGTTCACAGACAGCCTAGATTACACAAGATGCTCTCCAAGAAACACAAGCAAGCAAGCAAACAAACAAAAAAGCACAAATCAAGATTCTCACGACCAAAGTGCCTTGGCAATTCTCTCAGCAGACACCAAAACAATAATATCACACAAACAGCAGTGTGATTATAACGGAAGTAAGTTAGAAAGTCCCACTTGCAAAATGTAGCATTTCTGGGAGCAAATCAAAGGTTTATACTTTTCTGAATTATGAGCATTAATGAACAGAAACAATTTCATAAAGAGAAAAACATGCTAGGCAACTAAAAGGTTGCAACTTCAGAATGATGTGCTGTCATCCCAAAGCAACCCCCAAACATCACAAAAGTAATGTGTGGAAATTGACAAATTGACTCTAAACTTAAATAGAAATAAATGGACACAACTGTGCAAGACTTTAGAGGAAGAAATATGAAAATACAAAACCCCACTCCACCAGAACACAACACTGAGTGCTAGGCACCAGTGACTGAGGAGCACAGCATGCTGGGATATATGGGCTGATCAAGAACCAGCTCAGAAGTCAACCTCCCCCAACAACCCCAGGCAGGACAGGCTTGTACTATAAATCCTATTTTAAAATAATGAGCCAATTTCTTTGATGGGATTGAAGCATCCTACCTAATACTATAGCTTAAGAAATTTTTAGGTCAATAAATTCTATGAGAATAGATGCAGGAAAACAAACTTCTGACTGATGATGAAAACAATTTTTCCCAGTAGAGGTAAATTTTGATGTGGATCTTCTAGGGGAAAAGCAACACGTACAGGAAAACTTCCAGGTACGAGCAGCATGCTCTGGGAATGGCCAGCTAGCCAGCAGAGCCAACCAGGAAAGAGAGCTACAGATGTCCTTGGTTGACTGCTTCACAGGTCGCCTTTACCCTGTCAAGAACCAAGCTCACACCCCGTGGAAATCCACAGAAGAACCAAGCCACACCCTGTGGAAATCCACAGGCTGCCTCAGCACACTCACCCACTCACTACTCAGCTATGCAAACAGAAACCAAAGCCTTGGGGGGGGGGGCTGGCAAGGCTTGGCTTACCTTAGCTTTCCTTTCTTGAGTGTTTTGGTCCTGGATCTTGGCAGGTGTTTTGCCTTTGTTATTCACACTTGGGATGACCTACATCAAAGAAAGGGAGGGGAAGAAAGACAAATGAGTAAACCCAAAAGTCTTTTTCTAAACTCATTGTGATGGGGCACAATCCTAGCCCTGCTGAGACTGAGGCTGGAAAATCAGAAGCCTGGACTGCAGTGAGCTCAAGGCTGGGTTAGGTGATAGTGTCTCAAAAGAAAACAAAAGGTGGTAAAATACCTTTAATCCAGCACTACAAAGGTGGACGCAGGAGGAGCTATGTGACTTTGAGGCCAGCCTGGTCTACACAGCAAGGTCCAGGCCAACTAGAGCTACACACTAAGAACATGTCTAGGGACAGAGGGAGGAATGGAGGAAACCCATCGCTCTCCCACCTTCCTGCTTTTTTGTTGTTAGTGTGGTGTCGGTGACTTTTCTCACTCTGTGGCTCAAGTAGGTCTACGTAGTCTAGGCTAGCTTCAAACTCACCATCTTCCCAGTTCAGACAGGCAAGAGCAATGAGGGGGTGCCTTGCACTGCAATTTAATACATTCCTGTCTGTCTATTTGTCTGTGCTCCTGCCAGGCTTGGCACTGAGCAAGCTGCAGCTGTTATTTCTGTGTTTTTAGATAGTAAAGACTTAACAAACCTAGTGACTTCATCTCAAGGTAAATAAATATATGAGAAAAAAAATTTTTTTTTCCAGACAGGATTTCTCTGTGTAGCTCTGGCTGTCCTGGAACTCACTCTGTAGACCAGGCTGGCCTCGAACTCAGAAATCCACCTGCCTGTGCCTCTGCTGGAATTAAAGGTGTGCCCCACCACCCAATTCGAGGCAATAAGTAAAAGTAGGTAAAGAAGATATGCATTATAAGATCATGTATGTCACAGGAACAAATTAAAGATTTGTGTGTAAGGTGAAGAGAGAGAATGCTACAAAGTTAGACTACTGTTACTTAAATATCTCATCTGCAAAGGACGTTTCAGCGGTGACCTGTTAGATGCTAGAATATAGGAACCCTCATTCATTTGAAATCTGAAGCACTAACAATTTAAGCTTATCCCTGACTAGTTCACAAATAAAAGAGACTCAGACTGTGGTTATTTTATTTGGCTTTGACAATTACTGAGGGGTTACCCCTAATCTATTCTTCTAAAGCTAGCCTGGCTACCTCTCCAGCAGTGTACCCCAGATATTTGCTGTTTCTCCTGGCCAAGCGATCATGGTTCCTCTCCCTCATGGTGGCTTCCTCCCTCTTCCTTGTCCAACTGCACCCCCAATCTCTACTCCTCCAACCAGGTTACTCCAAACCTACCTACCTCTAATCCCTTCAGGAATTAGCTCTAGTCAATTTTATTTAACCAATAGTTTTAAATCAAGGAACAAGATTTGCATAACAGAAGCTTGTAAACATAGCCACTAGTAGGCCTAGAACTTGGGGTATAGAATTTAGCATTACATGCTTTTCCAAATTATCACAGCTAATGAACCAAATTCTTACCCTCACCTAATGTCTGTGCCATTCTCCGGGCAGAATCATTGTTCATTAAAACAGTTGGTGAATGACTTTATGGTAGGCCATCTTTATACACACAACATTCCTTAAATGAGTATAACCTGTTCTCTGTGGGCTGAGAATAAAGTCACTCACTCAAGTCAAATAGCTTTGACCATAGAAGGAAGTCTGTATCCAAAAATCGACCCTACAATTCATTTCTTCGTGCAGCAGAACTATCAACTCTCAGCTTAGCTACAATGGAGGTAAAATTCTTTGGTGATGTGAGGGTC
>NW_022196900.1:57792316-57809719 GCF_008632895.1 Mastomys coucha | reverse complement strand
AATACTTATTTTTATTGTTATAATATTTTATAAATTTTAAGGAATATGACAAAAAAGATATTATAGGTGTTGGGGGGGTTCTGGGAGGAGTTGGGGTACAAAAGGGAAACAAGAATGTGATTTAATTCTATTTACTTAAAATATGTTTTTAAATGTTAACAAATTCAGATAAATTGAAATCATGTAACTTTTCTCATCATAATGTAATAAAAGTTAAAAAAAAATAATTTAGCATTACAATACATAGCAACAGACCAAACCTCAACAGGAATATGAACTCCCAGCTGAAATCTGTTATTTAGCAGATTTCATTGACTTGTTAATTATCTCACTACTACTGTTTGGAGAAGGATAAATTACAAATTTATTTCTTCTACCCAATGAAAGGAGGAATTGAGTGATTTTTTTTTTATAATTTCTGTGATATGTAGACAGAGTCTGATACCCAGTTGTACTCAGTAAGTATTTATAAATGAATGAAGTTCAAGTTCATAATTTTAATATTTATGTATGTATGTATATGTGTATGTATGTATGTGTTTATTTATTTATTTATTTATGTTGTGTGGGTATTTTGACTGCATATATATTTGTTCCCTATATGTGTGCCTACTTTCTGTGAAAAGGTTATCATCAGATCCCGTGGAATCACAGTTAACAGGCAGCTGAGCCTGGGTCCTCTGCAAGAGCAGCCAGTGCTCTTAGCCACTGAGCCATCTCTTCAGCCCCATTAAGTTTATAAAAACAATTTTAATTCTTATTGATGCTAATAGCACAGGTCTTAAATTTTGTCTGGTTTATGGCTTTTTGAGACAGCAATTCAGGAATTCACTCATTATTCCAGGGATACTTAGGACATGGTGTAGCCCAGGCTAGTCTTCAGGCTTGTGTTGGTGAGTTATTACGTTCAGCTAAAGGTGTACCCAGGAGTTGGCTTGTCCTCCTGGCTCTCCCTCCCTGGCTGTAGCTGCTTCTGGCATGTGGCTGCTAATTCCCAAATAATTTCTCCTTGTAATGTTATCTATGAAACATCTTAAGAAAATAGAGTATTTACAGTCATGTTTTTTTTCTAGTCCTAGAGATTGAATAACTACTAGTAATTGTTTTGAGATTCTTCAAATTGCTAACACAAATAATTATGACATAAAATCTGATGGCTGACATGAAGGTAGGAAAAAAAAACCCTTTACAGAAAATTAAAGGAACCACCTGACTAGAGAATATGAAAAACATTTTGAACTACATGTAAGTTAAGATGAATTTCATTCACTTTTAGTATGTTAAATAAACTAATTCAGAATTGGAAAGGCCTCACAAATGTTTTACTTCAATAAAACAACTGTACTAAGTTCTTCAAAAGACTTAGTTGTATGTGTGTGTGTGTGTGTGTGTGTGTGTGTGTGCATGTGTGTGTGTGTACCCTCAAAGTCTAGAAGAAGATGTCAGATCCCCTGGAGCAGCCAACATGGGTACTAGGGACCAAACTTGGGTCCTCTGCAAGACCAGTGAATGCTCTAAAGCTGAGCCATCTCTCCAGCTCCAGGGAAACCTTCTTGACATACATTCAGAGCTTCTCTTATGACCACTGTGCTCTGTCCTTCTGCCTTCGTTAACACTCTGCTGGAGTACAAGGGGGTAGCCTACTTGCAGGTGATCCTTGTCAGAATACAACCAAGACAATCTGGGCTCCGCTCCCTCCGAAGGCAAATCAGGCAGAGGTAAAAGGCAGGCCGAAGCTGAGAGATGGGCAGCATCAGTTACCACTCATGATGCCTACATTCTGAATAGCAAAGATGTATTTTTGTATATGTTAACTGGCAAAGCAGAGATAAAATGCTCACAAAAGCACTACCCCTTATAGGGAAAAAAAAGATCATGTATTTCATGTGACAGTGAAAAATGAATTTAATGGTTAACACGGAAACTGTACATGCAGGAAAGGAAGGGTAGCACTCTAAAGCCATGTGATAAGAAAGTATCGCTATGGTGCTGGACAAAGGGAACAGCACAGCACATTGCTTGTGGGGGATTAAACGGGTCTAGTACATAGCCGTATTCACTAAGTGCTTAGAGAAAAATGACGTTCCATTTTAATTCTTTTTTGTTTGTTTTGTTTGTTTGTTTGTATTTTTGTTTTTTCCAGACAGGGTTTCTCTGTGTAGCCCTGGCTGTCCTGGAACTCACTCTGTAGACCAGGATGGCCTCGAACTCAGAAATCCGCCTGCCCTAATCCCAAGTGCTGGGATTAAAGGTGTGTGACACCACTGCCCAGCCAATTTTAATTCTTAATGATACTTAAGGAATGGTGGAGGAGATGGGTTCGAAAACCCCATTTTGAAGGGTTTTTTATTATTGGAAGCAGGAGTAGGGGGATATAAAAATTACACATGAGGCTACCATCAAATGTAGTTATGGCTGGGCGTGGTGGCACATGCCTTTAATCCTGTCTCTGAAAACAAAACAAAACAAAACAAACAAACAAACAAAAAAGTAGTTATGTTATTACATGGAAAAAAATTACCTTGGCATAGAAACTTTCTGAAGAGAAATGCATTATGAACCAGAGACTCTGCTGGCAAATAAATAGCTGCTAAGGAAGGTAAGTGGTCTAAACACCTGAAATTCAGAAGTTCAGAAAGGGGTGTCTGTGCTAGTTCTGATGTGGCACACGAACCACCATGTGGCTGATGATGCTGATGGGACGTTTTCCCGCATGAAAACACTTTTACACATTAGTCCTTGGAGTAGCACAATGTTAGAATATGACTTTTTTTTAGGGTTTTGAAGAAAGTTCAAAATTTAATATAAACTGGTTAAAATGTTTAAGACATCTGGGCAAGGTGGCCCACATTTGTAGTCATAGCTACTTGGGAGGTAAAAGGATCAGGAATTTGAACCCAATCTGGACAACTCAGTAAGACTTTGTTTCAAATAAAATACGGGCTAAGGATAGAAGGTCACGGGGAGGGTGCTTGCTTAGCATGTGAGAGACTCTGGGTTTGATCCCTGCACTGGGAATTAATTTAATACAATTAAATCTGGAAGGGAGGAGTGTAGCTCAGGGGTACAGTGACTATCGTGTATGAGGCCTGGTGTTCTATGGCTACTACTGCAAAGTAGAGAAAGAAACATGAAGGCACTGTTTGTACATACCACACTCTGTCCTGAGGACTTATGGCAGTAATTAATCCAAGCCCCTTTAGCAAGGCAGGAAACTTGATCTGTCATTGGCTTGGGAGTTATTCTGTGCTAAAACAGGTTTAAAATGGAACAAGTAAGCCTGGTGACTAACACCACCGGTCTGCGCATACCCATGGCTTCAGGCCAGAGGCTGGAGTTAGGCGGCCGGCTCTACTCTGTGGACCAAGTGATCTGAGCATGACCCTGGGAGGATGCTCCTGCTTCTACAGCTGAGTTTATGCCATCCATGAAAAGCCTTGTAACTCAGCTCACTAGCAAAAGCTACTGGAGGCTCGACATTTTTAGGTGAATCGATAACACAATCAAATGTTCTAAATATTTTCAACAGGGCACTTGAGGTTGGTGGCAGAGTGTATATCCTGTTGACTCATTTTCCCTCACAGTTGTTTCTTTGGAAGTGCCATTTGGCAAAGAACAGTATAGGTAAATTTCCTATTGAATGCAGTTCTAGAAATAAAAGCACAGCCACAAGTACATTTTATGCAGTTCACTCTTTCAGTCTTGCTGGGGTGAGCAACACACTGAGAAGGAATGGCACAGTCATGGAGCATGGCAAAACCGTAGAGCCGCCCAAGGTGGCCATGGCTGCAGCCCAGCATACAGAAAGTGCTCTCCTGCATGCACAGCCCAGCCTCAGAGCTATGGAGCTGGGGCAGCCAGTGATCCACTCCTTGTTTTCCACACAAGTATTATTTCCTGTATTCCCTGAAGGGCTGACTATGTTACAGTTCTAAGGCACAAGTAATCCTGTTACTTCTGCAGTTCTACTGATCAGAAGTACATATTACTTCCATTTCTAGGACTTAAGGCTACGGAGATACATACAACCTCATACAACAGCATCACCCTGACAATGCATCTGTATTTACCATGATTCAAACATTCCCAAGGCCTGCTGGTTCTCCACAAGGCTTTTATTCCTGACCTTTTAAGCTCTGAAGTAACTGACTGAGAAAAGCGAGAAAGTGTGTGGGTCACTGTGTTAGCAGAAGTGATAAGCAGGCAGGGAGGGAACAGGAACAGGACCCTGGGATTCTCAGGCTTGGTTAAGCCAATGTATTGACCATGACAAAATTTTGGCCAGCATATCAAAATTGGGTTGAAAAACAAAACAAAACAAAACAAACAAACAGAGATTGATGGGGAAGGCCAAATCTGTATGGAGCTAATCAATAGGTTTAACAAGTAAAACCAAACAACAGTGGAAACATGGGAAGGCTGGGAGACACGGTTAGCAGAGGTGAACAGAGTACTCGTGTTGAAGTAAGATGTAGAACTTACTCTTGGGGTGGATGACAGGCTCTGTACCACGAATACCACAGGGTTTCCGGCACTCTTGATTGCCTCCACAGCTTCTGCATGTGAGGCATTCTGCAGGTCTACACCAGATACCTAAACCATACAAGCAGCATTCTGATTAGAAAGGCACCAAGTTCCTGTGTGAGAAAAGCCAGGAACTAATGCATTAGAAGACAGCCAGGGAGTGAGAACAGCTACATGTGAAATGTTCCACTGGTTCATGGGCAGCATGGTTAACATAATGCTTCCAGCTGGGGAGGGACAGCAAGGAGGACAGTTACATCACAACAGTCCCACTTTCATATAATGACCCTAAACTGGAAGCTGGCATGGTTTCAACCCAAGGTCTCTAAGCAACAGCACACAGCTCCTTGTAACAGAAGCAAGCCTCAGAGTGGAATGAGGAACCTTTCCGGACTCGTACGGTCTCTCCATTAAACTAAGTTACTTAAACTATTACCACAATCCAGAAACTATCTTATAGTTTGTGCTAACAGAAGAAGTGTCCAAACACACACATGTTCTTTTATTAAAAGTGCTCATAACTTTCAGATAAAGGGTTCCTTATCTGGAAACTCAGAGCATAACTTACTAGCATATCCATAGTCTCGAAAAGCACAGGGTTTCAAATCCCAAACAGAGCAATGCCTTAATTGTTAGAGTGGGTTTTAGTCAGTGGGGCGGTGAGTGCATTGCTTCAAGAGGATGAGGGATGAATGCAGGTGTTCCTTAGATGGGAAGCCAGAGACAAATGCAACTCTGACACACTGAACAGCAAATCTGGTTCTTCTCAGCTTTAGAATCCAAATCCAGCAACTCTACTGTTCATGTGGTGAAGACATACTTCTGAGAAATAAACCCTAACTTCTTAGAAGAGTTCTCCTCACGTATCTAAATCTTTCTTATCATTGCTTAAAGGTATCTGTTTACAAGATGCAGACAGAACTTAGCACTGACTTTGAGCAAAAACAAACCGAATAAAAACCTTAGAGCAAGAATCACAGGAAGCAGAAACAAATGACTCATCACACCTGACTCAACGCAGAGTAGAGCGTAACTCTCAGTCCCACTGTGAGCCTGAAACAGCGAGCTCATGGGGGAAAATCATTTTATTTTCTTAAAGGCTTGATGTATTTATGTGTACGTATGTACATGTCACATATGTGCTGATATTCTAAGAGATCGCAGAGGGCATCAGGTTCCCTGCAGCTAGAGCCATGAGCAGTGTGGGCAGCCTGATGAAGTAGCTGGGAATACAACAGGTCCTGTGGAACAGATGCAAGGGCTCTTAACTCCTGATTTATCTTTCTGGCCCCTAAACTCCTAATAACAGAAGATAAATCAACGGGCCACTGAAAACACATAGGAGGCATGCTCAGACAATCCACCAGAGAGAGAGGATCAGCACACGGAAACACACACCAGCTAAGGCAGGGCTGAGCAGCAAACTAAAATCACGACTTGGTGTCACTACATACCTGTTAAAATGCCAAACTAACAACACTCTCTATGGATAATGTGGACAAACTGGTTCATTTACTCATGGCTTGTAGGGATACAAAATAGCTCAGTCAATCCTGAAAATAGTTTGATAGCAAATAACATTTGCACGTATTCCAGAGAAATAAAGACCTGTGTGCATTTGGTGATTGCACACTGGGTATGGAGAGAGACACGGGTAGTTTTGGCAGGAGGTGAAGGTGGGGAGAAAGGGAATTTACCGAGAGCTTCAGCTACAAACAGGTTCAAGGCTAACCTCGGCTACATGGAGCTAGAGATAACTACTCTGGAATCATCCAGCAAGCCCAATGCAAAAATCCACTCAGCACTCAGAGCACATTTCGTGTTTTCATGTGCATTTAAAATTTAGCTCCCAAGGCTGGAGAGAGGTCTTAACAGGTACGAGCATTTGCTGCTCCTGTCAAGGACCCTGGTTCAGTTCCCAGCACCTACATGGCAGCTCACAACCACCTGTAGCTCAAAGGTTCCAGAGTACTGAAAGCCTTTCTCTGGCCTCTGCAGTCTCCTGTATGCACAAGATACACATAATTCATGCAGAACTCTCTCTCTCTCTCTCTCTCTTACACACACACACACACACACATATACACACTCACACACATACCTCCAACACACATATGTGTAAAATAATAAGTAATGAATAAATCTTCAAAATAAGTAAGACTGTCTCTCATAAAACTGGAAACATGTGAGCCATGGTTTCCCCCTTTCAAAGTCACCTTTCTGTAGATAAGCTACAAGCATAAAGCCCAGAACTTGCTAAAGGTTCTGGGGAAGTAGGTGTCCACCAGTTCTACATGCAGCACTGTGCTAAATCCGTCAATCATCAGCTGGGGTTCTTGTCTTATCATTTTACTTGCTCCCCCTCACAAGCTAGAAAAGCTCATGCAGTGTACGTATGGCATACAAACTGAGGCGCCACCAATGGACACTACCAATTCCATGTGATTAGACTAAACATCGAGTTGGCCTAAGTGATTCTTTCACGGAGTCAAATGTTTCATGGAAAATGCTGTTTCAACCTCACTCACCTCAAGAATTTTATCTCCAGTTTTAAGTGCATTAGTCTTTCCTGCAGGACTGTCTTCTAACACTTGTTTGATGAATATTCCCTTGAGCTCCTCTCCATTCTTGAGGCGTTTTATAACTGTTTGTCCACCAACAATGCTGATGCCAAGAGACACATTAGGTTCTCTAAAAATCTCAACACTATAACAGAGAAAAAGAAAGCACACTTATGAATAAGGTAATTTCATCAGCTGCACTGTCACCGTAAGTGCTCTGTCTATGGCACAGCCTGTGGCTCATGCTTTATGAAAATTTCCTAATGCACTTTAGAGATGGTGTATAAATGAGGCTAGCTCCAAAATCGTAAGATATTGTCAAAATTTATGACATTTAAAAGTTGAAATTTTGAAAAGGTAGATCTCTCAAATAAGAACTCTTGAGATTCGAAGGTATTTGCTAAGACTTAATGAAATGATTGGACATTTCATTTATATGCACAATGTTAGCAGAGACTCTGAGAAAATAACAAAGAGGTAAAGACTCAAGAAAGCACATTTCCATTTTAATGAAGCCTTAGCCTTTCAGAGTAAAACAAGCTTGCTACCGGGTGTGGTGCTCTTCCAGTGAGAAGGTTTTAAGTGTTAGGTTCTTTGTAGAAAGCTACCTTCATCTGCTTTCTACTTCCATATCATTGTTTCTGTTTGTCTGTTTACTTATGGATACATAGTTCTTTGAGCTAGGTTCTCATATATATATATATATATATATATATTATATATATAACATATATACATATATAAATATATATAGCTAGGAGAACTTGAATTGGATTTGTTGTTTCAGGTTCTCACATGCTTGGATTATAGGCATGTGTCCGATATACCCATACATATACCTAAACAATATTAGGTTTTTATCCAATGACACTTTTTAAAAAAAGAGCGTATGTAATGAAATTTGTTCCTGTATAACTATAGAAACATGAGCATTGGTCAACTGAATTTAAAAACTACTCATAAAATATGTCCTCAGCATCTGCAAGACAAGACTTGGAAGTGCAAGGTGATGGTAGGGTGGATGGTGGTGGTGCTGGAATTAACACAGCAGAAAAGAGGGAGAGGGGCTCCTGAAGGACTTTAGCAATCACAAAACTCGGGTGGCCTGACTATGGAGAGCCGCAGCTGCCACCCTAAATATGGCGCCTGGCCTCCGGCCAGAGCAGAAAGCATTGCAATAAACAAGTCCTTATTTGGAGCATCACGATAAAAAAGTCCTTATTTAGAAAAGTTGAGTGCCTCCAGTTTGTGATGCAAGCTGGCATGATTTCTCGTAGCCTATTATGCTTTGCCGCGTAGCTGATGCTGATTGGGACCAGGGAAAGTATTTAACCCACAAGTTCTGGGGGCTGGGAGGAGAGATGATGAAGGAATGATTTTGTTGTGCAAGGTTCCTGAATAAACCCACAAGTTCTGGGGGCTGGGAGGAGAGATGATGAAGGAATGATTCTGTTGTGCAAGGTTCCTGAATAAACTGCTTGGAGAAGAGTTCGTGGTCGCCTCCTTATTTCCGCTGGTCGGTGAGGCGGTGACAGCCTGACAAGCACTTCTATGTGCAAACACATGCAAGAGAGGATAAGCTCATTCTGTGAACCCAAATCAGACACAAGCGCATTCTGTCCACCAGGATGAGGAGAGGGAAGCTGGTGGGTGAGAGAAGTCTCCACTAGAGTGTCTGGGCCTGGAGCTGAACAGCGTCCACAGCAGCACTACCTCACCTGCAACCAAGGCAGGACAAAGCCTCTCTGTGGCTCCTCTCACAGAGACATCTGTAAACTGCTTTCTCTGAGACAGCATCAAAGAGTTTAATATTGGCTAAGAGTCTTTAGACAACACAAGAAGGAATTAAAACTCAGCACAAAGGTTTACTTATTTTAAGTCTCAATTACAGTGACTAAGTGTCTTAATCAGGGTTTCTATTGCTGCGACAAAATGCCATGACCAAAAAGCAAGTTGGAAAGGAAAGGGTTTATTTGGCTTAAATAAACTTCCATATCCAGATCTTTTCATCATTGCAGGAAATCAGGATAGGAACTCAAACAGGGCAGAAGCAGCATGGAGGCAGGAGCTGATGCAGAGGTCATGGAAGGGTGCTGCTTACTGGCTTGCTCTCCATGGCTTACTCAGCCTGTTTTCTTATAGAACTAAGGACAATTAGCCCAGGGATGGCAGCATCCACAATGGGCAGGGCCCTCCCACCTCAACCACTAATTTAAAAAATTGAATCTTATGGAGGCATCTTCTCTCTCTCTCTCTCTCTCTCTCTCTCTCTCTCTCTCTCTCTCTTTCTTTCTTTTGGTTTTCTTGAGACAGGGTTTCTCTGTGTGGCCTTGCCTGTCCTGGAACTTACTCTGTAGACCAGGCTGGCCTTGAACTCAGAAATCCGCCTGCCTCTGCCTCCCAAGTGCTGGGATTAAAGCTGTGAGCCACCACCGCCCAGCGGAGGCATCCCCTCAATTGAGGTTCCCTCCTTTGAAATGCCTCTAGCTTGTGTCAAGCTGCCACAAGACTAGCCAGCACTAAATAAGCTGAGGAGCAAGGGTATGCTTGCACTGAGGACAGGAACAGCACATACTCACATTCTTGGTGGACCCCAGTGGCTGAAGTTTGGTGTTTCCTCTCCTTCACCTTCCTCCCTCTCTGGTAATTCACTATAAGGAGAAATACAAAACACTCTTATTCTTAAGTTCTCAGAAGTGTCAAAATTACATGATCTAAAGGTAAATAATTAACTTCTAAACTTTTACAGTATTCCCATCAATAAACGAACAGAGAGAACATGCCTGCGTTAATAGTCAATGTAGCAGCCAACCCTACAGCTCCAGGATGTCACAGAATGATTAAAAACAGCTAAAACAGGAGACACTTTAAAAAAGATTGCCTTTAACTTGTCCAATTTCGCATGTGCACTGGCATCCATACATAACATTTTTCTGTTGTTCTATAAAGAATCTCATGTGTAACCCAGGCTGGCATTGAAGATGCACCAACCTTTGTGCCTTGTTCACCCAAGTACTGAGATTTCAGGGATGCATGACTATTCATGGCTTAGGGTTTGTTTCTTAAACTCTGCACTGACTGACCAGCTCACCCACTGCTTTATTTCTGCCTCGCAGCTGGGATCAACTTGCTGAACTAGATACCAAGAAACGCTGAAAGATAACGTGAATGAGTTAGGGCAGTAATGTGATTGCTTTTGGTCATGCTGTTTATCACAGCAACAGAAAGCAAGCTAAAACAAGTAGATTTGGAAAACTCTTAGTTCTCACTGTTCAAATTAGAAAAAAACCATCCCTTGTATTTGTGGGAGTTTCTTTGCTTTGACTGTGGATTTTTTGAGCTGAGGGCTGTAATTCCTATAATGACAGTGTACACAGGCCATAGAAACCATTTATACTGTCATTATAGGAATTACATACCTCACCAAGACCAAACGCAATGTGGGGAGGAAAGGCTCTATTTTACTTTAGAGCGTACAGTCCCACCATCTAGAGGACTGAAGCAGAGACCACAAGAAAACAGTAAGTAGTGCACTCCACGGCTCAGGACCAGCTACTTTTCTTATACAGCCAAAGCCCACAGTAAGCTAGGCCCTTCTACAACAATTACCAATCACAAAAATGCTTACCAATCATGAAAATGCTCATAGACATAGCCACAGGACAGTGTCACTCAACTGTGTTTCCCTCTTCTTTTGTGACTCTGTTTTTGTCAAGTTGACATGTGAGGCTAACAATGACGCACGGCTTCCCAGAAGTTAACACATGACAATAACTGTTTTTCTTTGCTAAAGACGTAACACAGGGATTCTTCTACTGGAAGAGCGCAGTACATTTCATCGCCTATTACCACTCTTCAAGGAGCCGGAGGACACATACTTTAATAAGATTATTTCATAGAAAATAGTCTGAAGCCTGAAGGTTCTCCCAACTGTAAGTTTCAGAAAGTCAGAAGATTGTACAGTTGAACAAATAAATCCACTTTACCAAGGTGAATGTATATTCCACTTAATCTGAGTTAGAAACATCAGCAAAAGTCAAATGGTTTTGCTGTACATATTAAGATATAAATTTGCAAAAAAACTATTTCAAATACTGGAGAGATTTTAAATTGCTTTTTGTTTGTTTGTTTTCACTAATATTTTCTAGTTACTGTATATGGGTTTCATAGTGACACTACCGCACTTTATTATACTTCCTCTTGTTTACCATCCTGTCACACTCCCTAGATCCTCTTGGAGCCCCCTGCCCCCACAAGCAGCAGCTCCTCTGGCTGCTCTCACCTCACTTACACTCTCTTACCCCATTCTATCCCTTCCCCTCACTTCATAGTACTCCTCCTAGCACTGATCACACACACACACACACACACACACACACACACACACACACACACACACACTGTTCCTCTTTCTGAGTCCAGCCTATTTCACTTAGCACAATGGTCTCCAGTATATCCGTTTCCCCACAAACGTCACAATTTCATTTTTTACATTGAACAAAATCCACTGTGTATTTGTGTCAAGTTCTCCTTGCCGGTTCCTCTGGTGTTGCACACTTATTGCCACGAACAGTGCGGCAGGGACCATGGCCGTGCAAGCATCTCTGTGGCATGCTCACTCTGAACGTAAAACGTTCACACTAGCTGCAGCTAGTTCTGATTACGGCTTCTTTTGAACCTCCCTACTGACTTGCAGAGTAGCTGGACTGGATTAAATTCCCATCATAGTGTACAAACGTTGCTCTTTTCCCACATCCTCACCAGAACTTTGGTTTTCTTCATGATAGACATGCTGACTGGGAGGAGATAGATTTTCACTGTAATTTTACTTCAAAATCCTCATGGTGAAGAATATTTTCAACTGCTTATTGGAAAGCCTCTTGTACTGAGAAATATATAGTCAATCTGTTAGCCATTTACTGATTCCCATTTACATGCTTTGGGAGCCTTTAGGTTCTGGAGTTCATTACAGATTCTAGACTCCCAGGACAAGCAGTTGGCAAAGCTAGCCTCCCTTCCTCCAGCTGCCTTCTCTCTCTGCTGCACGCTTCCTTTCCTGAGCAGGTTTTGAATTTGATGCAGTACCATCTGAACTCTGAGCATTCACCTTCGCCGTCAGGGCCCTTTGCAAAAGCCCTTGCCTTTGCATGCACCTTGTAGAGTTCTGCCAATGTTTTCATCAAACACTTTTAAGAGCTTTTGGCTTTACATCACAGTTCTTGATATATTAATAGATTATTGGATCAGAGTAAAAAAGGATTGAGTTTCATTCTGTTACTTATAGATACCAGTTCCCTGGTACCATTTGTTAAAGAGGCTGTCTGGGTGAACTGGTATGTGCTGCAGCACATGTATGAGGGTCAGGGGATAAGCTGTGGAGTTGAGCCTCTCCTTCCAGGCTATGGGTTCCAGGTCCTGAGCTCACTTGTTTGGTGGCAGATTCCTTTTACCTGCTGGACCATCCTGTCAGTACACTTTTCATTTTAAGAAGATTTCACTTCATATATTTTATATACAAGGTACTGCGCTATTTGGTTCCCTTCCTTACCCCCCCTGGTTAGTGCTATTTGTTACTCTACAAAACCACAGTTCTGCTTTCAAGTTTATATATATATATATACATATATACACATACACAAATATATAAATATATACTTATATATGTATATATACATATATACCTGTATATATATATATATACACACATATACATATATATATCTGTATATATATACATATACATACCTGTATATATGTATATATACATGTGTATATATGTGTGTATATATATATATATATACAGATATATATATGATTATAAAATCTAGAAAGCACATACAAGAAAAAAATATACATTGTTTTCCTGACAATTAATTATTTGCTTCTTGATTCATTTAATAACCTTCCTGCCAACAGCATAACGTCACTAGTGTTTATGGCTGGAAAGAATTCCATTGTGTATATTCACCACAATCTCCTCACTCACTTCTGCCATTGGGCTGGTGCTGTAACTTGGTCATGAGGAGCAGTGCTGCAGTAGACATGGATGTGCAGATGTCTCTGGTGTGCCGGCTGGAGGGCTTTGTGTAAACATCCAAGACAGGTGTAGTGGTGGAGCTAATGTGGTGGATCTAGTTTTTAAGAGGCTGCCAACACAATTTGCATGGTGGCTGGACTAGCCCGCCATCTGACAGCGATGAGAGGCTTCCGTTCACTCAGACTCTCACCAGTATTTGTTCACTTTCCTATTAAGTCCCAAACACAGGTCTTTCACCTCAAGTTCATTTTCAGGCTCGAAACCTTGCTTAGTGTACTGTGATTTGATCCTATCATTGTTTTAAAATGACAACGGAAGATGCTACAATCTGAGTATTTAATTAAATTCAGTAAGGCTCCAGAAGCCATGCATCAATCAATACCTTGCCATTTCCATCAGCATCACCTCTGGATTAAACATCCACCATGGCCGGTACCAGCCTGTTCCATGTATTTTTTCCAGTTTTATAGACACAGAGTTGACTATACATCTTTCCACTCCTCTTTGGGCAGAAGGAAATGGGTGTGGCCTGTATTTAGATCTTTTCCATTTCCTCAGTTAACTCCAGTTTAGAGAAACAGTTTCACTTCTAGCAACACTAAGCACAAGACAAACTTAAAAACCAAAGGTGCTTTACTGACACATGATTAAACCACATATAAAGTCGTGAAACATGTTCTCAACCTTTCTACTCTGAGGTCTCTCTGGGGAAAGAGTCTATTGCTGACTTACTCAGGCACCCTCACCTGCATTTATATAGTCCTATCTAATAAAACATGAGTGCATGCGTGTACCCCCTTACCCGAGTCATCTAGGCAATACGCATGTACAAGCCACTTTACACGGACAGGATTCTCAACACTACACAGTTTCTACCATGTCCAACTCTGACCTTTCTCTTCCACTCTCAACTGTGATTTCTACCCAACACCAACACAACAAAACAGACAAATGAAGCTGCTCTGTCCTTAGACAGCCTCACAGCATGTTTATCCTGGCTTATCTCTGGCCGTTCAGCAGCTCTTCCCCTGGTTTGCAGTTCACCACCTTGCTTACTCCTGTTGTGTCCTCCCCACTTCCCCTTCCTCTCTCCAGTCAGGCCTGAGCACCACCTGTGGCAGGACTTGGAAGGCGCATGTTCTCCTTCCTGCTTGATCTTTCAAGTCCAGGAGCTTCATCTTCACTTGACCATGTTCTCAATGACACGTGTCAGAATACACCTCCCTCCCAGATCTCTATATCCAGTGGATTCCATTTACTCTGTTGATTTAGGAATATTTTAATCCTCAACACGTCCCCAGATAACCTAAAAACTTGCCAACCTGTTTATAGGCCTTTATCAAAGCATTACTGTCCTGCTACCTAGCTCCCTACTCTAGAACCATGGGTCTCACAAAGTGTCATTAGTCACCATTCGCTACAGATTCTCTAACACAGCCTTTTGTCCTCAAGTCCACTTGCTGATCTGTTCATAGAAACTCTAAATTAATATCCCATTCCCTAAGCAAATACTCTATGTAACCCATTTTGTGAATAAAAATATGAAATTCTTTTTTTAAAAAGTATTAAACAAATAGACATTTTAATATTATGCATTCAATAAATTTTAAACTTCACTTGTGTGGATAAATGTGCATTTGTGTATGTGTGTGTGTTCTAGTTTTCAAATCACATTTTACTGAACGGTCCCTATTTCTCATTTTATCCTGTAAAAAAATTTGAAGATATGATAGAATAAAATGTTGCAACTGGAACATGACTTTGTCACCCAGGTTCTTAGTGTATATAAGCCACTATTTCTTCATTTTAAGTAATTACATAATTATTTGTGGGAAAATAACTGCTTTCATATACTCTACAAAAAAACAATCTTCTAACTCCTAATAAAAACTCTTAGCATTTTTTTCTTCACACACAAATTAATTCATGGGTCTCCCAAGAGGTTATTCCCCCCATAGTGCACATGCTTGCTTTTGCATTTGCTTTATTTTGTACTTCTTTTCTTATAGAATATGAGATCTTTTCTTTTAAATAAGTCTCTAATCAAGAATTCACACAAAAGTTCAAAATGGGATCCATATCAGTATCTAGACTGGAGACAGTTTTATTACTATTAATTCACTATAAAATTCCCTTTAAAGAAGGTCCACTAACTTAAATCATAATTGCATTATATATTCAGGGAGTGTGTAAACACATGTGTATTGTATTTACTTTTTTTGGGTAGTAAATAGATTTTTTTCCTTTTTTTTTTTTTTTTTTTTTTTTTTTTTTTTTTTTTTTTTTTTTGACAGGAGCCTGATATAGCTGTCTCCTGAGAGGCTCTGACAGTGACTGATTAATACAGAAGTAGAGACTCACAGCCATCCATTGGACTGAGCACAAGGTCCCCATCAAAGGAGCTAGAGAAAGGACCCAAGAAGCTAAAGGGTTTACAGTCCCTTAAGACGAACAACAATATGAACTAACTAGTACCCTCAGAGCTCCCAGGGACTAAACCACGAACCAAGAGTACACATAGTGGGACTCATGGCTCCGGCTGCATATGTAGAAGGTTCTATGCTCCAGTGTAGGGGAATGCCAGGGCCAGGAAGCAGGAGAGGGTGGGTTGGTGAGCAGGGGGAAAGCGTGAAAACAGGGTTTTTCTTTTTTTTTTTTTTTTTGGAGGGGAAACCGGGAAAGAAGATATCATTTGAAATGTAAATAAAGGAAATATCTAATTAAAAAAATATGGAATTCTATGTGTGGCCTAATTTTAAGCACAATGTAAACTTTTAATAGTAATTGTCTAATACAGATTTAGTCATAGTATCCTACATTTTCTAAATGTCTCACTAAAATTGCACATGTTTCAGAAATAAAAGCCAAACCACAGTGGACAGGGAACATGGGGGGAACATTGGCACAGGGGGTAGGGGTGGCTATAAGTTAGAATAAAGGACAAAGTCAGACGTGTAAGAAAATAACACAAAATATACTACTTTATACAACTTAACAATAATAATAAATACACTACTTCATGTAACTTAGTAACAACTTTTTAAAGGAAGAAGAGAAATGAAAAGGCAGCGGAAGGATACCATACCATGCAGCATTTGCATGTCGTGAGGACACCATTCCCATGTGTGGTGAAGACTTGGTGACAACCCGGGCGCTGGGGAGTCGGTACAGAGGCAAATCTTCCTGTTCTCTTCTTTGGGCAACAGCTGGAAGATCAACAAGCATGCCAGGTCCTTGCAAGTCATTTGGAATCACCATGCCTGAAGAATCCAGACAATGGGAATACAAGATACAGTCAGCACACTGCTAAAGGGCGCCCACTAGAGGTATGGCCCTCCCAGCTAGGAGATGGCTGACATTAAAGTATGCATATCAAAGACTTAAGGCCAGATGGCCTGAAGCACCACTGAAAAGCAATGCAAGGAATGGGATGTGGACGCACAGAGGAAGGGTACATTTCCTGTGGGTCCTTGGGGGAGAACAAAGAAATGAACTACACTAGGTACTTTATCAATATCATTACTTTATCAAAACAACTCATTTAGGTTTTCTAATCTTACTGCAAAGTTTTCCTTTCTTGCTCCAAGCTATTCTGGCCATGGGTATTCTGGAATTTACTCATTTAAACAAAATGACTCCATTGAACAGCAACTGAGAATTCTTACAATTTGAAAGGCTCAGCAGAGTTAGAAACAGCAGAGTTAGTTTATATCTGTTGACACATTCTATTTTCACCAATAACTGTAAGAAAGGACATTATTAATTGTATTTTTATGAAAGGGGAAATTCAGGTTAAAGACTTTGCTAATTTTTATTTGGTCCAAGCACAGGCAAGGGGGTGCATACTTGCCACAGTGCATGTGTGGGTCGGAAGGCCACCTGTAGGATTTGGTTTTCCTAGGTCATCAGGCTTCCCAGCAAGTGCCTTTACCTGATGACCCAATTTTGTGTACTTGGCCACTAAAGAACACAAATTACCATAATTTATTTCAAAGTTTACCTTTGTTAGGCCAAGTTCTTATTTTAATTCACCTATGGGGGGGCATACACACAAGTGTGCACAGAGGTGTGCATGGGTGCCCACATGGGACAGCAGAAGAAGACATGAGCTCTGTTCTTCTTCTACTTTCGGCCTTATTCCCTTGGGACAGGGTTTCTTACTGAACCAGAAGCTTACTGTGCAGCTAGGCTGGCCTGCCAGGGAGCCCTCAGGAGCAGCCTAGCTCGCCTCCCAGTGCTGGGATTACAAGCACATATGCCCAGCTTTTTTTTTTTTTTTCG
>NW_022196900.1:57774496-57791933 GCF_008632895.1 Mastomys coucha | reverse complement strand
TCGAACTCAGAAATCCACCTGCCTCTGCCTCCCAAGTGCTGGGATTAAAGGTGTGTGCCCCCACTGCCTGGCTTTAATTTTTATTCTTTGTTGTTGTTGTTTGAAAGACAGTCTTACTATGTAGCCCAGGGCAACCACAAACCCATAAAGATCTGTCTCTGCTTCCTAATTGTTGGGATTAAACATATGAATATGTGTACCCATAGAGGCCAGAAGAGGGCCTCAGAATCCCTGGAAGTACAGTTTATAAGTGATTTTGTTTGTGGTGGGTGCTGAAAGCAAAACCTCAATTGTTATTTTTAATTGTGGAGATGTATATTGCATTGTGTGTGTACAGTGTACACATGGCAGTCAGATGACAATTTTCAGGAGTGGATTCTCTACTCCATCTTGTGGAAGGTCTTTGTGTTCCCACTGCTGCATAAGCTTCTGGCAAAATTCTTCTCTCTGCCTCTCAACTCGGCATAGGAATACTGGATCACAAAGTCATGCAATGATGCAATGCATCCAGCAATCAATTTCAGGTTTTCAGGGTTGTGTGTGTGTGTGTGTGTGCGTATGTGTGTGAGTGTATGTGTATTCTTCATTATCATCTATGTTCTTTATTTTGCATATGTATCTGTGTGGTATGCATGCATGTATGCATGTTCATGTGTGTGGGTGCACTTGTGTGTTCATGTGTGGAGGCCTGAAGTAATGCAGTGTCTTTCTTGGTCCGTTTCTACTTTACAAAGGCTGGGTCTCTCTGAGCCTAGAGCTCACTGCTACAGTTAAGCCTGACTATACAGTTCCTGAGGACTCAGTCTTTGCCTCCCAAGCACTGGGATTAGAGGTACTTATCTGTCACACTTACCTGGCTTTTACATGGGCTCCAAGGGGCAGAATCCTGACACTCACACACGTGCGGCAAGCACTTTACCCACCAAGTCATCTCCCCAGCCCCAGCCTCTTACCCTTAATTTTAGTTTCTATTTAGAAAGGCTCATGTAATAATAACCTTGAGGTACATTGGTTAAGGGGAGAGCAATAGCTTTGGACTCCAGCCAGAGGCAGATTCCGGACAGGGCTGGGATGCAGCTCGGTTAGTAGAAGGGCCGCCTGGAGTGCCTGACGCCCTGGCTCTGATCCCTAGCACCACATGAACCAGCTGTGGGGTGCATACCAATAATCCCACCACTCAGGAAGGAGGGGCAAGAAGACCAATAGTTCATGGTGACCCTCAGCTACATAGTTTGAGGCTACCCGGGCAATTTTCCAGAAAGCAGGGTAATTACAGATAGAAAAGCACGGTTGAAGAGCTGACTATGAACAGTTCTGTGCAGTCAGCAGGAGATGGGAAAACTAGCGGGTCAAGCACTGGAGACCTTTGCTATCCAGGGAGGAGCCTGACTTGCTGTGACAAGAGTCAGTGGGGCCAGCCTCTGGGACCCATGAGCCATAAACTGAAACAGCCCCCCCCCACACAACCCACACAGCATTCTTCTTTGAAATTGGTATTCTTGAAGAAAATGTAAAATGCTACAAATTATAAAGTGTAGGCTGAAAGCTCACTTGTAGGTGAGGAGATGGAAGGCTACTTTAGAGGGCTGCATAACAATAAATAATGCAGCATTAATCCAAGCGATATGAAATACGGTACAGGATTTCATCAAGATTGTTATTTGAGGGGCCATGGCTCAGGGGAAGTTGCTTGCAACCACGTCTGGCAACTGGAGTGCAATCCCTGGGACCCATCTGACACAATATCAGGACAGCGCCACCCCTTGCTCTTCATGAACAAGCACACACATGAATACATGTCAAAAAGAATTTGTTAAAGCTATTTGATTTGGATACTTGTTTTTTTAAAAAGATTTCTTTCAGAAGTTAAGCCACAGGTTGTAATTTTTAAAAAGGCAATGTATTTTATTTACCATCATACAAAATGTAAGGGGTTATAGGTGGTTGAGAGCACTTGTGGCTTTTAAGTATTCACTTAACAAATGTATGTGGAGCATCCACTACTTGCCAGAGAGTTCACAAATCCTACAAAAGTTCTCGCTGCACAGAGTTACCATTCTAATGGTGAGAGACAGAATGGACACCGGGACTGATGCTCAGAACCCCTAAGTTCTAGAGAAGAAAATGAAGCAATTAGGGGACAGATAAGATACAGTGACTTCAGACAAGTAGCCAGGAACTACTCACAGCTGCATCATGTATGTTAGGCACAGGAGACAGCGTGAGGAGGGGAAAGATGGAACTCAATAAATATTCTGACTTGCCACCAAAGATAAAAGCACCTCCACTCAGCTACCTGAAGAGGAAAGATGGGAGCTAGGGGTGGGTGAGCCTGAAACCACAATACAAGTGAAAAAAGCAACACTCTGCAACTAGAGCTCCCTGTTCCCTGGCCTGCTCCCTGCCTGCTCCCTGGCCCAGTCTGCCCTGCCTGCCTGTTTGCCCTGCCCCACTCCCCTTACTGTGCTGCAGAGCTCTTCAAAGAAAGATCAGAAACTCTCCTTCTTCCATCCTGACCTAGGCTGATAGGACGAGGATCCAAATATTTTCCCACTCTTCTCCATGCTTGTGCCCGGCACGCCCTGGTACTCAGGCATATGGTCTAAGTGTTCTCTCGATTCCCCTGTGCCTCAGCCTTCTGATGTTTTTTTTTTTTTTTTTTTTTTTTATGTAATGCAGACCTTTATTCCAGATTCTCATTCTTATTCTGCTTTCTAATCCAACATAGGGAACTCCGGCCCCCTCCTTCCCCTCCTCCAGCTTCCTAGAATGTGTAAGATGGTCCCAAAGACATGTATAAAACATGCTACCTGTGTCCTCTTTCTGCCTGCTCAATAAAAGAATAGCTAAGGCACACTGAGGAGGCTGTGGTCCTTACTAGAGCCCTGCGCCTACAGTAACATTAGCTTATTCATCACTAGAGTATATTATATCCAGAGACCCAACATAAATGCTCAGCTAGTCAGCCCTCATGTTGTAAGAACATGAGGGATTTTTACACCAAAGGCCTTCCTCGAATCTGTGTCTTTATCTTGTTTTAGAGACTTAACTCTCCAGAAAACTGGGAAAACTAGTCACAGACAATCTGCTCCATCTTTTCCTGTGAATGCTACCCATGCCTCACCCTGAATGACCTGCCTACTAAACGACCACTCCTTTTGCTTCTGATCTTGACCAGAAACCACAGAAACAGGTCTAATCAAGTGGCAATGTAGCAGAGGCATGGTGAATAGAATCATCATGGTCAGATGCCTTTCCCATCTGTAGTCACTTTCACTGCCAACTGCTGGGACCCCATCCCTGGGTGCTAGACAAAGAGGGCCTGACAGCTCCAGGGGTTGCCTGTGCACCTCCACTCGATGCATGGAAAGGCAGAGGGGAGCAGGACCTAGGCAGCGGCTATAAGCACAGCAAAGGTTCCACTTGCCAAGCAATCTCGCACAGCCCCCTGCTATGCTGTGAGAGTTCACGCAGGTCATTACAACTTCTCATGCCTGCTGCCCAGGCCTGCTGCCTACTGCCCACTGCCTCCTCTCTGGCCCGTTGCCAGCACACAAATGCCCATTTCTCACCTCTCACAGTGTTTGACACACACTTTATAGAGCTGTGCTCACAGTTCCCACCAGCCCATAAAACAAATCATGTCCTGGAGGCCTACACAGTCGTTAGGCAATGGCTGTAATGGGCACAGAGGTTATAAAAACAGGGAGGTTAAAAAAAAAGGCCCCTGGATAAATGGAAGTTAATGCTTACAGAAGAGGAAGGGGGAAATGTTTCCAACCTTTATATATGGTGAGGTGAAGAGCATGGAGAAAAAGCAAGAACTCAGTCAGAGACGATGGGTGGTTGCATAATGCAGCAACATAAACCAAACCAAACCAAGTGAGCTGCTGTGCTGAGCAGGCACACACAAGCAGGCTGTGGCCTTCCCACCTGACACATACTACTCTGCACACACTGTGAGAACTGAGCCCACTAGTGACAAGGCTTGCCCTCCAGAAGCTTGGCGTCCAGTGCGGACGGGACTGAAAATGGGTACATCCAACAGAAATCCATCCAGAGTGGGTGGTAGGATGGAAACAGTTCCTTCTTCCTGGAATCTTTATATTTATGTATTTAGTTTATGTATATGAGTGCACTGTTGCTTTCTTCAGACACACCAGAAGAGGGTGCCAGATCCCATTACAGATGGTTGTGAGCCACCGTGTGGTTGCTGGAAATTGAACTCAGGACCTCTGGAAGAGCAGTCAGTGTTCTTAACTGGTGAGCCATCTCTGGATGGAATCTTGGGACATTCATTTACAAGTTTGTTCTCACACTCGGTGGAATGTGAGTACTTTAAATAAACAACATCTTGCTCATGTGGTTTTTTTTTTTTTTTTGCTGTTGTTTCTGTTGGTGACAAAACCACTGTGTGCTTTACTGCCACTTTATCACATCCAAAGTCCAAAGTCATCATTTTAGATTAGCCAGAGGTTCATGTATAGACTGTTACACACAGGCTCTCAATAAATGATTTTAAAATTAATTCTTCTATAAACCTAAGATGGTTTGTTGCTGATGAAGTGTACTTGTGAGCTGCAGATCTGAAAGGGATTCCAAGACTCCCAGATGTAGTCTTTGACTTTCTGACAGGGAAGAGAGGCTTGGAGAACTTGTGAGCTGCAGATTATCAGCGTAGTAGAAAGCTGGTATTCACAGAGGGTCTCTTGTGTGCTGAGCAAAGCTCTCAAGAGGAAAATGAAAATCAGAATTTATCAACTCGGTATGCATGCGGCTGAGATGTCTATCAGCCCACATCACTATGTTCTTAGCTTGGCATGAGCATCCAACCAATCTAGTCATGTCTGTCACAACAGTTCCTATTCTGTGTGCTTATAAATGGTTTCTGACCGAGGACAAGTTCACAACACATGACTGTAACAGCAGTCCCCAAATGATATTTTTAATAAAAACTACCTATGGCCTTGTAAAGTTGAATGGTGTCCCCCTAACTCCTCTCTGAGAATCTATACATGGTTTCTGGGAGAGGGAATGTTGTTTTCTTCAGTAATGTAGTCACCAAGTTGTTTATTCTCCCATAAAGAATGCCCCACCTGTGCTTCTATAAAAAACCCTAATGAATGTCACAGGGTCACTGGTGAAAAGATGACATGAAAGTAGAAAGGGGACAAGTTAGAAAGAGGAAGAGGGAACAAGAGCATTAACAGAGATGAATGCGACCAAAAGGCATCACATATCTGATTGGAAATACCATAATAAAACTCATTCTGTATAATTAATATATGGTAATAAAATCCAATGGGATGGAGCCTTTGAAATTAAGACTTAAAACCTGGGAGGGGGGGCGGGTTTCATGCACAGTCATGGAGAAGTATCATGGAGGATTTGATTTAAGGACAATGAGCTGAATAGAAGTAAAGAAATGGAGAAGAAAGGGAGAGAGGAAGGGAGAGAAGGAAGGAAGGAAGGAAAAAGAGAAAGAGTGAAGGAGGGAGGGGGGAGAACAAGGTCCCAAGCAGTGCCAAGACACCTATAAAACAACAGCAGTGACCAGGCCAGTCAATGTGCTCTGCTCTTTCTTATCATGAACCATAAATGAGTAAGTCCTCACTAATCAGAAAACCACGGAAATGGGGTGAAATTAAAAAGTAGATCTCCCACAGGAAAGATAAAAGCTCTATTTTCTTCCCAGCTATAAGCCTAAAAAGTGGCAGACTCATCTAACCTATGGCTCCACAGTGATGGCCTACTCTGGTCACTCAGAGGGGCCCACCAGAATCAGTACTGAATGGCTTTCTCTGTCCACCATCAGGCTTCGTTCTGTGGATTCCACAGAACTGAGTCGACCTCATAGCAAACTCTCATCGAGTTTTAAAGCTTTCTCCCATCTGTGTGTAATACACGAGATGTCACATCGAAGCACTTTCTGCCAAGCTGGTTCCAGCAGTGAAAGACAGCATAGAATCTGCCCTACAGTTCTGAGTCCAGGTATGATGGCACAACAGCCTCACCCAGGATCTCAATATCAGAACAAAAGTCAGTATTTCACTGTTAGATGAGTAAAAGTATATGAAAGTTGATATTCTGAGTTGGCAAAGAGAGGCATAACACTTTCAGAATTTAATGGAACCTAAGTTATTAATGTACTAGAATCAACTATAATTTATGGTTATGAAAATACTTCATAAATGTTTCAAATATGCACCCCTTTATTAATATTTAACAGCTCCATCCAGTGAGCTAGCAATTTCACTTAATAGCATTGGAGACTTTAATATTAGTAAAGACATAGTTCATGTAAAAGAATAGTCTCACTTCCAATCTATGCTATAATACAGAGCAGAATGAGGCAGAGAATATGTAGCCTTCTCGATACACAGAAATTGAAAGATCAAGTTGAAATTCTCAGCCAAAGTTGTCCTGAGACAGGTTAAGTAAGTTTTTAAGTTTAAAAGATCATCCAGAGGAGATGGAAGGGACTGGAGAGCAAAAAGGTAAGCAGGAAACAATGTAACTATGCTTTGATCTCAAAAAGTTAAAAGCAGCATAATGGATGTAAGTGTGGCAGTATGATACACTGTATACGAAGCAAAGCAAAAGGGCTACAAATAATCTAACACAGCTCACAAACCTAAATCGAGATGTTCCATGTCATCAAATCTGCTGTGTTGACCACTTCCTTCAGAGGATGGTATGGGCGGCCGGGCATCAAGGCCAAACGTTTCTTCCATCTTGAAAAGGAAGAAAACCAGAAATTCAGCATGTTAAGCAGCAATGAGAACACCATAACGTTGTTCAAACCAGACAGCGATACAATGGATAATGGGCTGCAAGCTGCTACACCTGTATTTGCACCCCCATACCTCCCAACTCACTGCCACCCTAACCACCACATGGGGTTATTTTCCCATGAGTCACAACAAATGCTGCATGAGCCTAGACTTGGAAACCTGGATTGTTAGGAAGAGTTTTGTTTTTAAGCATTAACAAATGAATACAAATGAGTATATCCCAGAGCGGATATAAACAAACAAACAAACCAACAAATCTGGCTGTCAATCAAGTCATTTGGTAATATATAACATCCTAGATGTGTTCCTCTGACACCCACGACATCGTTCTCTGCCCTTGCTCTGCTCACTCAGCACTCTTGTTTTCTTTGCTTGCTGTACTTATTTTCATTTTCCAGACAGGGTCTCACTGAGTAACCGAGGCTGGCTTTGAACTTGCAGCCTTCCAACAGTTGGACTCATAGGCTCACACTAGAAGCCTGTCATCCACACTGGTCCAAAATAGAATTTACAGATTGACCAACACTACTGATAACCTAGTGCCCTTTCTTCTTCTCTTCCCTTTCTGGCCACGCCTTTCATGGGTTTTTTAAGGATCTAATCTGCTGGAATGCTAACACACTTGGGCCTTCTCTGAGGTCTTCTGGTAAATCGAAATACTTAAGAGGTTAAGTAGTGGGACACAGACTTAAATTGAATGCACTTGAAACACAGCAGGTGCTAAAGGCTTGCTTTGACCTTCAGGCTGTTTCCTCAAGAAGCCAGACTTGAAATCCCCTCATGAAAGACACTGTCCCCGAAGGGAAAGAGAAAGCAACATCTCCATCTTCAGGCTAATCGGCAGAGTCCTTACTTAACCCTCTCCCGGACACTAAGCAGCACTTTCACAAGTCATTATTCCTCCTGGGCAGTCAGTATCCGCTGCTTTGGGTTCTCCTTTAAGAGGCTCCCATGCTACATAAAGCTATGAAGTAAATACGCATGTGTTTCTTTTGTTTTATCTGTTTTAATGCCATTTAATTTCAGGGCAGGGCAAGCTTGGAAACAGGATTTGTCTGGCCCCAAGTAGAGGTGTTAGGATGACATGGGCATGAGAAGTGAGGTATGACTACCTGTCAGACCGGAATAAAAGCAACGGTAACTTCTCAAAGAAAGGAAAGGAGGGGACAGAAGGCGAGGAGTACTTAAAAAGGAAGATATCTTGCAATATTTTTCGCTTTTAGTAAAGCAGATTTTTATTTTATTATTTTTATTTTATTTTACATGTATGACTGCTTTGTCTACATGCTCCTTGTTTGTGCACCTTGGTGCCTGCCTGGTAGGTACTAAGACTGAACCCAAATTCTCTGGTAGAGCAACCAGTGTTCTTAACTGCTAAGCCATCTTTCCAGCCTTCAGTAAGCAAATCTGAACGGTTAGATCTCTAGAAAATTGAATTTGCTTTCTTTTTCCTCTATAATTAGAGGAAAAAACCCATCCTTCTAATGTAAATAATCCTGAAGTAAAATCAAAACAAAAACAAAAGAACAAACAAACAAACAAAAAATCAAGACCTTTAAAAAATATGGGCAGATGGTTGCAAAGTAGGTTTTCCCACAACTACACA
Source organism: Mastomys coucha (assembly GCF_008632895.1). Classification (NCBI taxonomy): domain Eukaryota; kingdom Metazoa; phylum Chordata; class Mammalia; order Rodentia; family Muridae; genus Mastomys; species Mastomys coucha. The sequence goes on along the minus strand of NW_022196900.1, from coordinate 57,783,533 downwards.
TTGGGTCAATATAAAAAGATGCTTAACATCACTAACTACTAATTAACAAAATGCAAATCAAAGTCATAATGAGATAGGTGTGCTGGTGCATGTCTATAATCTCCCTTCTCCCTGCACTCAAAGAGGCCTAAGGCTAGGAATGTAGATTTCACAGCCAGCCAGAGCTGTTTTGAATCTGCAATGCCCCCCACAGGCCATATTTTAAGTGCTTGCAGTGATATTTTGAACACTGAAATCTCAGGAAGCAGGGCCCAGCAAACGGCAGCTGGTCACTAAGAATAGGCCTCTTAGGGTTCCAGTCACCTCCGGTTCCAGCCTGTGTTCTCTGCTTCCTGTTCACCATCAGTGAATAAGCTTCTTCCACATTCCTGCCACCAAGAACTATTCCTGTCATTTTGCCTCCTCTGCTATGATAAACAGGTAGAAGTCCCTTTGAAGCCATGAGCCAAGGTAATCCCTCTTCCTTTAAATTTTCTGTTGGGTAGCTATCCTCTCACACAACAGGACAGTAACTAAGGCACTGGGATATGAGCAAGTTGTCATCTCAAAATGAATCACACAATAGGGCACACTTGCTACTCACAAACACAAATTTGAAAAACTCAAGACAAACCAGCATTAGTGAGTGAGGGTGTGGCAAAGCTGGACACTGAACACTGCATGGTACAATGCTCTGACAAAAAGCTAACCCAACACCTCTGGTCAGAACCAGAGAACGAGGAAAGGAAAGGAGCAGTGTTTGCCTGTCGGAGACAAGGTCTAAGGTCCTTCTCAAGGTCTTTGTTTTCTGTTGGCTTCAGGGTCTAACAGCACTGACCTCATATTTACTATGGAGCAAAAGCTGATCCTGAACTCCTAACCTCCCTGCCTCTACCTCCCACATGTTGGGATTATAGGCACGTGGTTCATATACTCTATTACCCACCATGCTCAGCTATTCCCAACATCTTCCTGTGGGAACACCCCATTCTTGATCTGCCCCATGAACAAGCACATTTCATTTACAATGCCTAGTATTTATTAGTTCTGCAAAAGTTCAGACAAGACACTTCTAACAGAATACTTTCATAATAAGCATTTCCATTAATAAACTGGGCCAACTACAGCTTTAGGACATTAAGAGTAGGAACTTCATATTCAACAAACTGTAACCGTAAATTCTTCTCTTTTAAAAACTTGCCGTAGACTCCTTGAAAATGCTTACTGATCACTATGACCTGTGCATCCATAGCTATTCTGTTATTCCCAAACAGACATCAGGAGCCTTTGGAGAATCTCAGATTCTGATTTACTTTGGCGACCCAAGAGAACTGAAAACAGGTCATGAGCAGGTATTTATATACCAATATTTACAGCAACATTATCCATGAATAATAGGATGGAGGACTAGAGATACTACCCTACTGAGGGCTAGACTGATCAACCTAGGCCTTCCCTGGTGCCCTGGTGTATAGAAAAGTGTTTGGCAAATCCAGTAATAATCTGGGTCCAGGGTCTTGAAGCCTACCCCCGACACGCTTTGAGGCACCGATGCATAGAGAAGAAACACAGCCTTCTCTAAAATCAGGAATATGCTTGGTAGAGCAGGTCATGGCTTGAGGCCAGGGCCTTGGGGGAACCCAATCTTCTCACCATATTTGGCTATGGTTATCAGTCCCAAGACTGCTATATGCTAGATTTACAGCGCTCTTGAGAAACTGTGTTGCCCTTGTGCAACTTTGTTAATTAGCCTCCTGCTGACTTGTATGACAGACCCTGCTTACTCTGTCCCACTTCTCCCCTAGAAATAGAACATAAGGTGTTATGCTTCTTAATGAGCTTATATGGCCTAAGACATAGCTTGTACAAGACCTCCTGGGCTCAAACTTTCTTATCTTCTCTATCTTCTACCATTAGCTTCTGATCTCCTGGTCCCCTTCCTGAGGACCCTGTCACTGAAGAACAACTTGCTGGTCCAGGTCATGGCTCAGTAGCTAAAAGCATATGTGGCTATCTCAAAGGATCCTGGTTTAGTACCCAGCACTTACATGGAAAGCCAAACTGTGGCACATGAAAGAACATTCTCAGAAGCTTCAAGTTATGTACACAGATGACTTAGGCTAAAGACATCATATATTTTGCAGGCACAAAGAGAAGCCATTCTTTAGAATTTCCCTTGCATGATTGAAAGCAGCAGCTTCAGGTGGCTGGATGACACAGACCTATGATCTTGGCACCAGAGAACCAGGCAAGTCTATTTCATGGAGCCTGTTCTACACAGTTAAGACCATGTCTCAAAAACTGCAAAGGCAGGAGTGACAGGGATGCCAAGAAGCCACTTGTGGGAAATAAGCTGTCACAGGTCAATGGGGCTGGGTCTACTCCCATAAAGAACAGTAGGCCTAGTACTCATGCCAGCATGGAGATGGTAGCACCTACAACACCAGAATAAATAACACTGCAAATTTCCTCGTCACGTTTGTCCCCCAAAATTTCATTTGTGGTCCCTAACAAACCAATTTGTTCTACCCACAGAAACCTTTTCTTACTCTCCGCTAATGCTGTCACTCACTTTAACAGATACTCTCTGAGATCTGATCTGAAAGGGTCAGACAAAAAGGTTTTCCGTTGAGACGTACATACAGGGTAAATTCTTCTACTTCACTGAGGTGGTCTGACATACACATGAATGAAACTTGAAGAGCTTATGCCTCATGAGATAAGCCAGACATATAATGGTAATCATCACAGCTTCACTTCTAGGAAGTAGTCAAGATCTCTTTCTTTCTTTCTTTCTTTCTTTCTTTCTTTCTTTCTTTCTTTCTTTCTTTCTTTCTTTCTTTCTTTCTTTCTTTCTTTCTTTTGTTTTTCGAGACAGGGTTTCTCTGTGTAGCCCTGGCTGTCCTGGAACTCACTCTGTAGACCAGGCTGGCCTCAAACTCAGAAATCCACCTGCCTCTGCCTCCCAAGTGCTGGGATTAAAGGCGTGTGCCACCACTGCCTGGCTTAGTAGTCAAATACTTAAACAGAAGATAGAGTTACAGTTACTGCCAGGAATGACAGGCAAGGGGAGGGTACTTATTAATTGGCGGGCTTAGCACTTCTATGGAGGAGCATAAGGTTCTGGAGATAGACAGAGGTGGTGGTCACACAACAGTGTAATGGTGCTTAATACCATCAAACTATACGCCTAAAAAGTACATAATACAGACATTTACATAAACTGTATGGCTGGCTGGGTGAACAATGCATTCCAGAAACTGTCACAGCTCATCCTTTACCTAAAACAAGAGTATGTGGGTGGTGGACGAGAATCAACATTGAACTCTTGGATATTATTTATACACTACAAATACTGCCTTGCCAAGACAAGCAGTAATGGTCTCTACCCTCTTGAGGACCTAAATGGAAGCTAGGAACTACATGTTCATAACACATTTGAATAGTGTTAAATCCTCTCGGGGACTACAACGTTATATCATATATGTTAATAGTATCGGTTGGATATCTTAGTTTATTCCTAAATCTGACATAAGTACGTATATTACACAGGTAGAAAATTCCATATGTGACTACATATGACAGAATACAGGTCACTAAAAATACTGTACACAGTCATCTTCAGGTTGGAGAAGTATGTAGGAAACAACAAACATGGATTACATGATAAGGTATGATTGCATGATAAGGTATGATTCCAGAAGTCCATCAGTATGAACAGTGGGCAAGTGAAGATCCAAGTGCATCCTACCACCACTGTAGTAGGGAGAATTAATAGAAAATTAAGCGGTAGTGGTTCAGACTTTATTAGAGCTGAAACAATCTTCATCAATATATCCTACCAAACTGATACATATTGTATGTCCATAAATCATAATTCAATGTGAAAAAAGACAGAAACTCAATATTTTGGTTAAGTGTAAAGGAAATAGTATGAACACATATTGGCTATTTTAATTTATAACCTTAACAACATGTGTGAAAATGGACCAGCAGTACTTTGAGCTGATTTTTATTTGAGGTCTAAGTTATTCTTTCTATATAAGAATATGGTCCTAACATGCAAGAGTGACTAGAAAAGGGAGTTCTGTAAGGGAAACAACAAAGAGGTCAGACCCTGTGCTGGCTGGGATGAGGATGTCCCCATGGACAGATCCTGTGCTGGCTGGGATGAGGATGGCCCCATGAACAGATCCTGTGCTGGCTGGGATGAGGATGGCCCCATGGACAGACCCTGTGCTGGCTGGGATGAGGATGTCCCCATGGACAGACCCTGTGCTGGCTGGGATGAGGATGGCCCCATGGACAGATCCTGTGCTGGCTGGGATGAGGATGGCCCCATGGCATATCTAAATATCTGACCATTTGCTCCCTAGCTGGTAGTGCAGTTTGGGCAGGTTCAGGACATGCGACCTTGCTGAGGAAGTATGCCACCTGGGGAGAGCATCAAGGTTTCTAAGCCTGGCGCTGTTCCCATCTCTTCCTCAGCTCCCATCCAGATCCAGCCAGCATATATCTAGCTGCCATTTGCTGCCATCATGGTCTCTAACCTTGTGGAACTACAAACCAAAATCAATTCTTCTGTAACTCACTTTGGTCAGGGTGCTTTTTAAAAGCAAGAGAAAATAACTAATAACTAATATGGGTAATTATATAACAGTCTAGAAATTAAGATGCATGTCTGTCAAACTGTAAGCACTAACTATGGTCTTGAACAAGCTTTAATAAAAACCATTTTACCAAAACAAATAAACAAACAAACAAACAAACAAAAACAATCTTGGTTAGATATGACTGTCAACTTGGCACAAGCCAGAGTCACCTGAGAAGACAAAAACCTCAACTGAAGAACTGTCTTAAGGACCCGGCCCATGCCGGCGGCACCATCTCTAATCAGTTGGTCTGGTTTGTACAAAAAGCTAGCTGAGTAGGAGCCAGAGAGAAAGGCGATAATCAGTATTGTAGCTTCACTTCTAGCTTGAGTTCCTGCCTTGACTTCCCCTAATGATGGGCTTTGCCCTTGAAGTATAAGCCAAAGCCAGCCAAGCCTCCCTGCCCAGGCTGATTTTGGTTAGTGTTTATCATGGAAGCCAAGAGCAAACTAACCAGTACAAATTAAAGAACTGCCTTATCTCAAACAAGCTATATAGAAAATTGGAATGACTTGAAAGCGACTGTTGTGAACATAGATAGGCATGATATATGCACTAAAGTAACTGGAATGAAATTATAGTTAAATGTACATATATGCAAAAGATTTAAACTGATACAACTTTTAAGACATGAATTTTGACTAAATATATAGAGTAAATATTCTAAATATATTTGTCTATCTCATCTCTTGCCTTAAATATTTTAGTAGCAACACAGACCAATATTTCAACTTGTTTTTTTTATTTTAGCAAGTAGAATTTTTCTATTGATGGGAAAAAGCAGCCACAACAAAAGTGTGCACATGTTTAGCAATCTCTAATTCTAGTATGCTTATCTAAGTGAATATCCAGTATGAACTGAGCACTGAGGACCTGGGGAAGGGCTGGTAGAGAAAGCTATTGTCAGCGGGAGACGTCAGGCAACGATGTCACTGCTTCCAGCATTCAAGACCACTTACACATGAAACACATCTGCTCCCTGGTAGGCTGCCCAGAACCCTCTCCTGTGGGGCATCCCTGAGGCTACCTCAGTAGCTAGGACGGCACCTTGCCCAGCAGAAATTTACTGGAGGGAACAAGAGGAAATGTCCAAGGGAGGCAAGGGAGAAAGCTGACTTCCACCTACTTTGCTCATCACACCAAAAGGATCAGACAGCAGGGACCTATGTGAGCACATCACCCTCATACCTTTAAAAGACACCCCACAGGGCAGCCAAGGTGGCTCAGAGGTTAAGAGCACTTGTTGATCTTGCAGAGGGCTCTGGCTTGATTCCTAGAACCTGCATGGCAGGCTCACAAGCATCTGTAACTCCAGTTCCAGGGATCTGACATCCAGTTCTAGTTTCTGCAAGCACCAGCCATGCACATGGTACACATAAATACATGCAGGCAAAAATACTTATGCATATAAGAAAACTAAAACTAAACTTTAACAAATAAAAATACCATCTATTGTAACTTTCTTCTCATATGTCTGAAAAATAATTCAGGCCAGAAAATAAACAAATCAAAGAAAATTTAAAAAACAAAAAACATCCAACAGGTGGCCAGGAGGTAGTGGCAAACACCTTTAATTAATTCCATTTTGGGAGGCAGAGGCAGGCAGATCCCTGAATGTGAGGCCAGCCTGGTCCACAGAGTGAGTTCCAGGACAGTCAAGGCTACACAGAGAAACCCTGCCTCAAAAAAAAAAAAAAAAAAAAAAGGAAAGAAAAGAGAAAAAGAAAAGGAGAAAAAAGAAAAGAAAGGCAACTAATTAAATATAATTTTATTTTAAAAATTAAGTTTACTAGTAATTTAATAGTAAGGTTTATTAAGGTAATGCTTCCTCCCAAGTTATAAACAGGCCGAGTCTCAAATGGGAAAGTAATTCTCGAGCATACACTACTGTTGCATCACAAATAGCAGGGAGAATGCTGTGAAAAGCAAAGATGGAAATAATAATGTACTGTATATAATAATGTAGAACATATAATACTGTGCTATATGTTAATTTTGCCCTGATTTTCCCTGACAAATACATCACACAAGAAACATATAACCATGTTACCCTAGGGGAATTTAAAAGAAAATATTAAGAATTAAAAGAACTCTTTATTGAACTGAGAAATGAGAAGTAAAATGTTTACACACACACAAAAGAAAAAAAAAACAACCAACAAAACAAACAAACAAAAAAGAACAGCAAAACCCCACTAGACCAGGAAGGTAATCTACAGCTCATGACTCCAGAGAAGTGGTGTGATACAAAAAAGAATTTCCTCAAGTATACAGCTCCTCCTGGCAGTGCCTCCCATCAGCCATCCTAATTGTGAAAAACCCACTTTATTTCTGCTTTATATGTGGGGGGAATATGAGTGAAGGGTGGGGGGCAGAGCGGGGAGGGGATGGTGGCTGTGTAGCAAAGCCATACCATGTCTGCAGGATTGTAGCTATACTGCTGCATCTCCTGGGGATAGGCACTCAGCATGGCCTCTGTATCAGGACACTCGAGCATTTCGCCTCCTGAGAGGTTAGCATGCAGCCACTGTGTGCCAGCCTGGAGTTCCAGCCTGGGAGACGCAGAAGTGACCTCCCGAATGTGTGGTGGTGGTGGGTGTGAATCCATGGCTCGGAGGTGATCTTGATAGAGCTCATATTCCTCATCAACAAGCATCTCTCTCTCCTCACCCCTGCCCTGCAGCGGAGGGCTCAAGAATTCATGCATTTCCCAGGCTTCTGAGCTGCTGTCCATGTCTTTTGGTTGGAACTGCAAAGACTTTCCCAGATCTAGAAAAGGTTCATCCACGAGTTCTTCAAGATATGGCTCATCTCTAAATCCCTGTAAATAAAAGGTTTTGAAAATTGTTAAGCTTCACTTGTCTTAAAGCTGCACTATACACCTCAACCAGGAAAAGTGCCAACCTGACTGTAGTAGCTTGCCTTAACCAATGCACGGTCAGAAGCCCATGCTCTTCTGTATCATGAAACAGGAAGAAACTGCAGCTCATTCTGCACAGCCCAGAAAACACACAATTGAATGCTTCATCATACAGTAACTACCAACAATTCTCCATCACAGTGAGGAACTGGGATAAAAATGCTACACCACTTATGTTTAACTCCTCCCTAACACAAATCATAGTTCATATCAGCAGACACACTTCCTACTCAAGACAGGAAAGACTGCAAGCTCAGCAGGGTCATGCATGAGTAACTCAACAAGTGAAGCTATTGGATAGTTCAAAACCCATTCTTTTTTAGTTTTGAACCTAAGGCGTTGCACATGCCAGGTGACACTGCACTGCTGAGCTCCACCTCTAGCCCTTTACAGAGAAAGTTCTTTACACAATAAGGACATAGTCATATGTCTCAAGTACTCTGAGTAAGTATAATTTTCTCCTAATAAGCCAAATAACAAAAACAAGATTTTCACTTACACCGAGAATATGATAAAGAGAATTTAAATAAAAGAATATGGTTTCTGCCGAGCCTCTGTCCTAACACTGGTTTGGTTGGGTTGCTGAACACAGAAGTCTAATTCCCTATAGATCAACACTCCATCCTATTGTAAGCCCTGTCCATTAAGTCCTAGTATAAATTCTACAATCAACCTGCCCCTCTACTTTCCTCTCAACACCACATGGTTAAGCTTCACACTGAAACAGTAAATCAATACCACAAACCTGGTGCAAAAACCAATCAGAGTCAGAGGCTATATTTGAAAACATTATGATCTATCAAATTTTCACACAAAATGTCTACATTTTTAAGAATGGAATGCCTCTCAGTCTGAGACACTCTACATATATGTCAGGAACACTACTGAACAACTGTTACCAAGGAAAACAAAGAATAAAGTACATTGCAGGAATAAAAAGGGAATACTCAATATATACTGTCTATGATTATAGCACCAAAGAGGTCTGAGTAGATAATCTTCTTGGGAAAGTATCAAATATGAATTTGCATGTTTGGCACCATGTTCTATAGCATTTTATATGGATGTCTATTTCCATGATATATTCTTTTTCCAAAATTTTAGATGTTTATTAGTGTTTAAAAAATATGCTTGGTCTTCTAAAATATTTTTATATTTATTTGGGGCGGGGGTGTAAGGTTTATTGGGTGGTGGAAGAAGTTAAGTGCCCTAGCGCATGTGTAGAAATCAAAGGACCACTTGTAGGGGTTAGTTTTCTCCTATCTTGTAGGCTCCAGATACTGAGCACAGATCAGGTTTGGTTGCAAGGACCTTAACTGAGCCATGCTGTTAACCCCAGTGTTTGTTCTTTGAAAATGCCTTACATCTCTGTCATTAACAAGACAATGTTGGACTAAATGAAAAGTTTTAATTAAAAATACTAATTACAGAGAAGGAAGCTGGTAGGGCACACCTGTGATTGTGAGGGGGAGGGAGGATTTCATTT
>NW_022196900.1:57765737-57774486 GCF_008632895.1 Mastomys coucha | reverse complement strand
AATAACTTTACCAAATACCTGGGGTGCCTCGAGGATTAGAGATGAGTGGATCTCATGAACAGTTTCTGGAGGCTCACTGTTGTCTCCATTGTTGTTTGAAAGTAAAATAAAATGTTCTTCCTTCTCATCTTCCTGAAAATAAAAACCATTTTTATGATCAAAAACCTCCTTTAGCTTCAACTTCTCTTTAGATAGTTCTCATCCACTGCAATAACTGAACAAATGCAAATGTTGGCTATGCAAATGTTATCAACAAAGCAAACATTTACCCACAATGAAAAGAAGATGAAGCGTAGGCCACAACTCACAATTTGAATTAAAGAGAAGCCACTCGCCAGGAAAGGCCTTGCAGACACAGCTACACTGTGACCCTAGCACCAAGCACAGGCTTAGGGACTTGAACACACTCACGTGCTCATCATCAATGGGTACTCTAAGAAGAGAGCGCCTTACTGATGAGGAACAGGCTCAATTATTGCTAGTCAGTTGCTCAACAGTTACACGTTCAGAATCTGACTCCAGAACCCTGGTCCTCAGTTACCACTCCATGTAATCTTCCTTTTACAGATCAGCACGGTGGGTAGTGAGGTGGAAAGGCCTCGGGGTACACAGCCTGGAGACCACAGAATAAGCTACACTCTATAGCCAAGGGCTCCAGGGCCTGTGTGCTCTGCCTAGTGCTAAAGACACAGTATAGTTTATAAAAGTCAGTTTATTAGCTTTTTGTATCCAGTATGTTTGAGGTAAGTTTAAAGAAGAAAAGATGAGTTGCTATCATGGATAAGGTAATGATATCTCATTGTAGTTCTATGAGTACAGTTATTGTAAAGAGGTAATTGTACTCCCCAGCTGTCCTGGGAGCCTTGCACTCTAAGGAGAAATGTGAGCCAAGTTACAACTCACAATGAGGTTAAATCCCTCCTAGGGCCGTTCTTTAGGTCTCAGCTTCCTCCCCTGCCAGTACACAGGATGCAGACTCTGTCCATACTAGGTCCCATGTTTTCACACCGCCTCAGACTTCTCAAAGCTGCTTAAAGGAAAAGCCTGTGTTGCTTCTCTCCTACAGGGCACACGAGGCTAAGGATTTTCCTATATAGTCATGATAATTGAGTAAATAACTGTCAGAGAAAATATACACAAATACTTGCTACAACCTAAAAGAATGAAACATAAAAATATTAATTTATGCAAAAACTACACTGTGTTCTTCAATTTACCATCTGTTGCCTATGACAGTACATCTCATATATGAAAGAGTCAAGATCTTGGTTAGAAATGTACTAGACTTAATTTTAAATGATTAAAGTAATTGATAGGCTTATGTTCAGGCATTTTAATGTGTATAGAAGAATAAAAAACAATAATGCTGGTAGGGGAGGTGATTAGCATGGGCAAGCATGTGAGAGGCTTAGAATTTAGTGACGTACAAGTCCTAGAATCAATCTCAAGCACAAAAATGTAAAAAGAAGTACAAAGGTCATACTGCAGTTTCCTAATTCAAAAACACTTTGTGTAATACACTGCACAAAAATCCGTGTGTGTGTGTGTGTGTGTGTGTGTGTGTGTGTGTGTGTGTGTGTATGAACATAACTGTCACTACCTACCAAGGTGCAGGAGCTGCTGTCATGCAACATGCTAATATATTTATACACTAAAAGAATTTTAGAGGCAAGAAAAGACTTTAGTTCTTTAGTCTTGCTCGTTTCATTATGAATTTTTATAAAAGATTCATAAGATAAAACGGGTCAACTTTATCAAATCACCAATATAATGTTTATGAAATGCAAAGTGCTGCATCTGAGCGGTGTGGGTGAGCACTGAGGAGGCAGGCTTGTGCAGAACTAGCAGCCTCTGAGGAGAGGGTCTCCATCTCCAGGGCGACCTTCTCCCCTGTGTTCTTTGTAGCCTACATGCCTTTGAAGTCTGAAACTCAGTGAATTACTCAGAGCAATGCTAGAAATAGGCTTTCTGCAGCCCAGTCTGACAACCTACCATGACCAAATTACTGTTCAGATACATGCAGGCAAACTAAACAGGACACTGTAATAAAGTGAGCTTAGCGTACTGGGCCTAAGAAAGGGTGAAGGCTTGAAACTGTCCAGCTGAGCTCATACTTTGACCCCCACTCCTTCTAGTGATGAAAGTTTGGAAAAGTTACTCAGCTCCCTCCATCTCCATTGGCCCATTTGTAATGAGTGGCAAAAAGACGCTTAACATTGCTCTGAAGACAACACTAATCAATATATGTGAGAGGCTTCCATACAGTGACGTACAATAAACTAAATCTAAAACTAAATGAAAATAATCAAGTATTTGTTTTACACTGAGAACCTCAACAGCACAGTTTTAAGGAGCAACAGTCAAGAAGAGTAACATGAAATAGTACATCATACAGTAAGATGACCTCAAAACAACTTGACCACAAAAGGGTTGTCAGCACTAGGGGGTCAACAGACATGCTGATGACAGGAAAGTGTGAAAATTTCATTTCCATACAAACAAAAATATGAATTCCAGCTCATTGTACCTTCTTAACATCAGTCTGGAACAGTGGTTGTCAACCTATGGGTTGCAACCCCTTTAGGGTGGAACAACCCTTTCACAGGAGTTACATATCAGGTAATCTTGCATATTACACATTTACATCATAATTCATAATAGTAGCAAATAAGTTATGAAGTAGCAACCAAATGATTTTATGGTTGGGGTCACCACAACATGAGGAATTGCAATAAAGAATAGCAAGATTAAGAAGGTTGAGAGTCACTGTCCTAAAATTAAAATGCAAAATTATTTTAATTTACATTGAAGGGATTTGAGTAGAACTTAGGATTCTACTTAGAAACCTGAAGGTAAAGGGGCAGTAGTAAAAGTGTCAGGACAAGGCTGGCCCCAGTGTCACTCAGTGTCGCCTCGGGCAGCATGGCCCTTATTTCTGAAACTTGCTCTGATGTTGTAAGTCAGAGACACCAGACACTTGCTTACTGCTCCTTCAGAATAGCAGCTGGGTGCTAAGGACTGTTGGAGCGTGCATCCCCAGTACCCACACAGGGTAGCTCACATTCCCCTCTAACTCCAGCTCAGGGAACCTGATGCACTCTTCTGGCCTCTTTGGGCACTGCGCACATATGCAAAAACCTCACACCCCTGTGCACTAAAATAAAATAAACCCGAGTTTAAAAAGAAGAAAAGAACAGACCTTGCATAGGGTCAAACATATAGTAAGCCACATAGGATGGATTTCAAGGCCAGGAGTGTTTGCTTCCCCTGGTCCATGTTCTTTACTGTATTAGTTTTATTTCCCTTATTAACACAATTCAAGCCTTACAGGTGAGGCAAATTTGTCTTCCAAGTTCCTGTTGTTAACTACCACTTCTATACTGAGTTCCAAACTTACCACCAAAGGCTTACAGATGCCAAGGTGCACGGCACCTGGGGGTACAGCCTTTAACACTTCCACAGCCTCAGCAAGAGTGGCATTGTCCAAGGAAAACTCATTGACAGAGACTAGGCGATCTCCGGGTAAAAGTTCTCCACTTCTTTCTGCTACACCATCTGCCACCAAGGAGCGAATCACAATCACTGACCTTGTGGGATCCAGGGGGTCCTATAAGTCAAATGAAAGAAAGTCAGCCCCCTGAAAATAAATACCCAGGCTAAGAAAGCTCATCTTTAACCAATCTGACTATTTATCTCACATGGCCAGTACTCTGCTTCTACTCTATAGAAGCTTAAGTCAATGAAAACATCGTTCTATGTCTCTTATAATATCAGTTGACATCACAGTAGAGACATAAACATAACAGTTTCAACTGTGGTCTAAATGCTCAAAACATATAAATTTATTCTTTAAACTTTCAGTGACTACAGAGAAACTTTCTGTGGCTACAGAGATCTCTGACACTCTCAAGATTAGTTATACTGTAGGACTAAGACATTGGTCCATATGCATGCTCCAAGGGCAGCAGAAAATAGAAACAGCACTCCATCATTCAAATACAGCAAGCATCCTTCTAGGAAACCACTTAAGGTCAGAAAAGGAGAGGGGGGGTATTTTAGAAGTGTATTTAGGAGCTGAAAAGATAACTCAGTAACTAAGAGCACTTACTCTCAAGTCACAGGAACCAGAATTTGAATGCTGACACAGACACCTATAACCCTATGTCCAAGTGGGGCAGACATGGGAGGAATGCTGGGGTTTGTTGGCTTCCATTCTACTAGAGAAAGGCCAGCTCAAGATTCAAGGAGAGATCCTGCCTCAAAGGAAAAGGCAGAGTAATAGAGGACGGTACTTGGCAGGCTCTTCTGGTCTCTACAGTATATGCAGGTGCATGCACCTTATCTGTCCACCATCCCCATACGCATATAGACACAGACACAGATACTGACAGAAAGATAGACAGACAGACAGACAGACAGGCACACCATGCGCGCACACACACACACACACACACACACACACACACACACACACAAGAATAAGTATTACATGGCAAAGTGACTGACTGCCTGGCAAGAGAACATTAACAACACACATATGATGTATGTGCTTATAGTGCATGTTTTAAAATAACTGAAATTATGACAGATTTAGTGGCCTAGGTCAGAAAGATACCAATATGGATAAAGGGAATTCATGAGCAAGCCAATATGAAGATCTCTCATCCAGTGGAATGGCCCTGTGTCCTTTGATGTGAGTCAAGAAGGTAGCAGACATACAAATACATCTGCTTGAGGAATACCACTCTGAAGAGAAACCTGGAACTCAGAGTAATTCTCCTGCTTCAGTTTACTGAGTGCCATGATTAGAGGTGTGAGCCACAATACCAAGCTTACTGTGCGAATTTCAGATGACAGAAAGTGATGCTGAGAAAGTTAAGGAACCTGGACACTACCAGCCACTGGTTAGGGATAGAGCCAAGCTTCTGCTGGGCAGCCCCTACTCCTGAGCACCAGGCTCTGCTGCTTGCTCAGGATAGCTGTGGGAAGAACTCTGAATGAGGGAAAGTCACCCTGCTGCAGATATCCTACAGCCCAGTGCAGCTCTTCCTGTTTGCTGGTACAGATGGAAATATGTTCTAAGCCTTCCTCATCAACCAGCCACAGCACATCTGCTGCCACTGTTTCATCATGCATGGACCACTTTACACAGGCCACTGTGGTAAACAGGGTTCTACTGTGCTTGCTTCTATCGAATTCTTCCTGAGAGAAGAGGGAGAAGAAACTGCCGAATTTACTGAAACACTTTGGAATTAGTGAAGCAAGGACATGCCAAAATGCAGGCTATATCTGAGAAGCGCTAGTGGCTCTTTTGAAGATTTCTGGTTTTGCTTTCCACACCTCAGTGCATTCTTTTCAAAGCACTGCACAGAATTATAACAAAATATACACATCAACATCAACAAAGCCTACAATAGCCTTTGAACAATGTTCTCAAATACAATTCTTGCTTTTTCTTCTCAACCATCCTGTTCTCGACTGGTTTCCAAGTGACCAGGCCCTTGTTAACTGTCTAGCACAATCTGATATTTAACAAGGCATAATGCAGCAAGAGAATTCAAGCAAACAAAACAGAAAAGGATCTTCCTAATGAGGTATGGAGTGCTCAGCTATAATTACACTGTGACTTTCAAGTAGAGGGAGCTATTGGACAGGAAGAGAGTCGCAGGCCTCAGCAAACCGCTGTGTCTGCAAAGGCAATCACAGCAGCCATATGGAAGAGCTGTCCACTTTGTCACTGACAACCATGAATCACAACATGCTTTCATTTTGAAATATGAAACCATTACATTTTAAGTTTAACACACTAATAAATAAGCTATACAATTATGTCCTTCATTTAGGTTGTCAGTTTTTGATAAAAGGCTTTTCTATTGGAACAGGAGGGAAACTGCATGAAATACACAGAAGGGAGGAAGGATGGCTTCCTATTAGTGATCACCAAACATTACCGGGAAGGCTAAGAGGAAAATGGACAAAAAGTCAATGATTTTTCTAAGCTCACTGTGGAAACTCACTTGATACCATGTCATACAACACTGAACCAGAAACTTGAAGAGGTGAATGAGCATGTTCTAACTGAAGCTGACAAACAAGTATTAGAGTGTCATTATATAATGAGGATGATTCATTGAGAAATAATGAAAATAGTCCTGCTGTGGAAAGATAATGAATTTCATTTATTACAGCAAAGCCAAGTGAATCGTTATGTACACGGGGCACAGTCGCCTTCAGAATGCAAACTAGCGTTAGAGGCACTTGCTTACTAAAATGCATTCAGGCTTGGCGTCCTAGTCAGTCAAATAATCTTCCTTTTTCCTGGAGGACAGCACCCAAAGATTGCTTCTTTGTGGCTTATAGAAAGAAAACTTAAACATTTTCTCCCTCCCTCACTCCCTCCCTCACGTATACACACACACACACACACACACACACACACACACACACACACACACCATGAAGCTTCCCATCTAAGAGCCACTGTCCTGAGAATGATGCTCCTAACTGTACGACTTCCCATACCCCATAATAAACAAGTGATTTCTGCATGACCATCCAAGCAGCAGCTGCTCTTGCCAACTGAGGTGGCTGCTTTGTGACTCTTTGCTACATGGAAAGTCCTCAAACATCATCCTGAGACATGTTGCTTCTCACTAGAAATGTCCACTTTTTGAAAACAGTCTATAATATCATAAACATGGTCTATCAAACGAGATGGTAAAGATATTTCTCAAGATTGCCACGGAACCTTGAGGCCCTGCAACCAGATCTTTAGCATTCTCACCAGATTTTATCACCTTTCACCACAATGTGTGTATGTGTGTGTGTGTGTGTATGTGTGTGTGTGTGCATGTGTGTGGGGGGGGGTGTGCATGTGTGTACACATGGACCACGCCATCAGAGGACAACCTGCTGGAGTCAGAGCTCTCCTACTTGGGTTACCATGCTTAGCAGCATGTGCCTTTATTTACCTTCTGATCCATCTTGACAGTCACTATCATAATTTTTCAGTCTCTCATGATTTTTCGTTTGATAAAGAGAACTGTAAGATGCTGCCTGAGAGTGAACCTCCAACAGAGGGTTCTAACAGCCAATCACAGAGCATAAGAAATACTTGCCAGTTGCCTTAGGAAGGAAATTCCTCCCGTCTATTCAAAAGCTTTACGTGTTATTACACCTTCCACAGTACGTGTCCCCGGTTTGTTTTAACTCAAGCATTTATGAAAAGATGTTTCATGAGAGTGTTAAGTTCTTTAAAGGACAGAACTCCTCTAATCAACTAAGAACTGCAAATGTTCAGGCCACACTGCACAGAAAGCAGCAGAGCAGTGTGTTTGCCACAGTCACCACTAAGCTATGGAGCCCTGGCCAGCCAGCTCTGTCTCACAAGCTAGTCAAGACACCTGACCAAAGAAAGGGCATCTAGAACAGATTTGAACACTTGAGGTGATGCTACGGTTCGATGTAAATATTGGATTCTGCAGTCTTTAGGGAGATCCAACTTAACAAGGAGACCCCTTTCTCCCTGGCACACACTTGTCCTCTTGTCTTTGCACTGAGGTGCACATTTTACAAGTCAAATTCTTATCCTTCCATGTCTTCTATCAGCTCCTCCTCGGCCATCCCAATGCCTTGCCTAGCCTCACACTGCTCCCTGCCTGGATCCATGTTACAATCTGACACCATGCCTACAGTCTCTAATCTCATCCTCATCAGTCCACTTTCTACAGAGATAATAGAAACTTTATGAAAATCAAGATAAAAATGTGCCTAAGAACCAGAGGTCAGGAAGAGCCATCCTGAAGCAAGGTCTTCTGCAGCCATGAACGCACAGAAGCTGAGGCACCTACACAGAGGAGGCCAGGCAACATTCTAGTACGCAGAGAGAGGGCGCTCACAAGCTCCCTCCCACATCACAGGAACCACTGACTGCTCCTGACTGAACATGGCAGTGGGGCAGTTTTCTTTAAGGGTGAAGTCACAGAGAATGACATCACACTCTTAGTACATGGGCAACACAAACTGGACTTGACAGGTCATTAAAATGAAAACAAAAAACAAAAAAAAAAACTGAGGTAGTGGGGAGAGAGAAAGGATCTAGGAAGAATGGGGTAAGACTGTGTGGGTGAACATGATCATAAATACTGTATGAACATCTCAAAGAACTAAAATAGTTCTTTAAAAATAAAACAAGACCTAAAAAGTAAAATAAAAATATGATCACAGACCCCTCCTCTGCTTAAAATATGTAATGACAGTATTGTCTTTAGGATTAAATCCTAACTCTTAAATTTTATGCAAAAAGAAATGCCTGTGGTTGTGCAGTTCAGTACCACCATGTCCATGGCTGCTCCTTTGTGCCACACCTTATAACAATAGCACAAGACTACTGAAACTTGTGGCACTGTGCAAGTTGTTCTTGTCAGGAAAGTCTCCCTGGCCACTACCACTCATCCATGTCTTTGGCAAGCTCTCCTCCAACAAGACTCCTTCCCAATTCCCTACACACTGAAATTTTTTCTATTTAGTGAAGTCAATTTTAGCACTTCTCATAATATATTTCCATACTATCCCATACTATATTTATTTCCAAACTCTATGAATATTTGTATGTACTAAATATATATTTCCATACTTCAGAGTTAGGTGCCCCAGTTAAATATACCCAGAGTATTTTGTATTGCCTTATTATATGGCATCTATAATTTTACTGTAATCATTATAACTGTCTTACTAAAAACAAAACAAT
>NW_022196900.1:57673840-57765643 GCF_008632895.1 Mastomys coucha | reverse complement strand
AAAAAAAAAAAAAAAAGACAAAACCAAAACCAAACTGAACCAAAATAAACCAAAACAAAAAGGTAAAAATGAGCTGAGGACTGGCATTCACCCTGTGACTAACTGCTGTCTTATTCCTGCCATTATGTCTTCTCTGTCATGATGGACAGCACCCCTTAAACTGTAAGCCACAATACACCCCCCTTTCTTAGTTACTTTGTTAGGTATTTGGTCACAGCAGTGAAAAAAATGCCTAGTAAAATATTTTTGAAAGTCAATCAAAGCTGCTAAGAAAGCAGGAAAATACAGCCATACACCAATACAGTACAACAGATTTATCACAGTGTTACAAAAGAATGCCCAAATACGGAGGCAGCTAGAAAGCTCGGCAGGTAAGACCACTTACTGACATCTTTGAAAGCCTGGATTTGATTTGCAGAATCAACATTGTGGAGAGAGAGGACCACAAGAAGGGAACTGACTTCTGTAGGTTATCCTATGATCTCCACAGACACACCATGGTAAGTGCACACCCAAGGAAATGCATATGCACACTTGTACACAGAAATGCATAATCAATCAATCAGCAGATAAACTCAGTATTTAAAGAGCACATAGTGCTCTTAGAGAGTATCCAAGTTCAGTTCCTAACACTAAAATCCAGCAGCTCACAACTAAATGTAACTCCAGCTCCAAGGACTGGACACACACACACACACACACACACACACACACACACACACACATACACACACACAGAGTTCTTAACGTGAAAATAAAACTTTTTTAAAAAGACAGAAGGAAGAGTGTGCCTGCTTGTGTGCTGCCTCTCTCACAAGGGCCTACAGTATTTAACCCTGTGACTCAGAAGGCACTGACTATCAAAATACTTGCTGGACTATAAATACACGCAAAGCAAGCTAATTCCCATCATAAACAAACAATGACAACAACTCTCCACATCTCTGCAGTGCTTAGAGCCCAGAGGGTCTCACTGACGTGGACGTGTTTCATCCTCGCAGCACTGTGAAGTGGGCACCATTATTATCTTCATTGCCTGAATGAGAAAATGAAGAAAGAGAAATGGGAAGACTTCATCAAAGCACAAAGTTGGCAAATGGCAGAGTCAGTGTTTAAAGCGGTTAAATGCCAGTGCATGCTCTTCAGCTACCAAGCTCCTCTGCCTGAAATAAAGTTCTGCTAAGTGAACAAAGGCTGAGAGAACACAGACACTGCAGGAGATACATCATTTCTTCTCTGTAAAGCTGAATCCTTCACACAGCATGCTTGCTTGTTACGGGCTTATATGTCCAGGCCTGGACGACGACACCCCAGACAGTACAGAAAGTATAGCATGCCTCAGCCAGCTCAACTCAGGCACTTCTTCGTCAAATTTTAATTTATATTTAGTTTCTCAAGAACCCAATCATTTGGTGAGCCTAAGAAGACATTTACAGCAAGAGAAGTGAACACATGACAGTCATTATGTCCCAACGGATAGGATTCCAAGTTTCTGAACTGCCTATAAAATACATTATATGAACTTTTCTGTTCATTCCCAGAGATCAAAGGACCAGACTCCACGTAAACTAAAGCAGAGCACAGCACATCACCTGGGGCAGGGAAGAGGCTCCCCAAAACATGGCTTTTGCCAGGGACAGACATGAACAAGATGTACAGAGCATCATGCTTGCTCCAAAATCCAGATGAGAAAGACAACAAAATGGCCCTGGTAAAACCTCCAGAGACCAGAAGGGCTCCTGCACAAGAAGGACACACAGATCAAGAAAGCTGACAGTTTAATAACATGTCAAAATATTTTGGAAAGAACCTTTGTCAAAAATAACAGGAATGTGGGTAAGGATCCCCATGCTTTGCAGTACTGTCCCCAAAAAGGAAATAAAAAACCAAAGTGAAACAACTTATTCATGGCCACAATATAAAATAGGTCCTGAGGGTTTTTTGTTTGTTTTAATTTAATCTATTCTGTATCAATACTCAAACACTGACAGGTTAGAGATTCAGAAACCACACACCAGCATGGTCACGACACAGAATCGAGTTTATTTCAAATAAAAATTTGTCCACGAGGTTCTTTACCTTTGATACAATTTTAAGATGTGTTCATTATTATTTTATGTGTATAAAAATACATAATACATATATAAATATATAAATACATTTCAGCTAAATGAGCAAAGCTGAAAGAGCATAGACACTGCAGGAGATATATCATTTCCTCTGTGTAAAGCTGAATCCTTCACATAGCATGCTTGCTTGTGAAGGGTTTCTACTTCCAGACCTGGACATGTGTCTGTACCGTGTGTATGGCTGGTGAGCACATGGAAGCCAGAAGAGAGCATCAGATCTCCTGAACTAGAGTCACAGATGGCTGTGAGCCCTTATGTGGGTGATGGGACTGAACTTGAACTCTAACAACAGCCTTATTAACTGCTGAACAATCTCTCCAGCCCACCAGATAATACTTCAAATTGTATTTTATTTTTATTCATTTTAGTCTGTGTGTACATGTGTGTGAATGTTACACCCATGCCATGTAGAGGTCAGAGGACTACGTGTTGGAGTCTATTCTTTCCTTCTACCACATGGCTCCTAAGGTCTTACATCTATGTTATAGTTCTGGGCTGTGCAGCACAGCAGCTTACTACCCGAAACCTACTCTCCAGTTGGAATACAGAGTCTTTCACCAAGGATGAAGTGACTGTAAAACCAGGCTGACAGAACACTGTTAGTTAACACTGAATTAGAAAGTCATTTACAAGTGGAAAAAACAGCCCAGCAACCAAGGAAGTGAAGGGTATGGCATAATTACTATGGAAGTGCAGCTTTGTTCTACATTTTATGTAGGTGTGAGAAGTACATCTGAGAGAACTTTACAGGATACACAGAAGTTACACACAGTAACTTCTGCAATAAGAATGTAGTATTTTCTAGTAGTGATGTATTATTTTGAAGTATACAGTTAATATGTTTGGAGTTACTTAAAATTTACATTGAGAAAAATGTATTTTCAGTATTGCTGTAGACAAGCATCTACATAAGACTGTTAAATTGATTGTCATTTTATATCAAACAACTTTTATAATACTTATTTTTATTGTTATAATATTTTGTAAATTTTAAGGAATATGACAAAAAAGATATTGTAGGTATTGAAGGGGGGTCTCTGGGAGAAGTGGGGGTACAAAAGGGAAACAAGAATGTGATTCATGTCTATTTACTTAAAATATGTTTTTAAATGTTAACAAATTCAAATAAATTGAAATCATATTAAAAAAAGAGGTTATTCTAAATAAAAAGCAACCAAATCAAACTAAGAGCTAAACAGTAACTTTATGAAAAATGTCAATTTTATAAATTAAACTAAAGAATATTAACTTAGATGCTATATCATTTAATGGTTAAATAAATTTTCAAAAGAATATCCCAAAGGAAGTTGCCAAAATAGGGGGCATAGGAAGAAAATACTAAGTGTAAAAGACAGACAACTGACTATTTCATTTTGGAAGCAGACAAGAGGGAAGCATCTTGGACAAGGAATGGTAAAGACGAGGCACCCACTGAGCTGCGCAAGACTGAGGAACGGGTACATCAACATGCAGCAGCTCTGGCACACAGCTAGTGTAAATTGTGACTTTTCCACTGGACACAAGTCGCTCAGAATGTAGGACTCTGAGGTTTATAATGAAGAAAGGAAGAGTCGAGGTAGAAGAGACAAAGATGGCAGCCAAGTAACCCTCCAGGATAGAGTGAGTGTGGACTGTAAGTCATGGTTTTGAGCCCCAGCTTGATTCGACAGTTGTACACGTGTCCTCATTTCTTCTCTGAGTCAGTTTCCTCAAATGGGAAATAAGCAATTGGGAGGATCCATGAATCTGTCTCCTCCCTCACTCTAAAATCCTATACCTAAATGACAGTGTTGAGCATAATTTATACAAGTTACAAGTCACACACACACACACAGACACACACACACACACACACACCCCAAAACAGGGAAATTATGAGTTCAAGGTCAGCTTGATTAAATGAAGAGTTCTGGACCAGCCTGGGTTTCATATGCTTAGCAAGATACTTGTACTGTATTAACAATGTATGCTATAGTCACAAAATGTGTTATTTTACCATATTTATACTTTAGTGATTTTTTCTTTAAAACTCATAGACAGTCTACTGACCAATCATACTAGCCTAACTTCCTGAGTATTCTACTACTCAAGGATAGTCAGCAAACAAAATATATAAGACATTTACCTTTCTGTACTTAACTAATCTTCTTAAAATTATTCTTTTATTTTTTGACATTAAAATATAATTACATAATTTTTCCCTTCCCTCTCTGCCCTCTAGCCCTTCCCATATTAACCTCCTCCCTTGCTCTCTCAAATTCATGGACTTTTTTAGTTGCTGATTCATTTTTACATTCACTCAGATTCATTCAGTCTGTCTGTCTGTCTGTCTGTCTGATTTCCTTAGTTGCCTGTATTTATTTCTTTAAGGCTGGGGCCCCAGCAGAGTTCTCACTTCTGTCTTAGGATGTCTTATAAGTATCATCCTTGTTTGGGTCTTGTTTAATCAGCCACAAACCAATCTTAAAATGCCTCTTTCTTCCTACTTGCCATTTTAAGAGACTAATTAAAAGGTAGGGACTGTAATTGGTGACAGATCTGAAATTAAATGATTGCTGACTTGTCCAACACTAAAGGGGAAATCTATATCAACCCTAATCCCTCCTAGACTCAGGGAACATTGTGGAAGACAGAGCAGAAAAGAGATGGGAGGTGCTGTGAAATACTGTCTCCTGGACATGACATTGCTGTTACACTCAGGAACTCACAGCAGCTGTGGTCACCTGCACAGGAGTAAAGCCACTTAAAATTCCAGTTGGATGGAGGGAACCACACTGGGTGCTAGCTGACGGGTTATTGGTAACTGATACCTACTGGGGAAAGGAAAGCTAAGTTTTTTCAAAGATGAAGGACTGACAGTTGCCCATGCTTCAGTGGATAGCTCTAAACCAGTGTGTATGGACACACTAATTCTACTCAATGAGTTACTAAAGATCAAAAAAGAAAACAATACAAAAGGACAAGGTGTCCACAGAGGAGGAATGATGAGTGTTAGCATCCAAAATATATTGTAAATGTGTGAAATTGTCAAAGAATAAACTGAACAGTATCTTTTATTAAGTGGGCTACTGAGATGGCTAAGCAGGCAATGCTGCCAAGTCTAATGACTTTAATTCAATACCTAGGGGTCACCTGGAAGTAAAAGTTATCCTCTGACCTAAACACACAAACACACACATAGACACACACACTATGGTATACATATATGTGCATGTACACACAGAAAAAAATCATACAAATATATACCATACACGCAAAGAAAAATAAACACATAAATAAAAATTTAAAAGTGTGAACCCCCATCTCCAAGTATCTTAGTTGTACTAAAAATAACTAGGCTGGTTCTGGTTAAGATAAAGAGATGTACTTAGATATGTCAAAAGAGTTTCCTTTGGTCTGTCCAATTTACTTTTAGGCAAGACAAATACATTCTAGTGAATAGAAGGTAATGAGGAAGTGGTTATAATGAATAAGGAGCATACATGTTCTGACTCTAACCTCATGTTTAACTATTTTATAATATAGCAAAGTATTATACTAGCAAATACTGCCACAGTGCTATCATGTTCAAAGTGTGTGTTCACAAGACACATTTAGTCTCCTCAAGACTGATGAACAGAGACATTTCTAGTTCCTTGTGTCTTACTGCCTCCTGAACTCGGTTAGGTATTGGGAACAGACTGTTCTGTGCATCAAACACAGAATGAGTCAGGCCCTGAACAGCAAAGCAAGCACAGTTTAAGATCAGCTGACAAGAAGTAGGCAGGGAAACTTACTTAAAACCAAATGTTTACGTTTACCTACAAGCACAGCTCATGGCTATAAAGCCAGCACCTCGAACGTGCTGAGCCAGCACGGCACTCCAGCAGCATTCCCAGCTTAAATGGCTAATCAACCTTATTCCCACAGGAATGTCCTGCAGGCTCCTGACGAGGATTACTTTCTCTTAGTTCCTTCCCCTTTTCTCAGTTATATTGATTGGATATTAATAAGCCCTTTAGTTGTCTCATGCTTTGAAATGTTTATTTCATGCTGTAATTATCCTAACATTCAACAGTCACTCCTTGACCAGAACTTCTGCTGGCTGCCTTGGGGGAGGGGAGAAGGGCAGATAAAAGGAAAACAAGGCACTAGCTTATCTGAAATGATGTGCCCACCCTCTAGCTGAAATGCACGGGGTCCTATCAGGAAGACAGTGTACTGAAGTACAACTAAAAACACTGTTGAAATGTGGGTATTCTTAATTATACTGAACTGTGCATTTTTAAATGTAGAAAGTGAACTTATAAATAAGAAATAGTCTGGTATCTTCAGAGAAAAAAGCCACAGTAGTTGAAAGGGTATTTTGCATGGAAAGTATAGACATGTGAAACCTCTCCAGCAGGGCTGGAGAGTGCTCAGGCATAGAGAGCCTATGCTGCTTCTGAGAGAACTGTTTCCAGTTCCTGAGTGGGGCTCCACCTAAAGATCCAACTTCCTCTTCTGCACTTTGTGAGCAGTACAAAGCTTTCACAAATCAATAAACAGACATACATATATACACAGTTAAAAAAATCTTTTTTAAGAAAATGGCTAAAGCTAACCTCTCAAACATTAATTTTGGAATTTATTCTACTTTTGTAACCTAATTCCTAACACAAATCCTAGCTGAGTGATATTACCCAGTTGTTTTCTTGAAGACTTGTGTTTCTTGTCTCCAATAGAGTTAACAGCAGATATTTTAGAGCTGTCAAGCATGGACTGAGATACTGCATGCACAGCACCTAGGAAGCCCACAGAATTCATGCTATGAACACTGCTGCCCTTATGGGCCTGAGGAAGACCTGAGGAGATACCAATTTCTACGAACTTATTCCTTCACCTCCAACTGAGCACACTTAATCTAGGCCAACTGTGCTAGCATTTGCTAAACTCATCGTACATGAGTTATATCACATGAAAATGTAGAGCTGGTCTGTGCTCTTTGGATAGGCACACAAAAGAGCCTTACAACAGCGCAGCACTCTTGGCCCTCAGTCTCTCAGCAAACAAGCCATCTGTGGGCTAGGAAGCTGTCTGACAACCATAGTGGCTACAACAAGGACACAGAAGCCGTCCATTTTACAGTACGTTTTTGTTTGTAAGCCTTGACAGGTCAATGATATACAGCACACAGCTTGTGCCTAATAAAAACATTTAAACTAAACAGGAAAAAGGCCAAGGAGTTACAATTGACACCTCAAAGTCAAACATACATGTTTTATGCTCTGGTAACAGACAATATCACATCTCTGAAGAGCTTGGGCCAGGTTGGAGGGATAAATCCTAGTGACCATGAGCTTTGAAAATAATGTGAAGAAAGCTTGTAGAACACTAATAAGCATGTTTCTCTGGGAAGATAAACTAAACTAGCCACAAATACCTCCTCCCTTTTAGTTGATTGATGAGTAGGAAAAAAATTGTTTCTGTCTAAAAACAGTCCTTCCACACATCCTTACCATAGACTCAAGAATCCAGCTCCACCACTTCCAAGGCAGTCACGGCTGAACCACCACTTCATGCCTTACAAAGAGCGATTTCCAATGCCCACATGTTGGTTTGTGTCAATCATGAAGCATACGAGGAAGGGCTATAGTTTCCATCTAGCAGTCTGGTCCTCACATCGGACAGCAGAATGGAGTGGGAACTTCTGAAACACACCCATGTCTGGAGGTGTGAGAGCCTTGTAATGAGCTGCCTCTCAAGATTGAGTTTGTTCTTTAGATCCAAAACCTTTCTGAAGCCATCATTCTGGTTTATTGTGTAGGAGACAGGGGAAGACCAGTAACTCACTGGAGTTTAGAGCAATGCACCACACCCATAACAACAAGGTACTATACAGAAAATGTGAGCATCTTGTACCAACGTTTTAGTTCTCTGAGTTCATTTAACAAACACTAACAGGTAGTTTGTCCACTTCTAAATTACTTAGCAAAGGTAACACAAGCAGTTATCCCCTCAGGCTTCTCTACTTAGCAGTTTACGAGGGTGAGGCCAAACTGACATGACCATATTTGTTAAAGGGAAAGTTATCCCACAAGAAAGCCCAGGCCAGGTGACCAGCATTTGCAGCACATGACTATTCTCTTATGTCCCCATTAGACCAATAAGATTCCTTTCCAAACTCATATTCCAAATGCACAAAATTCTCGAAAAATTCAGCATCAAACCTGACTTAAGGTCTTTGAGTCCTCATGCTAACTTCATCCCAAGCAGCTGCCTTCCTCAGGGAAGCTTTCAATCAGTGCTATCTAGATTTCAGACTGATACACAGCCTCTGTGATCTCTTATCATTCTGACCTGCTGCACCGAGGGCTTTGCTCATCATCCTGAACACAGCACAAACTCACATGCAAGGATCAAGTTCCCTCTACCTAGCCACTCCACGGGCTTGAAAAGCGGTGCATAAATCAGGAGAGGACTCTTCTGCAGCCACAGTCAATCCATTGCATGAACACATTTGCCAAATGAAGCAGCATAAATGACTTAAAGGACATAGAGGCAAAGAAAGCAAGTCCTCTGAGGAAGAACCTTTAGTCCCATTGGCACTAGAGCTTGTAGCATCTTGATGTTCATAAAATAAATGTGGAGAGGCATCAGGGAAGGCAAAAGTAGGCTTTGTCAGTTCCCCCCAAGTCCTTTAAGCAAACAGTGACCTTCAAATGCAGTTGTGTGCTTTGGTCAATAGCAAGCTACATGCCTTGTGTGCAGAGATGCCAGGTGCCAACAGTTTCCTTAAAGCTTGCCCAACTATCACAATGAAACTACATACCCTGTCATATACCAATAACCTCTGCATCTTATACTCCAGAAAAAAAGGAGAGTTTGCAACTGATTTATTTATATTATTGCTATGTGGTAAAAATTATGTCATTACTTACAAATCTGTAAGCGAGGTCCTGTACACTTATCACCTAGAATGACCATAAACACGTTGAGCTTCTTGAACTACTACGACTATCAATTGACAGCAGTATTCACTCAAACTGTCAAATCATTTGACAAAAAGCAAAGTTCTAGCCTGTTAGTTCACTTCAGAGATCAATTCTTGATAAAGAAGATTCAGATTGGTGGAGGAATTAGGAATAGACTGATGTGCACTGATACCAGAGTGAATATTAATACTCTACTCTCTTAGCTACAAAAGACAATAAATTACCACTAAAATTACAGTTGAAACAAAATTGATAGTTATATATTTCTATCACTTAGTCCTTTCACATCATGGAAGACCATTAACTTCATGAATTACGCACCTGCTTATATTTTCCAGGAGAACCATCTGAATAAAGAAATGGTTCCACATAAGATGTCAATTGTAATTCATCTTGTGTCTCAAAATGGAGTTCCAGCAATTTGGTAAAAATGTATCAAAACTGAAAACGTACTTGCTCCTTTGGTTAACATGCTCTTTTCTAGAAACTTGTCATTGGCTTAACTGTCATAGTTTTATAAAAGACTATGGCAACAATCCACTACAGGCTCATTTAGCCTACACCACGTGGGTACGGGAAGCTAGGTGAATAAATTATTGTCTATCAACAATAATGTATTATGCAGTCATTAAAAAGAACCAGGTAGCTCAATAAATACTAAAGTAAAAGAAGATGTAATTGGTTACAAAAAGCAAAGTATTTAACATATGTATGATATATCTCCCTTATGTGTCAAAAATACAAAATTTATATAACAAGAAAACTTATTTATATAATGCTGTGTTTATAAAACACATCTTGGAGGAAAGACATGAAATACAAAGAATTTTCCCGGAAGAGCCATGAGTGACAGTCACAAAAGGCCTAGGTGTACTTTTGAGTTTTTATATGATATGCATATGTTAACAACTTTAAAAACATTTTAATGTGCTCGAAAACCCAAAGATACTTTTAAGTTATAAATGAAATGGATAGACTCATTCCTTTAAGTTTTAAAAGTCTGTGTGAAGAGAGTTTGGGGCTGGACATGTAGTACAGTGGTAAGTAAGAAACCTGCCTGGTATACTTAAGGCTCTGGGGGTTTCCTGGACTGCAAACCAAACAGAAAAATGGATTCTCTGAGTTAAGGGGCAAATGTGTGCACAAATTCCTCCCAGATCCAAAGGCAGACTGTTCCAGCTCAGCAGTAGCTTCTGCTCCCTCTGTTCTGTTTTCACAACTCAGTTCATGACAACTGCTTCCTCAGGAAAACTATCTGCACTTGCTATTTAAAGTCATCATCTGCCTATGGCCTTTCACAGGCTTGCAGCATTACGACTATGTTCTCATGTGATTCGAGCCCACAACAGCATTATCTGTCTATGGCCTTCCAAACATCCTTATAGCAGGACCCACATCCTTATGTGTGACTCAGCTCTCACTGAGACAACCCAAAGTCTTTCCAAAATACCTGCTTTGGCCAAGACTGAGTCATTCAAGAGGGAGAAAAATGAAGAATAGGATGTAGGTGGGGGAGAATTATTGGTTAATAAATTTTCCCTTCTAAATCACTGAAATTTAAAAGTACCAAGGATGGCAACGTCATGGCTAATGTCAAACATTTTCAGTGAATTATAATCATGAGGGGTTATTCAAAGTTCAGCATAAATCAAAACACCAGAAAATATCCACTTGCTTCATTTAAATTTATAGGGTCAACTGAAGGTAAAATCCATATAGTTCAATCTTTGCAAGCTTTTTGGTAGAAATCAGAAGTTACAGACTCTCAGGCTACCAAACTGCTTGATTAAGAAATGTTAACCTGTAAAAACAAGAAGATTTAAGGATGTCCTAATTTTAAAAATGCATATAAAATTCTCATTAAAAAAAAACAAAAAGCAAAACATCATACTATATTTTTGGTTGTGAGCCTAGCCTTTAACAGCTGAGCCATCTCTCCAGCCCATCATACTATATTTAAAAACAATGGCATATCAGACCAATTGCTTGAGTTCAAATTTCCCTTCTTCCATATTGCCATTGTACGAACTTGGACTTAACACCTAACTTACCTAACTTACCTTCCATCAGTTTCCTTACTTGTTAAATGGGGAGTACATGGTTTTTGTGAGAAATCTATAAGCTAATACATGTAAAACAGACTACCACATAATTATTAATAAATAGCACCTGTTACTACTGTTACATTTGTTTTAGTGCTGATATAAATGAGTATTAATGATATTTCATGGAATATTCAAAGGAATGGCGAGTTTACATATAAAAAGGTAGAGGAACAAAGCTAAGACAACTGAAGTACAAACTGGAACCCTCACTTACAGACTAGTAAAGATGCTATGAAGAATGAAGCCAGAACCAGAAAATGGGCAGTAGGCAAAGTGCCTGCTGTACAAGCCTGACCTAACATCCTTCCCAGAATGGAATGGACAGGAAAGGCTTGAACCCATTCCAGAACATTCTCCTCTGGCCTCCATGCACACACCTGCACACCTGGGATCATGCTCCCATAGGCGATTGCACATGCACACACATGTACACATACACCCACACACATACACACATAATAAAAAAATAATATTAAAAATTTGTAAACTTAAAGACAAATTTCCCAGGTGCTCTGATGCTTTAAGAAAGAGCTGACCATCAAACTTCAATGCACTGTCTCCACCACTTAATCTTACAAGCCATGGAGGTTCACATGCTAAACACCCAGAACAGGATTTTAGTCAGACTCTGTGGAGGACAGACTTGACCTTAGCTCATATCACAGACAACAGAAGTTTTATCCTAAAGTCTAACCTGCATTATAATTACTGCTTTCTCTTTTTCCTTGTCCCAATCTATTATCAAATGTATGGACATGAGTTCCCACATTCACTCTTTGGCTATACAACTGCCCTCTAGAACCCTGTGTCAGACTCCTTCATTTCAAAGCAGGTGCCTCAGTTTATTATTACACTATACAATGTCCATCAATACTAGGACTGCTGAGACAGCCACCTACCCCGTCATTTCATGGATCAATTCATGATCCTTAATCTGTTCACTCATACTTTCCTAAGGTGCAGCTAAATTATGGAAAAACTAAACTTTGGAGCACTAATTCTCAGGGTGACTTACCCTGGCTCTCTAAAAGTAAATGCATGATATAATATGATCTCATGGTTAAATTCCAACTCCATTAAACAAAGGTATCTACTTATTAATTTTCCTAATCTAACTATATAGCTAAAATTTATATAGTTTGAACATACTGAAGTGAGGTATTCAATCAAGAGATGGTATCAATAACTGCTGTGCTGATTTTGTAAACTTAACAGTGCTTACGTTCGCATGTACCAGAAGTTTGCTTTCCTTTACACACAAACTTACTTAATACATATGTTCTTTTATATGTTATATCACTATACCTGTCCTACAGAAGTTACATCAAAGAGACTGATGTACAAATTTTTCAGTTCTTGGAGCAGAGGAAAATTCATTAACTAGAAAAACAGTTAACTGAAATTAATACTCAAAAGGAAAGATGCGACCTCTTCAACATGGCTAATGTAGGCCCTTCCTACACAGAAACCATCCAGTTCCTAAGACTAGAAAGTGCTACAGCGTTCCTACAGTACTACTTAGTGTAGACATGCTAAACCTGGAAGGGCCGGATCTCCCTTAGTCTTTTTCAGTCACCTAAGAAGTTTATACGAACACATCAGATATGGAAACCCCAGGAGCACGGCCTCTGAGAGCATCTGCTACTTCTCTACTTCATTTTCTAAAAACTATTTTCCAAACTTAGAAATTTTTACCTGATTATACGGGTCAGATGATTAGATAAATTAATGAACTTATCAAAAATCAAATTTTAAACTGCATTTCCCTATTATTGGAAGGCTTTGATGGGAAATGGTTTTTCCATACCCCTGATAAATGATACCTATGTACTGCACCCAACTGTGAGAGCACTTAGCATCTTAGCGAGGGAAAATACCCAGCATAAAAGCGAATGTTTTCCTTCCAAAGTGGGGCTATAGAAGACATGAAGTGACCTATTTTACCTGAAGTAAAGTAACATGAGGAAATTAAGAAGCCTTCTATCAGTTCTCCAAAACATACAAAGACAGAAGATTTACTAGTACTATTTTTTGCAGCAAAATTACATCATACAACCTGAATAGAAATCAGTGTCTATTCATATAGATTGTGAGGAAGTGCAGGAAAAACAAACAAATAGCACTAAGCATTTATAAATGACAATATTCAAAATAGAAAACAACAGAATACAAAATACACACCTCCAGAGCATACTGAGGAAACAATCCACATTAAAACAGCCGTTTTTAAAGTACAGAGCTCAGAACTGGCAGCGAATTGCCTGCCAATTAGGAATAAAGCTGAGAGGCTTAAAAGTTTTTCTTTTTCTTTTAGAACTCTATCAAGCTCAGAGACATTTTTCTGCTTTTAAGATGTGTAACACTAAAACAGGAAGTCTGGGCTCAGGTGTAGCTCAGGGCTGTAACTGTTGGTTAGTTGTCTGAGTTACATACCCCTTAGCAGTGAAAATAGACAAATCAATAACTACTTAAAGCCTGAAGTTGTTCTAAAAAAATCAACAATAAAATATATTTATCAATTAACAATGAAAATACACAGAGATCTCTGAAATGATGAAAATTAGCTTACCATCAAAATCACATTTAAAAAGTGTCTGCAAATTAAACCTCAGCATGGAAATGTTTAAAAATTCCCAGTGACATTTGTTCATTTAATTCCAGTGAGTTTTGGCTGACCTAAATTTTTACTGAGTCTTTTATTGGCTGCATTTTAGGGGATAGGTGACACTTCTAAAGTACAGTATAGGGAACCAAGAGTTCTTACAAGAATCTTACAATTATTTCAAATCAACAACTCATAATTCAATAATATTCTAAAAGGAAGTTCTAAGAGCAGAGGCCTATCTGGCCCAGAAATATGCCAGCAAAAATATAATTTAAATCTTATATAATATTCTAAGTACTTTTCTTGTACTCTATTCTCTATTGCATTATTATATTACACAGTGATTTCAGGGACTGGAGAGATACTTCAGCAGTTAAGAGCACTTGTTCTTGCAAAACTCGTTTACTTTCTAACACCCACATGTCACCTCACAACTCTCCGGAACTCCAGTCCGTGGGATCAAATGCCCTCTTCTTACCTGTGCAGCTACCAGAAACACACTGTGCGCACAAACCATGCAAGCAAAACATTTACAACCATAAAACACATGTTTAAAAGAAAAGATTCAGAGTAGCAAGCTGGCTCAGTGGGTAAAGGTAGTGGAAAAGAGACCTGACTCCCACAAGTTGCCCTCTGACCTCCGTGAGGGTGCTAAGGCATGTTCATATACCCATACCCACACCATTAATTCGATGAATCAATGAATGAATGAATGAATATAAATTTAAACCTGGTTTTATATAATTTTGCATCTTATGTGCTTTCACAGAGTATATCTTGCTTTATTAACATTGTGTTTAGGTTACACTTGTTTTAAAGTGTGCACCTTAACAGTGAAGGGATTTGTTGTCCTAGCTTTAATTTCCCTCAATGATCAGAGGTCCAATGGCAGGATAGTAAGTGGTAAGTTGCTATAAAATAAAGGTGTCCTACTGTGTGCTGCAGTGCTCCCAACCCTGTATCAGTAACCTTACTTCTCTCAGAACTGGAGCCATAATAAATATTTAACTACAAAGGTGTCATGCACCATCAGCAGATAGTTTCACCAAGAATATTTCTATTACGTACATTAAAACTGGCAGGTAAGCAAAGCCATAGAAGTCTTCATATGACAGGAAGGACAGACAAGAGAGTAGGGATGTTGCTCATGTGCACAGGTTTCTTTCTGTTTGCTTCTGCTTTAGGAGACATGGTCTTAGTACATAACTCACATAACTTACATAACTTACACTGCTCCTGCCTCAGCTTTCCAGTTTCCTTTTGGAGCTTACTGTGAAAATGATGATGATTATATAATTTATACACTAAAACAACCTAGGTGAATACTCTAAATGAATATATTTCACAGTACATGAAATATTTCAATAGCGCTGGATCCATTTTTTAAAGCTCACCAAGACTCCAATCTCTAAAAGCATCAACTTTATCACTGCTACCTGTTGTTTCATCGCCATATTCACTAAGAGCTACCAACCATAAAGAAAGCAACACAGCAGGTAATAGCCCTCCTTTGGAATTCAGTTTTCCTTGAGTTTGGTGAATGCTTTAAACAATTACTAGTTCATGCAATGCCAGCATAAACCAACAGTCAAAAACAAACAAACAAACAAAGCCATAACATAAACCAAAACCCTTCCCAGCAGGTCCCCATACCTGATAATCCAAAATGCTGAATCCTAAGCCTTTGCAGTCTTTCACCAGCTCCACAGTCTTGACGTCAGGAGACCACAGGGCTAATTCTCCATCATCATCATCTTCAGTGCAGACATCTACACTGCGGTCAACCTGAAAGAGCAAGGACACTAAATGCTGGAGCCACTGTCCTTTCTGTTCTAAAAAGAACTCAGTTTCTTTTCAAACTGGGAAGTGTCTTTGGCATGCGTAGTTAGCTTTTTGCTCTTTGTAGATGGGGCATGCACTGGGTACTCACACTCAAGGTCAAAGCTTCATAAAGCATCCAGACATTCAGAACTGCAGAGCTCTCACACGTTTTTCAAATGGTTTAACACAAGTGTTAACACTGACCTCTTATACTTCAATGAGCTCTGTCATCCCATTAGAAGCATAAAAGGAAAAATAGGTAATTTAAATAAAAATGTAAACTTCATGCAAAGTAGAGGCACATAGATATTTTAAAAGCAATACTGCAATCATAATTTTAGTCAGAGACAGAAAGAGAGAACAGTAAGGGCTCAAGGAAACCAGTCCAGAAGATTCCAAGGAAGTTTGACTAGAAAAGAACAAGAAGAGGGAAGGGGAAGCAGCACTGGCTGGGGCAACAGAGGTGTGGCAGCATTAGCATCAGCCACCGCCACCAACTCCCTGAGGAGCGCTGGGGAATTCTCCAAGTAGGACCAGGGAAAACCTGGTCTAGTGCAAATGCCCAGCATACAGGCTCTCTGTAATTCCACACCCTGACGTCCCTCTCTCCAGACTCCTGGTCCTTTTAGGAACCCAGGGAAGTTAAATGAGACAGATCTACCACACAGGACATTTCTAGCACAGTACTGTTTTCTTCCAGTTAGCATTTGCAGAGTACCTCGTCCTTCCACAGCCTAAACAATTGAGTTTTTTGAAGCAGTCTTACTCAGTAGTTCAGGCTAGCTTGGAACTCACTATGTAACCCAGGCTGACCTCAAATTCACAACAATCCTATCTCAGTCTCCTGAGTGTTGGGATCACAGGCATGAGCCACATATATAGCTAAACAACAGCTTTTCAAAGGACATTTCTTAGAATCTTTGACACTCTCAGCAAATAAAATGAAAATGTATCATTCCTACAAACAGAACTGAGAGACTAGTACAGGAAAATCACTTAACGCCACCAATGGGAGGGCTCTATAATGGTGAAGTGTAAAAAAATAGCTTTCAAAATGAGAACTGGTTCTGATAAAACTATTGTTGCATAGCTATGGATGGAACCTAAACACAAAAACATTTTCTTGACTCCTGACTGACCAAACCTGAGGTAAGGGGAATTAGTCCCCACTGCTCTTCTCCACATATTTCACTTTAATGTGAGGAATTATTTTTTATTATTATAAAACATTACTTTTATATGTGTGGATGCACATGCCGTGATGTACGTGTGAATGCACATGCTGTGGCATACGAGTGGAGATTGGAAAACAACTCGGTTAAGTCAATTTTCTCCTCCTTTGTATGAATTCCAGAACTAAAACCTGCCAAGCCACCTCATCAACCTGGGAAAGGATACCTTTCAAAGGAAAATACTTCTATCTTCCAATACAATGTTCCAAAGGCTAATATGATTGGGATAGCATGGGTGTATATTCACTGACCAATAGAACTGCTGCAATGTCACCTAACCAGAGAGTTTAATAACATAAGACAGAGCCGGAGAGATGTGCCAGCAATTAAAGAGTACTTGCTGCTCTTCTGGAGGATCCAAGTTCTATTCCCAGCACCTCCGCTGGGCAGCTCACACCCACCTGTAACTCCACCACAAGTGGATCTAACACCCTCTTTTGACCTTGAAGGGCACACACTCAGCATACATTCACAAAGACACACATATATGTACACATAAAGAAAAAAAAATTTAAAAAGAATACAAGATTTTATTGGGATAAATAAAAAACAGAGAAGACTTGAAAAAGCTAACATTTTAAGAGTACACATATAACCACAAAGCACAAGTGTACAGGGATTTCCTGGCACCCTGTGGGCACTGGGCTGGACTATATCACTGATACATCAACTCTGCATAACTCCAGTCTTTACAGAAACAGAAAGCAATCACCCACAGGCAGTAGTGTTGACATTTGGCCTGCTTCAGGCTGCTGGTCACCACTCTCTAGGATGGTGGGCAGGAACACAGTCAGCAAGTTGGGTTGATGAATGACACCTGACAGAATTAAACTCAAGGTCTATTTATCAAGCTTCACAGGGAAGCCATCACACACATTACAGTTTACTAAGAACAGTAGAAGTTACAAAGTATGATATGAGTCCCCTTCTTGAAATTTGTGTTATTTTGTTTTGAGAAAGGCTGTACTCTATAGAGATCCTGGATGGCCTGGAACTTGATATGTATACCAGGCAGCCTTGAACTCACAGTGGCAGCCTGCCTCTGCCTCCCGAGTGCTGAGATTAAAGTCATATAACACCTTAATTTTATTTCTTCATTTTCATTAAAACAAGAATCAGAAGATGGATGGTGGTGACTCACACTAGTAATCCCAGCACTCGAGAGGCAGATGCAGGTGGTTCTCTGTGAGACCAGCCTGGTTTACAGATCAAGTTCCAGGACACCTAGGGCTACTCAGAGAAACCCTGTCTGGGAGAAAAATAAAGAAACAATACAACCACCAGCCTGCCCCCCCACCCCCATCATATCAGCCAGGCACAAAGCACATATCTATGCTAGCCCAGGAGAGACAGACGCAGGATCATGAGTTCAATTCAAATCCAGACTTGGGCTAAAAACCAGGTCTAGGCTAACCTGGGCTATATAGTGAAGGGGGAAGGAGGGGGAGCTATCAAAATAAGTTCTTCTTTTATATATAGTATAGAAAACAGCAACACACGATTGCAGAAAGTTTAAGAAATGGCTTATGCCCAAAAGGAGATGACAACCTTCTTAGAAAAGCAAGAGTTACCCATGCTCAAGGATCTATAGCACAGTGCCAGACTGTATGGCAGTTATCGACTTCCAGGTAATTTAGGCAGACTCAAAAGTGGTGGGTGGGAGGCTTCAGGAACGGCACCGCTAACGTTCATGTAGCTCTCCACCTGTAGGTATAATGCTAAGAGCCTGGCACATGTTACTTTATTTCCTTCTCACAGGAGCTCTTGAGAACTTCATGTTCTGTATGCAGTCCACTTTATCTTAGTTACTTCTTTAATGTTTTGATAAGACACCATGGCCAAAGTAACTTATCAAAGAACAAGTTTATTTGGGGCTTACAATTTCAGAAGTTGAATCCATGACCATCATGACCTAGAACGGCAGGCATGGCACTGAGGCAGTAGCTGAGAGCTTATCATCTCAGCCACAAGCATATGGCAAAAGTAGGGGAGTGGAGAGGGAGGGAGATTGCTGGCAATGGCATGGGCTTTTGAAATCTCTAAGCCTGTCAATAGTGGCACACCTCCTCCATCAAGCCTCCTCATCTTTCCCAAACAGTTCTACCAACTGTGGACCAAAGATTCAAACACAGGAGCCTACTGGGGTCATTTTAATTGAAACCATCATAGTATTTTTCACAATAGAATCAGGAATCAAAGTCACCAGCTTGCACAAACACAAAGTATCTAAGAAGGGTTAAGGTACACACAACTTCAAAGATGAACTCAGTTGAATTATAAGTCAAAGGGTAGGTAGGTAAAAAGAAAGGCCCTGCTTGTGTCTGGCAAGGAGGGGACATGGCATAAAGATGATGCTCCAAAAGGCATGCAACGACAACATACGTCCTAACACTTCCTTCCACAACTGCAGCGCACTTAGGTAAGACATCCAACAGCAGAGGAAGGGCTGACTGTGCTCTGACCTTCTGCACTTAGGGTAGCTTCTAACCTCACTCTGAAGCTTATCAGAACTCTTCAGATTTTTAAGGTTCTCAGAAAGGGAAGACTAAGATAGTCAGTACTCAGCAACAATACACCTTTGTGAGGATGAAATAAGTTGAAATAGAAGGAAAAGCCATGAATCCAGACAATTTTTAAAAATAGTTGTTTTTTAAAGGGTTTTCTAAAATCAAATTGATATACATCACTCTCACTGACATTACCAGGGAGTTCTAGATAACCAAATGTAAATCCAGAGTTTGAAACATTCGACATGTTGCTTGGGGTGTGGCAGCTGCCCCTCTTTATACTCGAACACCCTCTTTGGAGTGCCCCTAATAGAAGGACACATACATAATGGCCACACACAGCCCTTTGTACCTCTGCCTCAAGAAGAGCAGGTTCCATGGTTCTTGGCTCATCAACTGAAGCCTCATCATCAAACAGCCGTCGGCAGCAAACCAAGGTAAACGGTGGGGGCACTTCTTTAAGAAAGGAGACTGCTTCTCGGCGAGACTTCCCATAAAGCTGCATGCCATTGACCTAGGATGACAAGGGTTGTCAGCTGTGAATAGGAGCAAAATTAAGAAGCAACAAAAAGAAAACAGGATGGTATTTCACTGTTCTTGTAAACGAAGGCTCTAAAATTACTCATATTATTTTATTAATAATTTAAAACATTGAAATTAAGGGTGAATCTTGATTGAAAAAAATTCAGGCTACCTCTTGACTGAAATGGAGAGAATAAAGTATAAAATGTATGCCAAGGAGCACCATTCCTGGGTAGGAGATCTAATAGTTCACATCTCTGAGGTTTCTCCTTTACATAATCCAATAACGCATTCTTTCGGCTTTCTGTCACTCCTTAAATGCACTAACTGTCCCTGCCAGCTTCCTAACACCCAATTCCCTCTGTGTTGTCACTTTAAGTCTGTTTGCCTAGCAACATGTGAGCACATCTGATACAGAGCAGTTGGAGTTTACTGTCAGTCGCACACCCCTCCTCAGTGAGCACGCGCCAGAGCATCACCTTAGCACACCCATCTATAGCAGTAGCAGGTGTCACCAGCACCACTTCCATTCCCATAGCTTGGGCTAGAGTAGCATCACAGACGTGCGCACTTCCCAAGTCCACGGCAGTGTGACCTACCTTCCAAAAGGATAAGTTTTCCTTGTTAATTAATGAGTAATCCCTATCAACAAATATGTATATTTGATACATCAAACTTTGGGCCAAAGATGATTTAGAAATCTAGATTGAGTGTATTGTGATTTTTCACATATGCTTTAGCTCAAAGTCTTCTCAGGTCAGATAACGGGTAGGACTGACTATAACAGGAGCACCCTTTCCACAGATCTACCACTGCACCAGAGAGAACACAGGAGAACTCTGGGTTGCTGGAAGCACTCTGTCAGCTGTGGCAGTGCTTGGAGTCAGCTGTCCCTAGGAACCATTTTCAAGTTTGTGGCACACCTAGTACTTAGCCATCAAACCAGACATATCATCCTGTCTCTCATTATTCAGACACAGAGTAAAACAATAATAATGACAAAAATATCTTATGAAGAATCTCAATCTCTCTTTTCCTCTCTCAAGTCATTATGACGATTAATGAATGTGAAGAACAGCAGACCCAGTAGCAAGCAGCCTTCCTTGGAAGAATTAAAGTCAACCTCCACACAGAACACTGGTCACATCATATCTACAATACTAGGCTAAGAAATAAGCACAGAAAGCTCTAGAGTCAAGTGGACAGTAACCTCTATTAAATACACAAAGAAATACAACGGAAATACAAACTCTAGCCATATACAATTATTAGTTTGTGCTTCAACAAATTAGAAAGTCACTTTTCAGGTTGCTATCTTAGAGTACCTTTAAATATTTATTTAGTTCATTATTTATTCATTTGAATTGTCTCCACTTATTATAGCAGTGCCTGGTAGTCCTCTTCACTACCTACTGCTAAAAAGATTGGTCACAATTCCCATTACCAACCCCTAGCTAAGGGGATTTATGGCTGCTGTAAATAGCTGTTCTGGGCTGAGACTTGGCATGGTCCTCTAACCCCAAAGCATATTTGTGTTTCTGGTTTTAAGCTCTAAGAAGTACATTAAACACACTGGGGGGTGGAAGAAAAAAAAATGAGGAGGAAGGAGAAAAGGCAAGAACAGGAGACGGGCAGAGAGGGAAAGGGACCAGAAAGACCAACCAAAAGTTTATGTGGCTAACTTCAAAGATTTCTTTTAATGCGTACATTCACTTAACTTGGAATTTTTATTTTAGAGTTTTTAATTAAGAATTCACAATATTCCTCACAGTCCTTGAGCCTGAGACCTTCTTTTAAGTGACCCTGAGTCTTAATTATGCAGACTGGTTGATTGGAAAATGCACCTGAGTAGAGGCTTCCAGAGCACCGAGTACACATAAGTTTGTTAACATCTGTCACAGTGATAACAAAGCCAATCCCTTCTGTGACACATTACAGATGGCAGCTCTTTAGACCCTCACAAACATACAGTGGAAGAAGAGGAAGAAACTGATTTTCTCGTATGGTAAACAGCATAGGCAGGGACACATTCGGGGCAAATCCAGAACCCAAGGTACTTCTCTGCCTCACAATCTAGGTTTCTTTCTGTAGTCAGCTTTTGCTACTTTGTGAGTTCTTCTTTCTTCCACCTTTCTCCACACTTCCAATCCCCTAATACTAGATAAGAGAGGGGAAAAAAAGTATAGAAAGGAAAGGGGGGTAACATTATCATTAGACTAGTTCATGCTGATTAGAGAAGTCAAGTTCCTTAGGGGAAGTTATTTTTTATTCACACCTGTGATTAAATGAAAACATATTCTTATGGTATTTCTGTGATTTTTAAAGAAACCAAAATCCCAAAACTGTCACATCTTTCTGTATCTCAACTTTCCTTACCAGAATCTACACTTTAGATGTCAAAGTATTGATGAATAACACTGAGAACAGAGCACTTGATTCCTAAGCAGAGGGATAAGCTTGCTCCCCAGCATAACTTAAAAAAAGAAAAAGAGAGGCAGAAGACACCTAGAGGCCTACCCTCAATAGAAGCAACTATGATATGCAAATATATGCTGGGGAGATGGGAGAGAAAAGGAAGAATGGTTGGATCACTATGAAGGGAGGGCAAGAAGAGCTGTCTGATGTGAGCAGCCTGGCCTGCCAACTGAGGCCATGGGGAAATCCTGACCCAGGCTACAGCTGTGGGCCATGTCTAGGTCGGTGGCCATGCAGCAGCCAGGGTCAATGTTGATGGTCATGATGCATTTTGCCACTATAGACCAAGTAAACATGCCACCTGGGACCATGTCGTGGGCTGTGCAGAGCTGGCCCTGCCCCTCACTGGCTATGGCACTAAGGAGCTAACCCCAACCCTCACCAGCTGTAACACTCAGAAAAGCAGGTCCGTACCATGCCTGGGTAGCACAGTAGAGTTGGCCCTAAAGAAGTGAGCGCAGGAGAGCCTGCCCTCCTCCTTGCCTGCTACAGCATTGGATGAGCTATGAAGGCAGTCCTGGGGAGCTTACCCTGATGGTGTAGGTGTGAAAAAGCTGGTGGGCTGACCAACTCAATCACAACCTAGGCCCAGACCCAGGCCTTTGAGTTAGTCTACCTCAACATCGACGCTATCTATGAACTGCTGGAGCTCATGAAGGTGTTGATCATGCAGATCCAAAGCTACAGTATTCTCCTTGACATAGGAGAACATCAGCATATCCAAGGGGAGTCTTGGTGAGACTCCAATATTGATAGTATAGCAGAAGTTAGAGGCCTCAAACCAGACCAATGACTCACTGTAATGAACATTTGTAAGTAAAGATATGTGGACAAAGAGATATACTGTGGGACACACTATAGCTTCCACAAGGAGATCTTTTGGTTTTTTTTAGTTGGTTGGTTGGTTGGCTGGCTGCTTGCTTGCTTGCTTGCCTCCTTGCTTGGAAAATTGGTTGGTTGGTTGATGATTGGTTGGTTGGTTCGTTGTCTGGTTGGTTGGTAGGTAGTGCTTTTGTTGTTCCTTTGTTGTTGTTTTTAATTTTTAATTTTCTTTTGGGAACGGGAGGTTGCAAGAGCAATACGATGAGATGAGGAAATAAGTGGGACTGGGGTACATGATATGAAATTCACAAATAATAAAAAGTTAAAAAAAATAAAAGAATGAATGAGAAGAAAGTGAAAAATATTTATGAAATTGTGTTAACCTTGTATTAATGTAAAAAAGTCATTACACCCCCTCACTCCCCAAATGTTTACACTCCTGGTACAACACTTTGTTTTTC
The DNA here is from genome assembly GCF_008632895.1 of Mastomys coucha. NCBI lineage: Eukaryota > Metazoa > Chordata > Mammalia > Rodentia > Muridae > Mastomys > Mastomys coucha. The sequence continues at coordinate 57,742,011 of NW_022196900.1, read as the reverse complement.
AGGTAGAGGACCAGAGTATTCTAACCTTAGATAAAGAATAGAGAAGTATGTTGACAGGGGTGGGGTGGATGGGGATGCTATGTTCAATCTACTCTAACCCATCCAACACTGCTCTAACATCCAGCACACAGCAACTACTATACACTCTGGGTCCCTGGATTTCATATGTAAAAAGTATTCATTGGTAAACTTAGTCACATATACCTTACCATCTACAACTATAAAATGAGCTATCAGTTAAATTGAATTTATTCCTTCTGCATCTTTCAAATATATCTTGTTTCTCAATTGCAAATTATTACATACCACATATATTGTCTCCACTCCACAGATTACTGTCTCAAAACTATGGCCATGCCTTGCCAATCAGGAAAGACATGATTTTAGGCCCAGGCCCAGAAAGAGAACATTAGTTATCCAGTAAAATTAATGACATAAATCTTCCATATGCAGATCAAGGTCACTCTTGTCAATGGTGTAAAAATTACTACCTTCCCCCCCTCCCACCCCTGTGAAGAATGATGAGTACTTAAGGAGATGGCTAGGTTTAACCTGACTTAACTGATATAGAACACACACTCTTATCAAAATATCAGGCTATCCCATTGATAGGTAGAGCCTACTCAACAAATGGTACAGGTAAAACTGCATTTCTACAAAAGAGTGAAAATCGGGCTGGAGAGATGGCTCAGTGGTTAAAAGCACTGACTGCTCTTCCGAAGGTCCTGAGTTCAAATCCCAGCAACCACATGGTGGCTCACAACCATCTACAGTACAGCTACAGTGTACTCATATACATAAAATAAATAAAGAAATATCTTAATTTCAAATATGAAACACAGAAACATCTGAAAAAAAGGAGCTAGCCTTCAGGATACTGGGTTAGAGAAGAACTTTTTTAATAGAATGTCAATAGCATAGACACTAAACCCAAGTGTCAAACAAAGGACAGAATCAAAATAAAAGGTTTGTGAGAAACAAGAAGCAAGGTAAGGAGCAGTGCTGAGAGCCTAAAGAATGGAAGAACACCTTTATCAGCTACACTTCAGACAAGGAATAATATCCAGATTTACAAAGAACCGTAGACAGCTAATGCCAAGTGCCACGTCCACTCCAGTGAAATCTGTGTGTCAGGCTTGAAGGCTTGACCACAGATCTGAGACATACAGCTTCAAAAGAAGCTAGTCTCTGGCAACCTTTTGGCATTCCCTAACTCAGAGGTGGCCCAGATTTGTCCTTGTGTTAGTCGATGGAAGGTCTTGCGTGCTAGGTCCCCCCCAAGATATGATTTATTAATAGCTAAACAAAATTAGACGTTGCCCTCTGACCTTCATCAATGTTCCAACATCTTATCCAAACCCTGGCTTAGAATTTCGTAGGTAGTTACACATTCAGACTAATTGCCTCCAGCATTGCTAGGAAAATAGTGAGGGAAGTTGGGCACTGAAGTTATTGGAATAGAAATTGATAATCCCAGGGCAAGGTCAACTAGAATCCTCATTTCAGTCAAGCAGGGCAGACCACATTAGAATTACAGATTAGAAGAATGGGACCCCTGGGGTATAGCTCTCTTAGCCCAGAAGATTAGCATAATGGGCGTTTACTAAAGATGGGCTAGACCATGAGCCTAGAGTGTGTATGTGTGTTAGTGTGTGTGTGTGTGTGTGTGTGTGTGTGTGAAAGAGCTGTGCTGTGAGAGAGCTGTGCTGTAAGAGAGCTGTGCAGTCCAAGCGCTCTGAGCTTGGGGGGCGAGGGGGGTGGCGTGCAGCACCCATCCATAGGAGGGAGGAGGCGGCTGCTGCTTTAGATCCATCGCCACCTGACTTTTCTTTTTCTTTTGTAATGACCATAAAGGTCTGATGCCTAATTTTGAGAATATACATTCAGATCCTACACTTCCTTGTGTTGTATCTGCTATTTTTTCAATTGCTGACTCCTTGCCCACCTGATTACCAGGACTCCAATTTCTCCTGCAGGTTGAGGGATCACCAAGGCTCCCCTCCCCGTTCTGCGGCAGTCAAGGAGACTGCTAAGCAATACAAGTGAACTGAAAAGATACTTCTTAAAAAAGGAAACACCAAAGGCCAATGTTTTTAAAGGCATTTAATATTCCTAAGTCATCAAGGAAATGCAAATTAGAACTACAGAATGGCTGTCATCAACATACTTGAGAACAGCTACTGAGAGCCTGTGGATTACTCACTGTGGTGGAAATCAGTGTGGAGGTTTCTCAAAATTAAAAACAAACCTACACTTGGATCCCACTATTTCACACCTTGGCACATACCTAGAGAATTTCATACCTGGCCAAAGATGTTTGTAGTCCTGTGTCCATTGCTACCTTATTCAAAACAGCAGAAAATTAGAACATAGTTCTCCAACAGCAGGTGGATGAATAAGAAAAGCAGGTACATATGTAAGATGGGATACTATTCAGCTCTCAAGAAAAATAAAACTACAAAATTTTCAGGACAATGGGTGGACTTAGAATGGATAGTATTAAGTGATGTTACATAATCTTAGAAAGAAAGAAAATGCATGTTTTCCCTTATATGCAGGATCTAGGCAATAATACATGTATATATGTAAACAAATATATATGTAAGTACAGATATATATGTAAGTACAAATATATATGTAAGTAAAGAGAACAAAAAATATTAGGGGTAAGAAAGGAACAAATGTAGGTCATTATAATACAAGTTATAAAAGAGAATATGAAGCTAATTGCTTTTCTAGTTCTAATTGTCATGGGTTTTTAGTTTTTTGTAATAGGTAAGTGCATAAAAATGTATTCAACAGTGAAATTGTAAAATTCAATGTGAAGTTACACAGCTTCAGTTCCAAATGGCCATTCTAACTATCTAAGAATTTGCTGAGATATATAGACTTGGGTCTGGTTAATTTCTGTATATGATTTTTACTATAAGATTTGTAATAAATAATAAAGTTTATAAATAAAAACAAAATAATTATTTAAAAAAGTTCACTGGAAGTATACATGCCTAGCATACATAAGGCTCCAGATTCAATCACCAATACAAACAAACAAGCAATTTACTAAGTCTTACAATAGGATTCTAAAACCTTGTCCTCCCATACTTAAGACAGAACTTTATATTTGTTCATATCAGTCAAAAATTCAGCTCAGCATTTCTCTCAACAGGCTGCTTTAGGTTGGTGACAACTACTAATTAACCACAGGTGCATTCAACCTGTGTGTCATCCTTATCATTTCATTTTGATCAAACATGAATTTTAGAAATCGCTAACATCAGGAATCCCAGCAACCAAGTAGATTTATTAATTACCTTGTAGTTTGAATGTGAAGTACTCCCCATACGCTTCTGTGTTTGAATACTTGGCTTCTAGATGGCAGGGCCGTTTGGAAAGGTTCTAGAAACTTGAAGAAGTAGGGCCTCACTAGAGGAAGTGGTTCACTGGTTATGGACCTTGAGGGTTTATAGCCTGGCCCCATTTCATGTCAATCTGAAATGGTCCTTAACTGCAGGTACAAAGTGACCAGCTGTCTCACACTCCTGGCACCATAGCCATCCCACTATGATGGATTAGACCTCCTCAAATTGTAAGCCAACAATGGAATGAACCAACAATGAAGAGAGTCAGGAAACATGAGCAAAGGTATTCTGCTACAGCTAAGCAGGGAGCTGGGAAGTCAGCATCTTTTAAATCTCTCAGATCACTTCAAAGCAGGGTTGCTTAGAAGCCAGGTTATTAAACTGTAGATCACAACCCTGTATCCACAACTGAATGTAGGGCCATGAAAATACCAACAGTAAGATTTCAGAAAGTACAATAAGCACAAATTAATTTAAAATTGAGAATATGATAAATCCAAGCTTTCTTCTGGCTACTTGTCCATGTTGCTGAATCTCAGCTTACTGTGGCCTTGGTTGTGAACGTACAACATGCACTGGACTAGGCATGTCACCATGTCACACAACACCAACAAATACTGCCTAAAACAGTGGCTCAAAATGGGAACTATGGTATTGTTAATCACAGTGTTTTTACTTATAGCAATGTAAAGTTCGATCCCCAGCACCACCTAAACTGGGGACTGGAAGCATGCAGACCTGAAATACAATGGTTAAATTATTTCCTGCCATCATTCCTGAGCCTATAAATGTCATATTAGTATATACTGACATTATATTACATTCAAATGTTTGATTTTTTTTTTAAATTGCTGTTCGAGTTGTTGACTTGAGCATCATTAAAAATTGTTAAATGAATTTTGGCTTAGGATAAGGACAGAATTTTGAATAATTTTTGAAATAGTCCTAAACATCTGCTACTTTGTACTATGTATTTAGGCAAAACAACATACTTAGTATTGACAATTATAAAATCCAAACATTGATCAGATCTGGAAAACACTGAAGATGCTCTGCTCCTGCCATATCTAAGTCAGCCAGGATTCAGTTCTTCATGTGAAAGTAACCAAATACATCCATCTCAGGATGTAAACCAGCTTTCATCTTTAATAAGTGGCAAAAACATATGCATACTAAAGAATTTTATAATGTAAATTAATGATTTATTTCAGCAAATGTTAATATCTGTTTTATACCTATATCTACATGACTGTGTAAAAATTGCCCAGGTAACAAAGACTTCTGCCATAAAACTGCTCTGGACTGACACGAGACTTATAGCCTGAGAAAGCCACCAGAGGCAGCCCTACAGAGAGGGGAATCCCAAGAGGACAATCTTACGACTACACACAAGCCTAATGCTGTTCCACTCTTACCCTTACAGAAACAACCCACAGAGCCTGAAAATAAACATGACTATATGCTGCCAACGAGAACCAAGGACCATGGGGTTGGAAAGTTGGCAAGGCATTTAAGAGTATCTGTTGCTCTTGTAGAGAACATCCAAGTTCAATTCCCAGCACCTAAATCCCTTTTCTGACCATCAAAGGCACTGGGTACATATACAGTGCACACATATACATGCAGGCAAAGCACACATACACATATACCAAACTTTTTTGTCACTCATTTAGATAAGCATTCAAAAGGATACTCAAAGACCTTAACATCTACAAAAAAGTAAATAAACAAAAAACAAAAACAAAAACAGAACTGCGGTATCTACTTCTATATTACCCAGTAAGCTGTTGGCATTTCTTGATATAAGTGGCTGGCATTAGTGAGGCTGGCAATCAGTGAACACAATTTCCTAGAACTGAACATTTTTGCCATTTTTGCCATTTTTCTTCCCCTGTATGCTTTTACCTCGAGAAGTTCATCTTCTGGCTGCAGGAGGTTCAGGGTATCCACAGGACCCCCAGGAGCAACTGAGGAGATATAGTGGTGCCCATCAAAGGAGTCAACTTCCATACCGAGCCTGAGCGTGTGGATAGGCAGCAGCTGCAGAGAGCACAGAGCAATGATATCAAACACAACAGGGACAGGACAGCTGTTAATAAACCCCCATCACCTGTCATTTAGATACTGAAAGCCCATTTCTTAGACCCAAAAACTAAAATCCTAAAATTCCTAACACAGGAAAGAAGTGGAAAGTAAAGTTATGAAATCACCTTTTTTTCTATTTTAGGACAAACAAGAGTCTGAGCTCTCTCCCCAGTATATAAACTGTGTTTCCATGTTCTGTAGTGCACCTGCTTTGGAACACCCTACTTCCCCTTTATTAGCTAACCTCCACTTCATACTTTAGCACCAAAACAATGAAACTTCCCCACATTCCGAGTTAATGAACATCCAAGCGAGGTCAGAACCACCTTGAACATACCTCAGTCTCAGCTCGACACACTGGTTTCATAATAGTCTTCCTTCTCTCTTTTACCTGGGCTTGGGGTCAAACTCAGAACTTTGGAAATGGTAAGCAAGAGCTCCACCACGGAACTCTAGCTCCAGCCTTGTTTCTGCTATGGTTTTAAGACAGGACCCCATATGACATAGGATGCCTTCAGTTCAGAAGCCATGTGGCCTTTCCTCTCAAACGCTACAGGTAGGCACCAGCACATGCACATACACATCTATTGTCTTGATGCCCCAGCACAGTAGGCACTGAAGATGACTCACTGGATGGGATGTAAACTAGTTTGTAATACACACCCCTTCCTAGCAAGTCAGATTTCATAAGAACACTTCTTCTTTGGGAGAAACAATCATTTCTACTCTGGGATTACTTCTGTTTGTTTTGAAGAACTCTTGTGGGCTAAGACATGAGTCAATGTTGAAAGACTCAATGTCAAAAAGATGAGTATCTTACCTGCATTCATCTTTGTAGGCTATAAGACTCCGGGACACTCACCAAGCTTAACTTTAAAGGTGAAGGTAATGATTCTCACTGTAGCTGTCTAAACTCAAATGAGGCAAACCCCATGCTGTTTTACCTTCTCACTATTAACAGTCTATCTTACACACCAGGGCCACTGCTAATTATTCTAGACAAGGTGACAATTCTTTCCAGGTAGCAGTGTATCTCCAATGTGGCTTTCCCCATTGTTTTCCCCCATTCGGTGTGAGGCTTCATCCCTTCCTAGTCTAGTCTAAGTCATAGTGTTGCACAGGACTTCGTTTCTATCCCATGATAGTCATGCAGACGAATGTGAAGTGGTAAGCAGTCCAGCTGACTAATAGTTTATAACAGGTGCAAAGGACTTGGGGCCCTAGGCTAGATTCCTGAAAAAGTTACTCTTAACCACCAAGTATTCTGGGCTGTTCTAACACCCTACATGGACAGCAGGTTGCTTACTCTAGTATCCGATGTGACTTATTTCCCACTGCTGCCACACCACTCTCTTGTGTAGTGACTATCAAATCACATCTATCAAGGTAGGAGCTGGGTCATCTTCATAGCTCATTCAACAGAGGTGAGGCAAGACTCTTAGGTAAATGTTTCTGTAATAAGTTTTCCAACTAATTCATGGGCCCTTCCTTGGTGATCCACACACCACAAACAGTGCATTGTGATATCTACCCAGAGACCATCTCCCATGGGGAGCTGGAGCTCTCTTGCACAGGATTATAAAAGCAGATTGTTCAATTTCCAGAAATTCTGAAAGACAGCTGTAAAATATAGCCATATTTGAAATTAAGTTGTATAAGATTGCAATTAAATCAAATTATAAATAAGTATAGTAAGTACTCAAAAGTCATCACTTCTTAATTATTTATTATACTTTATTATTTTACTCCTTGACTATAAGACATAAATATTCCAACACCTCAAAGAATATCCATCAGGTAGACAGATGAGGCAAAGTGGCAGATGAAATGCTTGGTTTGTTTAGTTGCCAAACTCAGCTGGGACAGGTCCTGGCCCTACAAAGGAGCCTGTGATAATAAAGTGATATCTGGGAGCTTGGCAGCCTAGAGCTGGCCAGGACAGATACTGGTAAGTGCTGCAAACTGGGGTGGTTTCATTATCTTCCTGAGAGCTAGACCTTCACCGTTACATCTGATCTACCGCAGATCTATATTATACTTATATGCTGTACACTGTAGATAAGACACTGAACAAAGTGGCTGGAAGAACAGCCTTGGCCTTCAGAACTAACATCCACTGTAGCAGACAGAAAGTAATGTCTGAGTAAATGATAAGTGGCAGCATGACTCTAATGAGGCCTACACAGTAAAGCATGCAGAGCAATGCAGTCAAGTGTGGCTGCTAGTGACAAGCAAGTGTGTCCTAATTCTAGCAAGCACTTCAAAGAGATGCTCTGGGTCGTAAGACAGGAAGACAACTAACTGGCAGAGGTCATTTTGTAAAACTGACCAAGTAGGTGAATGGATAGAGAGGCCTGTGAAGAGATACTTAAAAGATAAAATGATCAACCCTATGAATAATCTGCTGGGAGCTCTTGTAGAAGGAAAACTGTTAAAGCTTGTATGTGAACAAGTGAGTAAGTAGATGGTGCAGTGATTATTTCTATATGAAAATAACCACCGAAGTTACATCAAAAAACACTGCTGTCCATAGTGAGAAACCTTTATCACATATTCCATCAAAGGTTAAGCATAAAAAGATAAAACAAGGGAAGTGTCTCTAATCTCCCTTCTAGTCCCCTCCAACTACTGATCAGTTCAACTGGAGGATGCCCGTCCCCTTCATGTGTGGGACACTAAAGCTAAGAGTAGGCTAAGCACCAAGACTCACTCGAGTCACCATCCATGGCTCTCCACAGACAGGGCTGAGCCCTTGAAGGCTATTTTTTCATATATCTGTAAATGTCACGTGCTCTCTAGAAAAATTAATCTGCAAACAAACTACATCCTTCATTTTCAATCACGATGAACCAGAAAGGTTTATGAAATCTGTCAATCTGGGGGAAGCCTACCTAATATTAGTTCTGAATCTAAATTGGAGTGCAGCTGGGTTTGTGGGATGTCATGTTCCATTGCTGCAGGCTTCTCTGCAGGAGCAGCACTGTTTAATTACCTGTCCCATCTGCATTTAGCAGCCAAACAAATCAACCATCTCATCTGTCTTCTAGTTGTCCACCCCTTTGGTACACTGAGTTCTCAGGCAGAGCAGAAAGTACTAAAATTACAGGCGTGGGTGGGTGCAGCAGATGATCGATGGCATCACACACACTTCTTATTATGATTTTGATGCTCCCTCAATATGGAGTTCCTGGGTTCTATGGAAACTGACAAAGCTCCTAAGCAGTAGCGTTCTCTTGATCCTGCTCTGAGGGGTAAAGAGTATAAATACGAAAATGGACGTATCTGAGAAAGGTGTGACCAGTGGGTATACTGTCAATGTAAAAATGACAAAGAGGACACTGAGAACACTGGAGCCTTCAATCCAACATAAAGAATCTGTCATGAAGCAAACCAGAGCGCATGCACTCAGCTAAGAGTTCTACTTTTAGGATCTAAAAACAAAACAAGCAAATGCTCAAGTAGAAATATATTTCCTATCGCTCCAGGGCAGAAAACTTCTGGAAAGGACTGCCCCAAGGAGGTGTCAATAGGGTGGGGGAGGATATCTCCAAAAGAAAAAAAAAAAAAAAGAACTCAAAATAGAACAGAACAGAACAGAAGGAACCCCAGGGTTGGTTCTCATCAGATGCACACACACAGTAAATGAAAAGTATTAAATACCCATTCATGTCCAAAAGTACAAAGTACTTTTTTAAAGTACTAAATTTAGTATGAACAAAAATCAAATATTCCAAGATGAAGGCTACATCTCTTAAAGGAGGAGAAGGCTTTACTCCCTCAGAAGTCAGGCAAATCAACCAATCCCACAAAGCTGTGCTTACTCAGGGTCTGAGCATCAATCCTAAAATTTTAGTTTTTAGTATTGAGAAATATATTATGGTACTATATGTTATATATTGATATATATTGATATGTATAGCATTGTTATAAATGGCCGGGCAGTGGTGGCACACACCTTTAATCCCAGTGCTTGAGAGGCAGAGGCAGGTGGATTTCTGAGTTCGAGGCCAGCCAGGTCTACAGAGTGAGTTCCAGGACAGCCAGGGCCATACAGAGAAACCCTGTCTCAAAAAAAAAAAAAAAAAGGGAAAAAAAACCCCATTGTTATAAATGATTATATGTTATGTATAATTATATATCATGTTAATATACTATGTTAATATATGTCGAGAATTCTTTTCAACTTCTCTGGGACACAGAGTTTTAGAGCAACTGAGCTGCATTGGGAGGAAAGGCACACACATACACAGAGAGAGACAGAAAGAGACAGGGAGACTGAGATGAGGGAGAGTGGGAAGGAGGGAGGGAGGGAGGAAGGGAGGGACAGAGACAGAATCCTCTGTTCCTAACATGAAGCTAGCCTAAGTGACTGCACAGCTCTAGATACCTATGTCTGTTTGCCACTCCACAAAAATCACATACTGAAGAACTGCTAAGAGTCTCTGCATCCAGGTGATGGATGAGAAAGAAACTTGCTTTTCATACTATATCCTCAGTATACTCTGAATTTTAAGACTCATTTATACATTATCTACTGAGAATTTTGAAAGAAAAGAAAAAGAGGCTAAGTGTAGTGACATGCATTTAATCTCCCAGAGGCAGGAGGATCTCTGTGAATTTGAGAGCAGCCTAGTCTACAAGGTAAGTTCTAGGGTTTCATACTAAGACCCAATCTTTAAAAAAAATAAAAATAAAAATAAGGTGGGGGAGGGAAGGAGACAGAGAGTGTGAGAGGAAGAGAGAAGCTCCTACTGACTAATTGCACAGATCAGTGCAGAGAGGGGCCTCCTACTGATTTACTGCTATACCCACAGAAAAGTGCATTTCTTAAGCCTCTGCAGAAAAGCTTCCTGCAGTGGGTGGCAACAGAGACACTCTAGTGGTCATCGTGAAGAGGATAAGAAACTGTGGAGTACCCAACCTTCAGTGGGATGTACAAACCACATTTCTCCCACAAGGCCCGGGATCTTGAGAAGACAGAGCAGAAAGATTAAGGGCCGGGGGTTGGGGGTGGGGTGGATAACGTCACAGAAACCACGGTTTTACAGACACAACAGGGCAGTTACACATAGAAATTGTGATAGTGTGCACAGGACCTACATAAACTTAAGCCAGACGAAATCCCAGCAAGGTTGAGGGTTGAGGAAAGGTAAGCATGAAATCTCACCACTATAAGTTTCCCAGCATTTCACAGCTTCTGGGAAAAGGAGAGGAAGTTTTCTTTAATGGCTTGACCCCCATAGGTCAATCCCAGGTCAGAGCAGGCCCCAAGAGCAGCAGCTGGGCAAACAGCTGGACTCAGTGAATGGAGGGAGAAAAGGCAGCAGCAGCAACTGTGAATCTGTGTGGGAGAGGTGGGTAGATCTAGATAGAAATTCCATGGGTGGTTAAGATCAAAATGCATTCATTGTATGAAAGTTTCCAAGAGTAAAATTTTTACTTTTAAAAAAGGAAAAAGAGAATGGTATAGGCTTAGGGTACAGTAACTCATGCTGTCTTCCACTTACTGGCCTTTAAGAGGCTATGTACGCCTTTAGAGGCTTTTTGGTGGTAGTGGTTTTGTTGTTTGATCTGAGAATAACACCTATCTTAAGCTGGTCTTGAACTTACTATATAGCTGAGGATGACTTTGAACTTCTGATTTTCCTGTCTCTACCTCCTATGTGCTGGAATTACAGACATGCATCACCACAGCTTGTTCATCTGGTGGTAGGAACTGAACCCACGGCTTTGTAAATGCTAAGCAAACAGCTGACTTACACCCTTTCTCTTATTTTGTTTTGTCAGGGTTTATTTTATTTACTTTATTTTCTGGGAATGGCCTAACTCATGTGAACTTAAGAAAGAAACTTTGCCTATCAAATCCCCACATGGAAATGAGAAAAGCATACTACAAACCAGGAGGGAGCACTTTTAAAACAGAGATCTGACCCAGGTGACAGAATGGGGATGCTACTGCAGCCTCTAAAGAGCCCAGATTATCCACCACCTTAAAATGAGTTTGCTCACCACAGAGGGAGGCGAAGCTCACATGTTTGTGTTCACTTGCTCAAGAAATATATATAAAAGGAAATAAAGTGGAATCTGTTGACTTGCCATGTCCCAGCTGCAGAGCAGCTTTGTTTCTTGTAGTGAGGCATTGCTGATGCTCACTCCCATTACACTGGACAGACAGCACAAAGTCATAAGACCAGGCTAATATCTTTCCTTACAGAGCCGTGCTCATCTTAATAGTAAACACTTGCCAAGAAAGCCATTGCTAAAAGTGCATGTATGCCCAGATGCGGGAAGACATTGCTGGTGCCGTGATTTACAGCTTCCTAGAAGTAGAGCTGCTGATGCTCAAGCCTCCGCAAAGAGCTTCTCCCTCCCAGGGAAACCTTCTATTATCAAAAGCTGTCACAAGTGACAGCTTTGCATCCTTAAGGCTGGCTATAGGGGGACCACTATCTAAAGAAAGCCATAGGCTGGCAGCACTTGCTTAGAGTCTTGAAACCCCATCCTCCTGATGGAACTGTGGACAGGGCAGAAGCTGGGCTTCAGATCACCACACCCTGCATCAATCCTTCCATTGCCGGGCCCTGGTAGCTAGGACAAAGTCCATGCCTACCACTCTGCATTTCTCAGGAACCTCACTTAGCATTTTCCCATTTTTAAGTTTGACCCAGATGGATGAAATCCCTTTTATTCCTCCCCATTCGAGTCCTTTGCCACAGTGGGGCTGTTGCTTAGGTCCCAGCTAGCCACATTTTTCTTTTCAAGAACAAGTTCAGCCATTCCTTGTCTCCCTGTCTCCAAAATGGACTCTTCTAAATCAGCTTATGACATTGAGGAGAAAATAGAATAGAGGTCACTAGAGAGAATAAACAAATGGGTGACAAATAGAGAAGGAAGTCCAATGTTACACAACACTAGGGTAACTAAAGTATACAATATATTATACATTCATGAACATATACATTACACATTGTATACATATACACCTCAGAATGAAAGTTTGTGTACATCAATTGAAAATTAATACAACATGAAAAGAAAATAACTACTTTGGATTTTATTTTTTACTCTTTCAAAGATTTACTCATTGATTTTTAAAGGGGATATAAAGGGTAACTTAAGTAGGAAGACAGCATAGATCCATATGTTTGAAAATTAATCTTGTAAGAAAACAAAAAAGATAACCACTTTTTCAAAGACAGGTGAATAAGATAACTTTTAAAAACTGTACATATTATTTTCAATTTCCCTAACCATTGCTGTTTATTCTGAATAATATATGTTTCATGGAAGAAATTAAACTTTTTACACCTGAAAAATAAGTTTTACTAAAATACAAATGGCAACATGGGAGCAGCAATTGGAAACTGACAGGCAACACCCTCTACGATGCCTTGCACACGTTTGCCTGGGCTATGCAATGCATAGAGTTCCACTGAACCCTGATGGGCTGGTCTTTTCCCCTCATTTATTTATTGAACTGAGTATACAAAGTAATGGGTTTCATTATAGCACTGACTTACTTCTTTTTGGGGGTCTCCTATCTATCCAAACTTGGCCTGGAACCTGAGGCAACCCTCTTGCCTCAGTCTCCCAGGTCTGCAACTCTCCTCAGCTTATCATGGTATTTTTAAATATATGGTTCTATGCAGTCTTCCTACTTAAGTTATCCTTCATGTCATGTCCACTTTAAAGGTCAATAATTAAATCTTTGAAAGAATAAAAAAACAAGACAAAAAAAAAAAAGTAGTATTGCCCAGTTCTGTTAACAGAATTTCTTTACTTATAGTACTTCTAAACCCAGAGCATATGTGGATGAAATCTGAGTCCCTTAGGAAGCAGAAACAGGTGAACAGAAGTCCTCACCAGCCAGGGCAATGAGGCAGGAATTCACCACAGTGACAACTCAGAGGTATAAAGGATGACGATTTTTAAATGTCCCCACCTTTAAGAAGCCTTTCATGTCTAAATGCTAGCCATTTGTTTCCCTAACTACTTGCCTTACCTAATAGTCTCAGGTCGCATTATCTCTAGAAAGTGACTAATTCTTATTGTTGTTCTTTCAGTAATATAACAATGTAAGGACCATTTTCTGGTTTGTTCTCATCTAGAACCCATTGTACACTAGAGCACATGGCAGAGAGCCTATTAGTATCTCACAAATGAACAGCTGAATGCATGGGCAGCATTTTAGAATGTGGTTCCCAAGGTCTTTCCATCTTCTTATGTCATTGACTGGACACAACTGGACATAGCACAGAGGCTGTGTGGGTAAGGGAGGGGTAAAATGGCAGCAGGGAACGGGGGAACGAGGGCATTATAACAGCATCTGCCTGCAGAATCCCATCCTTTAAAATACACACAGGACAGGCTTTGTGTCCCTCTCTGATTGTTAGAGACTATTAGGATACTGACCTTATGCTTTTTGTCATGGGAATGCCAAAAGGCAGGCGGTCTGATGAACTGAGCCTGGTCTGAGGCATGTTTTAAAGCCAAAGGCTCTTTAAAGATCTACAGCTATATGACAAAGGAGGTTTAAAACTAATTAGAAATACTGTGAATAGTAAAGTAACTACTGAACTAAGATGGGTTATTACATGCTTTATCCCCGCTCTAAATAAAATATCTCTCAACATCTTTAGATGGATTTACTAATGAACAACTACTGTCAGAAAGATGACACTGTACGTAGTTAACAAGTAGCTGAAAAGAGCAATGTTAATTTTACATTGTGAATCTGAGGAGACATGGCTTCCATGAGGAATTGACTTAAAATGCAGCTGAGTTAGGAAGGAAAGAAATATTCTCCACTATTAGCCTTGAGAATCCAACCACATAAAACAATGACCAGCAAGCCAGCTCAGCATATAAAGAAAGGGGCTTCCTTATAGGCCTAATGATAAGAGTTCAATCCTCAGTTCCCACAAGGTGGCAGGAGAGAACCAGATCTGGGAAGTTGTCCTCTGATCTCTGCACCATGATATGAGGCCTGATAGCACATGTACACACACATATATACACACACATCTAAAATAGCAGCACAAATGGTAAACAACTGTGGAGGCAAATTACCACATATGCAAAGGAAGAAACAGTAAAACTACCTCAACAGATATTTAACTTAAGAAATCTACATGAGACAGATAACTCATTCTTTCTAAAGACTTACTTGTGTGTGTGTGTGTGCGTGTGTGTGCGCACATGTGTACTCATGGAGGCCACAGGAAGGCAAAGGTCCTCTAGAGCTGAAGGTACAAACACCCAACCTGGTTGTTGGGAACAGAACTTGGGTGTTCTGAACAGCAAGCAGCACACGCTCTTACCCAATGGCCCCACTCTCCAGCCCCGAAAGAACTCACTTTAAACACTGCCTCTGAATGGAGTGTCTAAGGTGGTCTCAGCGCTGGGGTCCATGGAGGAATGCAATAGTGTTTCTGAAACTCTGGGAAAAGATCAATCCTTCCTTTTCTATTATTTATTGTGAAGGCCATTTAAAAGGTTTTCTAGTTTAATCAGTGTGGTTCTGATTGTCTAGGATAAAAACTACAAATTATTCTATAAGGAGAAGACAGAATCTACCCAAATTATATAACTGCATGCTCTCCACAGTGATTATTTCTGATAGATTGGCAAGAACAACATACTCAGAAAGTCAACCATGTTTTCTGTCCCTAGACATCCAGACATTATGTTTTTCTTTTTTTTGATTTTTTCGAGACAGGGTTTCTCTGTATAGCTCTGGCTATCCTGGAACTCACTCTGTAGACCAGGCTGGCCTCAAACTCAGAAATCTATCTGCCTCTGCCTCCCAAGTGCTGGGATTAAAGGTGTGTGCCACCACCGCCCGACTGACATTATGTTTTTCAAATCCTATCTCTGTTCCAGACTGTAGAAAACCCTTCCCAGAAGCCTCTATACAGCACCTGAGGAGCTAACCCTCTCACCTGTCACCTTCATGGCTACTGTGCCAGTCAAACCTTGGGCTTTTGGCTTCTGGAAATGGCATAAGGATTCCACGTTCTTTCCAGCCTTATCTAATCATTTGTACCTGTTATTCCTGAGAGCCTTGCTCACTTCTGGAACACATGTATGATGAAGTTCTGGAGGCTTTAGGTCATGCCACTTAGCTTCTTCAGCAAGAATGTAAAGAAAGCTCACCACAGCGGCGCAGCTTTAAGCCAAGTGCCTACCTTTGAGTATTTCTGTAGCTCTTCATCATCTGCGATCTGTGTGTCCAAAGTGGCTACCTAGAATTAGAAAAAGATCATCTCCATATTTGTATGAGTGTAATTTCATTTGCTCCTTCACATTCTCAAATTTATCAGCAAACTTAGCACACTGATGAGTAATCTAACCATCTCTACCCAGTATTTCTAACATCCGTAAGCAGCGCTTAGCAGCACATTTGCGTTTCTGTATTCACTACACTAGTCTCTGCATCCTACATCATTCACAAGTTGAACTGAAGGTGATATGTAAACTGGTATCTTGTCCTCTTTTTACATGGGCTGTATTTTATTAACAGACATAAGTCATTAATGAAGTACTTTTCCTTGCATGGAATTCATTTCCACAGATTGTCTACCAATAAAACCCAGACTATTATTTGAACAACACACACACAATCATCTTTTGGTATTGAAGGGTTGATCAAACCTTTATGAAAGTATACTAGGTATTTGCACTGAATCCAGTTCTAACTTACTTATGATACCTACGGAAAATGCTACATAAACATGTCTCAATATATTGTTGAGGAATGTTGATGTGAAACAAGTTTGTACCTGTTCAGTTATGATGAAAATTTTTCCTCAAATGTGTTTAAAACACAGTGAGAACGTGGAATTCATAAACATGGACCAAACAGATATGATGGTCTATCTAACTATACCAACTTTATATTCTGCGATCCCTCAAATTTTAATAAAAATTTTATTCTTGGACTACCAATATGACTAAGCAGGGGGCTGGAAAGATGACTCAGCAGTTAAAAGCATGTTTATTTCATTTTATTTTGTTTTTTACAGAGGACCTGGGTTTGATTTCCAGACCCCCATTGTGGCTCACAACCATCTGTAACTCTGGTTCGAAGGACTCTGACACTGTCTTCCGGCCCCTATGGGCACCAAGCACAAAAATGGTGTGGGTGTGGGTGTGTCACACACACACCCACACACACTCAGTCAAGGATTTATACAGAAAAGTATTTTTTAAAATAGCTCAGCAGGGAAAACCTCTTGCTCACAAGCCTAATGAGCTGAGTGTGATCTTTAAAACAAATGCAAAGGTAGAAGAAACCAGACTCCTGAAAGTTGTCCCTGACCTGTACACGTACACCGATATTCGCACACACAATCACAGTATAGAGTATTAAAAGATTTTACTCCTGACAAACTAAGAGCATTGCCATTTTAAAATTTCAAGCTGAGGTCTCAACTTCTGTAAGTCAGTCATGGAGGAGATGGTGGCAGGCGGTGGCAGGAGGAGTTCAAGGCCAGCCTCAGCTATAGAGCTTTAGGCTACCATACACAAAACCCTGTCATCACTACCCTTTCCTCCACCAAAAAAAAAAAAAAAAAAAAAAAACCAAAAACAAAAAAAAAAACCCAAAACCAAAACCAAAAACCATCAGGCAGCCAGCAGGACTCTGGAGGAAAGCACAATAAGGAACAGTGCAGTGTGTGCGTTCACCCACTCACTTGTCCACCACTCGCCCTTCCAAGCTTCCCCTTGTATCCCTACAACTTTAAAGGGATCACTGATATCCAACTTAAATTCTCTCTCCCATTTAGCCTCTACTTTACCATGTGATATACAAAAATCTGATATATAGAGAATAAAACTTTTACATACACACGCAAATGACAGTGAAAAGCTTGGCTAGCATGCAGAAAGCCCTGAGTTTGAGTTCTCATAAATGAGACATGAGAGTTCATGTCTGTAATTCCACAATTGGAAATGAAAGAAGGTCACAAGTTCCAGGTCATTCTTAGCCACACAGCAAGTTTGAGGACCGCTTAGGCTATATTAGACCCTGTATCAAAAAAACAAAAATAGCTGGGCGGTGGTGGCGCACTCCTTTAATCCCAGCACTTGGGAGGCAGAGGCAGGCGGATTTCTGAGTTCAAGCCCGGCCTGGTCTACAGAGTGAGTTCCAGGACAGCCAAGGCTATACAGAGAAACCCTGTCTCAAAGAAAGAAAACAAACAAACAAATAAACAAAAACCAAAAAATCAAACAAACAAAAAAACCAAAAAAACAAAAATAAAGACCCCGTGATATAACTGGTGAGCCATGTATTCGCTGAGCATATACCAGTGAAGGAAAAGAAAGCATGAGTGTCTAGGTAGCGGCCTAGTGACAGTGTTCTAGGGACTGGAGACCCTGTAGCTACAAGAGCTAACATAAAGGCCCAGAATGAGCAGAAAACAACCGTGTGACTTAACTACCTAAAACTTCTCTAGTGACAGTGCCAGACATCCAAAATCAGAAATAAAGTGTCTGGCACTGATGACAAGCCAATATTAATGATCATATACATAAGAATATGTGTCAGAGCTACATACCAAGACCTCGTCTCAAAAAAGAGAATAGGAAAGACAGTAGATATTTATTGACATGTTTGATGAACAGCAATGAGATTTTTCTAACACAGTTTTCTGCTTTCAAGTGGATTCACTGGGGGACGTGTAACCAACCCTTTACTGGCCAAATGTAATAACAGGTGAAAGGAAGTCTAACGGCCTGCTGGCAGTATAACCTCATGCCTCACCTAAATTACTTCCTGTTCTTCTAAATACATTTGATAATGATTCTTTCATTTTTCTCATAAAGCTGTAAGATTCTCTGTGAAACATAGGACTAATATCCACAGCTCTTTCAGTGTACGATAAAACAAACAGGTCATAAAAGCAATCATAAAGATGCCAGCCATTTTAAGCAGCTGATTTGAGTTATAAATTTACAGGCAAGCTCTCACCCTCCTAATGTACTCCTGTCTCTTGTTGACTTAAATGGCTTCAACACGAACTGAGTGTCTGATAATTGTAACTGAAGTTTGTGTACAATCCTTAATTGTTCTTATAGCTTAAAATGCTTTAAAAATTGATTGATTGCTCTAATTGGAAAGAAAGACAGGAAGAAAACAATAAAGGCAGCTTGTTTCTTCTTTGACTCTCATATTTTAAATTATAGTGTTAGGAGAATAACATGAAATGAAACTTTCTATTAAAATATTTTTTTAAATCATACCATTACTTCATAATCTGGGCCCAGTAGGTTTTCCCATCTGGATTTCAGCTCATTTTCTGGAGAGCCTGGGACTTTCTCTGGATATACATCTACAAGAAAAAGAATGTTGAAGCTACTGTGAGCCAAACATACTTAACTAATAAATTCTTCAATAACAGCTCAGCTTTGGTAGGTAAAAGGGAAATGAGGTAAGAGGAAAATGTATTCATTTAAATCTACCTGGTAGTGTAAATCAAAGTGACTTACACGACTAATAGAAAATGGAAAACCACCTGTGGCTTTTTTGTAAAGGGTCTTTTGTTCAGGATGTTTTAAAGGGAAGGAGAAGTGATGAATTATAAGTGAAATTTGAATACATAGTTTCTACATAGATATCCTATATGCCTGGCTTAGTTTTATTTGTTGGTCTTGCACAGATTTGATTAATCTTTTCTTTTTTTTTTTTTTTTAAAGATTTATTTTATTTATTTTATGTGTATGAGTACACTGTAGCTGTACAGATGGGCATGAGCCATCATGTGTGTGGCTGTTGGGAACTGAACTCAGGACCTCTGCTGGCCCCGCTCACTCTGGCCCTGCTCACACCAGCGTAAGTCACTGTAGCTGTCTTCAGTCGCACCAGAAGAGGGCGTCAGATCTCATTACGGGTGGTTGTGAGCCACCATGTGGTTGCTAGGATTTGAACTCAGGACCTTCAGAAGAGCTGTCAGTGCTCTTACCCGCTGAGCCATCTCGCCAGCCCTGATTAATCTTTTCAGAGCAGTACCATTCTGCCTCTTCATGGGGACTGTAAATGTGTACAGAGCCATCACTGTAATCAACAAGACCACTAAACAACACAGCCAGGTTCCCACATGCCAGGACAGACAGAGAGAGGCTGGCCAGCTAAAACCTCAGCTTTATCAGATAGCAGCTTGGTTTTACATCAGCTTTTTGTTACTGCTTAATTACTAGGATATTGGTATCTTTACAGTGCTCCTGACCTAATGATGCCACTGTTGTTCAGGTGAGATCATTTTAAAGGTTAAGACAGATCTGAAGTGCCAGGCCTCTTCTCCATACAATCTTTACCAGACTCTCAGAGCAGCGAGCAGTCTGAAGAATACGTGACAGATAAAAGTCTAGGTACTAAAACTATCACCTCCGCCTACATCCACACCAAAGGCAGAGGATGAAAAGGTCCCAGGCTGTTTTAAGTTAAGTTTCTCATGTCTGCTGTAAGACTGGACATGTCGGAGAACACTCATCCCAAGTGACATAACCATCCGCCTACAGTCAGAGGTAACATGCAGGCTCAGCCCTTTCAGCTTCAGAACCACTCACTCTGGCTGCACAGAATACTTAATTACATATTACAAATCATTAAGTTAAATAGGCTAGCCTTAGACTCAGAGACTAAGACTAATGCACACTAAAGAACTTAAATTACTCCACTTACAAAAGAACATCCAGGAAATAACTATGTTACCTAGATTATGTCTGGGGGCAGCTAATCAAAGATCTTATTAAAACAAGTACCAAAATCATTTGGGTAGAATGCGCTCCTTGTGAATATTTCCTTATGGAAATATGAGTTCTTACCAGTTTCCTTTTTTGTTCTTAGTTTCTCAGTATTTGAGGTGAGGGAGACTTGCTGGGGAGGGGCATGTCCTACAAGCCACAGCACACATGTGGATGTCCAAGAACTTCTGCAGAGCTGGTTTTCTCCTACCTTCCAGGGGTTCTGGGAATTAATCTTGGGTTTCAGGCTCACAGCAAGTACTTTACCCATTATGCCATCTTTCCAACCCCATTACCAAAATCTTTAAAAGATTCAACAGTTTGCCTGTTCAGTTTCTTTCAGGTGTAGTTTCATATCTGCTTAATGACTCTGAACAAAATCTGTAATGCACTGAGAGAACTCTGTGCTTACAAACAGTAGTAGGAGGCAGAACGGCAGAAGGTTCACAGGAGTGAAACACTGCCACTTCACCCACTCCCGTGGGGCTGTTTTTACCTTTCAGGCACACATTGACAACACAGACAACTGCGTGTTTTAAAGCACAGCTCAAAGGCCAGAGGAAGGAGGCTGCTCTACGTGCAGCAACTCAAAAAACAAAACTAAACAAAACAAAACAGGCACAGAAGGCTATAACAAGGCTATGCTCATCATGCAGTTAAGAGAGACTCAGTGGACACAACAGCCAGGAGAGGCGGGCATACATGCAAACTGAAATTATACACATGCATGGAAAAACGCAGTGAAATTCATTTTAAAAACATGAGTACAATTCTGTGTCCACGTGGTAGTGTACATGCTTAATCCCAGCACTGGGAAGATGGCAGCAGCAGGCAGACCTCTTTGAGTTTGAAGCTAGCCTGGTCTGCATAGTAAGTTTCAGGTCGTCAGGGCTACATTGTGAAATCCCACTGGGGGTGGGGGGGGCTATCGTGGGGAAAAGGGGAGAAAAGGGAAAAAAAACATACCTAAAGCACAGGGGAAGTGGAAGCAGGAATGCTGTGAGTCCTAGGCTAGCCTGAGCTATATAGTACACAGCACAGGGGAAGTGGAGAGAGGAGTGCTATGAGTCCTAGGCTAGCCTGTGCTATATAGTACACAGCAAGGGGAAGTGGAGAGAGGAGTGCTGTGAGTCCTAGGCTAGCCTGTGCTATACAGTAACGTCTTTTCTCAAAAACAAACAAAACAATGACAACAGTAATGAGATAAAATACTTCTAAGATGATTTCTAATTTCAAGATTATTTGATTTTCACCTAGTAACCTTTGATATTTATCTGAGCTCACCTAAATTCAAGAGTCGCAGTTCATCACTCTAGTGGATGCAGAGGGGTCGGGAGCTCCTAACCCTTTATGCTGAGTGAGACATTACTACCTTCCTTCTGGCTACCTTTCCGAACATAAAAAAAGGCAAAAGCCAGCTTCTCTGGAACATGAATGTAACAACTATTTCAAGAAGTTTCATTTATCTGAGGACCTCTGTAGAAGGAACCAAGCTAAAACTCTGTTTGCAGAAGGGAGTCCCCATGACAACTAAAGTGTCAAAGTATCAAAGGTCAAATTTGGAAACAATTCAAAAACAGATATGAAGCAGCCTAGTCATTTCATGCAATATATGAAAAATCATGTTACTAACTTTCATGAAGAGGAAACACACACACAGATAAACAGACAGATGACATAGATGATAGATAATGTAAATGGATAGATAAAATATTTAGATTTAAATCCAATTTATATTTATTAAATACAATATATATTTAAACTATTATTATTTAAGAATACATCTTAATCTAAATAAGAATGTATAGTGATTAAAATGCTATTAGTTATTACATATTAATAAATATGCATTTGAAACACAATTAAACAAAAATACATTTGGTGCTCTACTACCAAATATCTAAAGGCTGTTAAGATTACATTCAAAATACCCCATTTTATTTAAATTTGGGGGGTGGAATGTGAGGTTGGTGTCAGTACTAGGGACTGAACCTAAGGTTGGTGGTACTACTAAGGATTGAACCTAGAGCTTCATCCACACTAGGCAAGTACTCTACAATGACAGTACATGCCTAGAAAAATAGCCCATCTTAAATTGCTAAGATGTCTCTACAGTATGAGCGTCCATCAGATCTAAACTGCTTTTATATGGGTTGTTGGATGCTACCTGGTTGTTAGACTATTTATAACTTTACAAAGTTCTTCACGTAACATTGCCTTTATTGCATAGGTCTGAGTCTGATTCTGTGGATGCTACACAATATTAACTATAGAGAAGAAATAGCTGTTAATAAACAAACAGGTTGGAGTACTCCAAAGTAAAGGCTTTGGGCCTACCTGGTTTTTCTAAGGCTTGTACAGTGTCCAGTCTTTCTCCAATTTCCTCTGCTTCCATACTCAAATTAGTTTCTGGTTTGAGGGATCCTGTTAGTGCTGGTACTTCAGGTGGTTCTGCAGCAGTTTCTGAAACACAAATTGTGGCTTAAATCACTAGTCCTTTTGAGGATGGGACCACATCCAAATGAGCTTACTTCACTCCCATTTGCCTTTCCCGGGACCTGGCTGCATGTGATACCTTTATACTAAAGTGTTCTGTGAGGTAGTTAATCACAAAGATAGATTGACAGTATTCAAAGAATGAGGAAATACAGAAAATGAAACTGAAAAGCAAGGTTGAACCACGACAAACCAGAGAGAGATGATTTACTATAGTCTTAGAAAGGAAAAGAAATAAGAAGGCAACAACCAGTAGGCTGTATGCTCTTGCTGATATAGACAGGTATTAAGCAACTTATGCAAACAGGCTGGACTATCAAGCCCGTGTGAATCGTCACAGTAGCAAGTTCAGAGACTGGGGTGGGAGAACTTCTCTAGGTGCAGATGGCGCCCTCCTTTTCCTCAGCTGAAGCAAATAAAGTTCAGCAAAGTTGCCAGAAAAATCACTAAGTGTCTCTTTAACAGAAGAAAGGCTGCACAAGCGACACTTTAGAGTTTCAGTATTTTTTTTAAAAATTCCCATCATTTGAAAAAAAATTTTTTTTAACTTTAATACATCATTTTTTAGTGTGTACAAGTGTTTTTGCTTTCATGCATGTATATACATCAAGTGTGGGACTTCTGACTTCAGAGGACAGAAAAAGGTGTCAAATCCCTTAAAACTAGAGTTATGAATGGTCATAAACCATGATGTGTGTATGCTGCAAATTGAATCTGGGACCTCTGTAAAACAGCAAGAGTTTTAATCACTGAGCCATCTCTCCAGCTCTTTGTAAAAGAATTTTTATTAAAAGTACAAGGTGTAGCCTGAGAGAAGAAAACCCCCATCTGGGGCCACTGGGGCCAGTCTGGCACTACTGAGGTAGAGAGCTAGCCTGAGACAACCACCAGTCCAGTGCCAGAAAGGCTCAGGCAAGCAGACCACACCCAAGATGACCCCTGCCTAGTGCCACACTGCATGGGCAGGAAAGAGTACTCCTGAGACAAGCCCAGACAGAGACACCCTGGGGCCACTAAGAGGAACACATGTGGTAGAGAAATGGAAGAGAAGGAGAACAGAAGGATGTGGGCACAGTGAGGAGAGACAGACCAGAAAATCAAGGGTAGTGAGGGAAAGCCTGGTAAGAGTATCCAGTGATGCACCTACGACCATGGTGACATTCCTGCCTGCACTACCACTGAGGGTCATGTTTTTCTGAGACCAGGCACAGACGATCTGGGTGCTGGTGTGCCTGCACACGGAGGCTAGAGAGGGACTGCAGTGTCTTGCTGCATCTCTCTCCACCTTACTCGTTTGATGTAGGATTTCTCGAGAAACCTGGAGCTAGGCTAGGAGTCAAGAAACACCAGCAATCCTCCTGCCTTCATCCCTCACAGTGCTGGTTTATAAGCACATATACAGCCACGCTCAGTTTCTTGCATGTATTTGGGGCATCTGGATCAGGTCTTCATGCTTGTGCAACAAGCGTTCTTACCCTCTGACCCACAGAGAGATCTCCTTGGAACCACCAACTGGGAAATCTTAAATATATACAAGTATTCAGAATTAGATATTACTACTACTTCTCTTGGTTATAGTAATATTATTATTGTTTTAAAAACATCCTTATCTTTGGGATTGCTATACCACTCACTCTAAAATGATTCAAAAGAAATATGGGAAGATGACAACTGTCAGACATAAGTAAAGGTGAGTGGGTGCTCATTCTGCTCTTTTCCTTTCTCTATATGCTTGCAATGTTTTAACAACAAAGAGCTCAAACATACAACCAATTAATCTCCCGAGACGGTAACATGAGCCTTTAAAACCACTCACAGAGTATTTTTTAGATCATTAATCATCTGACACTATAAATAAATGCATACATAGCACTAGGATAAGAACCGTCTATCATTAATTGAAGCATTATTTATTTATAATACCAAGACAGGGACACAACTTCAGTGAACACTTAGCATAAATACATAAATGAAATGCATATATACAAATAATAAATATTATTGATTCTTTAAAAGGAAGTCTAATAGGTTGCTAGGCATGGATGGTGTGGAGGATACTCTGTGAAGTACAATTAGCTCAGGAGAGAAGGACAAACACTGCATCACTCTACCCTTTGTGCTTTCTGTAGACTCAAACTCAAAGAAATAGTTAAATGACAGCTTCCAAGGAAGAGACTGAAGTTGGTGACTTGAAGTTTCAATCACAAAACAGGGAGGTTCTACAGATAGGCTAGTCAATAATATACACACACAGCACCCAAGAACACTCAACAATTGTGAAGGGTAGTCTTTTGTTTTCTTTGGTTTGGTTTGGTTTTTCAAGACAAGATCTCTCTGCATAGCTCTAGCTGTCCAGCAATTCAATCTATAGACCATGCTAGCCTTAAACTCTAGAGATCCACCTTCCTCTGCCTCCTGAGGGCTGGGACTAAAGCTGTATGCCACCATGCCTAGGTTGGTTTCCTTTTTAAGACAGGGTCTCACTATGTAGCCCTTGCTGGTCTAGACCTTGCTATGTAGATAGTGGCCCACCTGCCTCTGAATGCTGAGATTAAAAGTGTGGACCCCATACACAGTGTAAAGATTACTCTAGGCTGTCAATTTGATGGGATTTAGAATGACTAAGAAAGGAAACTCTAGCCAAGTGGTGGGGCCGCATGCATCCCAGTACTAGGGAAGTGTAAACAGGCAGATCTCTGTGAGGTCCACAGAGAAAACCCTTTACCAAAAACAAAACAAAACAAAACAACAACAACAAAAAGGAATCTCTGGCTATTCATCTAATGTGACTGACCCCATTCCTTCCTTTCTAAAACTGCTTCTTGATGTGTATTTGGTCACAGCAATGAGAAAAGTAACTAATGTATCTTTCTTTTGAGATTATTTTATTTTATGTGTATTAAGTGATTTGACCACACGTACATATGTATGCTGTGGGCCTGCCTGGTGCCTGGAGATAAGAAAAGAACACTCTGATCCCTTGGAACTTCAGTTTGTTTACTTTTTGAGACAACACCTTACTATTTTACTCTGACTGGTCTGGAACTTGCTATGTAGACCAAGATGGACTTGAACTCAGAGATGTGCTGGGTTCTGTCTCCTGAGCGCTCAGATTAAAGATATGCATCACCCTGCCTGATAAAACTGGAGTTAATAATAGTTTCTTTCTAATGCCAATTAGAGGGTCTGGGGAGATGGCTCAGTAGTTTAAAGCACTCAGTGGCTGCTCTTCCAGAGGACTTGGGTTTCATTTCTAGCTCTCACATGGCAACTTAAAACTGTCTGTAACTCCAGTTCCAAGAATCTGATGCCCTCTCTCTTCTGACCTCCATAGGCATCTGGCACATATGTGATGCACAGACAAACATGCAAACAAAAATACTCATACAAAGAAAATAAAAATATTTTTTTAAATTATAAAATGTCAATCAGAGCTCCTGAGAAAGCAGAGGAACATGTACCATCAGAATGTTAATAACCCAGCAGTGTGACTGTGTGCCACAAAGACCCAAATATTGTCCAGAAAGATGGCTCAGCTAGTAAAGGCACTTGCTGCCAAGACTGTTGGCCTTAGTTCAATCTCCAGAACCAATATGGTGGAAAGGGAAAACTGTTCCCCCCCAATGTCCTCTGATAACCAAAAAATTGTGTATTTTTCTGCAATGAAGATTTGTCATTTTATAACCTTACTGATAACAAACATTATTTTTAATAAAAGTGTTCTTGGTAAAAATTTGTTTTATTTTCTCACCATACTTCAAAGGCTAACCAAAAGACAACTAGGGTAAAACTCATCATTAAAAGCAATCTGGGATCTGAAGCTTAAGAAATGTCAAGGTATAAGACAAATGAAGGGTCCCAGATCAAGAAGTGATTTCTCTCTCCATTTAGAGAGCTGTGAGCTCACTAGGTCAGTGCTTGCTTCCTGTCAGTCGGGCCGGTGTCCTGCAGCAGACTGGGGAAAGGCCTCAGCAAGGCAGACAGCTGACTCACCTATCCACTACTGCACTACACGAGATAAGCACAGTTTCCTACTCAAACTCCCTGGCCAATCTCCAAATCCTGGCTGCTCCTCCAAAGCCAACTCCATGGAGAAGAGAGGGACAGGAGCATTAATTACCTCTGCTTGAAGACTGTTCAAATGGAGAAGCAGATAAAGATGGTTTCCTTCGAACAAGGGTCAGGTGCACCACCTGCCCTGCATTCCGCAACACTTCAACAACATGCTGATTAGCAAAACCCTGAATATTCACACCATCCACCTACGAGATCAAGAGAGAGAGCAGAGTTGCAAGTAAATTACCACCATTTTTGCTTTGCTTTGGTTTTTGAAAGAGGGTCTCACTATGTAGCGTAGAGAAGGCAACTCAGTAGCTAGCACAGACTAACCTCAGATTCACAGTGTTTCTCCTGCCTCAGCCTCTTGGATTAGAGTTTGGACTATCCACCATGTCTCTCAGCTACTCCAATTATTAATTCTGCAGTGCTGAATAAAATGGGGCAACTAATTTTACTCCCCCAAATAGTGCATATTAGACAAGAAAGTAGTTTGAATAAGAAAAACTAGCTTTGCTGACAAACTTACATGTAAATTAAAAAATAAATTTGATCTTATAATGTTATATTCTTAAGTCACACATTTTAAGTATCAGCCTGACAGAGGCAAAGGGATTTAATTTAAATGATAGTCAAAATTTTAAAACTTTAAAAAGCTTTAAAATCTAGTTAATAATTATACATTATTCTCAAAATATAAAAAATTAATTACTAATATTGAAGTGTTATCCCTGTGTGGTATTATTCTGTGATATTTTCCCATCATTGGGTCTTCTAGTGTTCTGAAAAATGCATGTGCAAGAAGCCAGGCAGGCCAGACCATGAGCTTTCCTTGAGCTTCCCTCAATCATGCAATACTTCTACTGGCCTCCAGACCCTACAAATCAACAGAAGACATCTCTAAAGGCCGAGCTTCCTTAGATGGACTCTGATTATCACCTAGTTCTGTGTAAGTCATTGTGTAGCATGTGTATAATGTGAACAGACAGCAAAGCAAAGCTAGTTTTAACTAGCAAAAGGTTATATTCTCAAATACATAAAATATTTCAATTTTTGGTGCACTCAAATTATTTTAAGTAAAAAAAGCAGCAAGAGAAACTGGTACATAGCTGGGCAGTGGTGGCACACGCCTTTAATCCCAGCACTTGGGAGGCAGAGGCAGGCGGATTTCTGAGTTCGAGGCCAGCCTGGTCTACAGAGTGAGTTCCAGGACAGCCAGGGCTATACAAAGAAATCCTGTCTTGAAAAACAAAAAACAAAAAACAAAAAAAAAAAAAAAGAAAAACTGGTAAATAAATTCTCCACTATATTTAAAGTGGGTAAATGCTCAGACTCTTAAAGAGTGTTTCCCAGGGGACATAAAACACCTTTCAGATACATTTCCATGCATACATTTATTTATTTAAGTAAACATACAATTTTTTTCTATAAATATGTTTAATGGACTATTTCTTGTTTGACTAGAAAAAAAAAAACATGTAAAAGCCTAAGTCAATGTAATTTTACTGCACTAATAAAGTTGATTTTTTGAAAACCCTATGAGGTAGGCAAGGTGGAACACTTGAGAGCCAGGGGCAGGTGGGTCTCAGAATTCAAGGACAGCCTGGTCTACATACCAAGTTCTAGACCAGCCAAGGCTATACAGTGAGACCCTCTCTCAAAATATATATAAAAACATAAACTAAAACAAGCAAACAAATATTATAAAATTAAACTAAGGAATCCCATCTTCTTCTCTGGCATATCATAGAAGATAAACATTTATCTAACCTGTGACAAATGTACACTAGAAAGCCATTACTTACAGCCACAATTTTGTCATTCACTTGAATTTGGCCATTGTGGTATGCAGCGCTGCCTGGGATTATACTTTTCACATAAATCCCTGAAGCTTCCCCTGAAGGTGCATAGACACACAGAAAAAGAAGAAAGCTAAAATTAGGACCTGATTACAAAATCCTATCAAGAGGTTAATTAGCTAAAGAGGCTGAGTAGAGACTTCATAAATACTATTTTGAACACATGCAGGGAAATTGATGGATTATTTCAAACTGTCACCATCACAAGTGACCTGAATTAAAAGTGAGTTGACTGATGACTACCCTTCTGGAAAAATAATCAGTGATGGAACCTCCAAGACTGCATGTCTCTGCATGTTCTGTGCTCCAAAAGGCCAGGTGAACCCTGGTGGACCTCTGCTCACACTGCCGACTCAGCGGAAGTGCACATCATTTTTCACTAGCATCATGACAAGACTCACACGTATTCTTGCCTATATGTAGTTCAGTGCTCATGTATGTTATCCAGATAAAAAGAAAAGCACATGTGGTCTTTCAAAAAGCTAGAATTGGGGCAGGGAGATGGCCTGGCAATGTGAGTTCAATCACAGGAACACGCATAACGGTGGGAAGAACCTAGAACAAAAAGTGGTTCTCTGACCTCTACATGGGAGGTCTACATACACAGCAACATTAAACAGTCCTCACACTGTAAAATTAAATATTTAATCATAAATAGCTTCAAAAATGATAACCATACAAAAAGTACATTCCCAAGAGAAAGAACTGTAAGGAAAGTTGAGAAATTAAAAAACTACCTCTTAATGATTTTTATTAAGTTCCCACTGCTAGCATAAGAACACACAACAAATCCTGAATGACATCCCAGGTCCTCAATAACAGGAAAATATTTTTCAATATCATCTTCCACATTATTCCTTCTACAATGCCTGAGACCCAGTCCGCCATTGCACCTATCAAGTGCTTTGCTGACTTAGTCTCACCTTGTGTCTTCCCTATCCAATCCCCCTCCCTTCTCATTACCAGTTTTAATGCTTCTTCCTGAATTTTCCTGTCAACTTCAATCTTTCATTTGCCATGCCAGGACAGTTGCTTGCTTCTCTACTAAAACATGTATTTTCAGTTATCTTTAAGTAGTTAAAAGGTTCTTATACTTTAATTACACTCTCTGAATAGACTTTTCTGTTTGTTTTGGGTTCTAAGATGAAGGTTCCCTGTGTCACCAGGATGGCCTCAAACTTGTGAGCTCAAGTGACCATCCTTGACCTCACTCAGCTGCTACAGTGACACTGTAGAAGCAGGCCAACAACTCCAGATCAACCCCCAGCATCAAATGTCCAACAATAAATGCAACAAAGTACAAGTTACTTGTATACATGGCTTTAAAACCTGTTGACATTTCAAATGTCTCATTTTTTAACTCACTTGCTCACCCTCCCCAAACACCCAGGCCCACAGAGGTTCTGAGGGTAAATAAGTAAAAGGATTCCTTTCTGTGCTCAGTAACAAAAACACTACTTTGTCTCTCACTCACTAACTCTGCTCAGGCACTGGGCCATGTGTTTAGGGACTCAGCCACACGTCCTGCAACAAGGCAGAAGATAGGGATAATGACTCAACACGTTTGGTGCAACATTAGTTTTTATATTTATACTCAGTTTTTAGGGGACTTATTTAAATTCTTATCCTAAAAAGTGATGGCTCATAGAAGAATCGGAACTTTGAAATGAGATATTTCCTTAGGCTAAAGCAGAACTGAGCTGTCTGACATGAGTTTCCTTCAGGCCTGGGAATACTCCTAGCCTCTTCACCTGCTCCATGCTTGATGACAATTTCCTTTTAAGCAATTAACTCTCTATACTTGCTACTTTTCAGAAAAACTAAACCACTTATAACTAATTTTTCATGTAACTATCAAATATTTTATAAAGGTTTACTTTTATTTAACCTAGTAATTCTTTGATAATGAAGAAAAAAACAAGTGTGAAAGTTACTGCTAACTTAAAGGGAATGGCTGAAAAAATTTTATTCAGATACTTGAATCATGTATTCTTACACCAAATTCTCTTTATATAAAAGAAAAAGGGGTTCTAATAAAATGTTTATTCTATCTTACTGTACTGGCTGGTTTTGTGTGTCAACTTGATACAAGCTAGAGTTATCACAGAAAAATGAGCCTCCCTTGAGGAATTGCCTCCATGAGATCCAGCTGTAAGGCATTTTCTCAATTAGTGATCAAGGGTGGGAGGGCCCATTGTGGGTGGTGCCATCCCGGGGCTGGAAGTCTTGGGTTCTATAAGAAAGCAAGCTGAGCAAGCCAGGAGAAGCAAGCCAGTAAGTAACATCCCTCCATGGCCTCTGCATCAGCTCCTGCTTCCTGACCTGCTTGAGTTCCAGTCCTGACTTCCTCTGGTGATGAACATCGATGTGAAAGTGCAAGCTGAATAAACCTTTTCCTCCCCAACTTGCTTCTTGGTCATGATGCTTGTGCAGGAATAGAAGACCTGACTAAGATACTTACTTTTCTCATAATTAAATACAAAATAATACATTTTGATCATTCACAATATACAGCATATGCAGTGATCAACTTACTTTATCCCAGACTTAATACTGTATAATATGTTAACAGTCACACAATATTCAACACAGAACTACTTCAGAAGCAAAGGAAAGAGAAGTGTAAATGATACAAACGGACTACGTATTAAATTCCTTTGGTACTGACTATAAAACCAGCTGTTAAACCACTGAGACAAAATGTGGCTCTAATCACTGCAAAGTAACTGCTTGCTATTATAGATTCATGGTTTTATTGTGAGTTTTAAATTAAAGTCTGCAGGTACTTAATTTTATTATGTAGAAACCTTAACATCCTTTATAATTATTCCAAAGACGAAGTAGAAATGATTCATTTACCTGGATGAGCTGTTCCAACATAGCCAACAATTCTAATCCCAAGACTCTGTCCATCTTTTTTAACAAGTTCAACATTGTAAGTATCAAAAAGAGAACTGTCCTGTAGGGAAATAACACAGGCATGATTACATTTTCAGTTGCATACCTCTATAGTCAATCTGTGCAGCCAGCTTGCCAAGTTTTTTCTGTGACAAACGAATTTTAAGATGGTTACCATGATTCCTGATCCCTGGACCTACCCCTGTGCTTATAAAATTACATGACAAAGGGGAGATCATTCAAGTGAGCCTAGTCTAATACAGAACCCTACTAAAAGCAGAGTTTTCTCCTGCTGGTAACAGAAAGGCCAAGGAAAAACATTTTAAACAGAGGAGATCAACTTGTAGTTTGAAGGTGGAGTGGTCATACAAGAAAGATGGGAACGAGGGGACCATAAGGGTCCACTGAAAGATATTCTGGTTAGAGGCCAACAAAGAAAAGGCCATCCTTCCTACAGCACAGAACTGCATTCTTCCACCGCACTGAACAGGTTCATGAGTTCAGATGTGAAGAACAGAGCCCAGAAGAACCAATACCTTCACTTACCCTTATAAGAAGCTAAGCAGAAAACCCAGCTCAAGACCATGCTGAATTCTGAACTACAGGATTGCAAACTAACCAAAGGTACTGCTTCAGCTGCTAAATGTATACCCACATGTAACATAACACTAGAAAATTAATACAGCCATTTTGAAAAACCTCAAACTGTATTTCCTGAAAGAATCATAAGCCTAACATATATATATATATATATATATATACATATATATATATATATATATATATATATATATGATACTTTTTCAATTCAAAGCATCAGCACCAGAAACTAAACAATAGAGTGCAGTCCTGTACATCACAGAGCTTTATGGCCCTTCATTGGATGAGATGACTTCAGTGAAGTAGAGTAATGTAGGGAACACGAATCAGTTATCACTACAACCTGGAGAAATTAAACAAAGTAGCTATTTTTCTATCACAGATAGAAAACTCCTGTTCAACTGGCTCCCAGCAAGAGCGAGCAAATAACTTTCAGAAGACCTATGTGCTACCTCTGAAGATAAATGTTAGCTTTACATTTGTCACTAACAGGGACTTTCCCTTCCTGCTTTTATTATGGGGAAGAGAAGACAGGGAGGGGGAATGGGAAGATGGTTCAGTCAGCAATGCCACTGCTGTGCAAGTGTGAGGAACAAAGTTCATAACCCTAGTGCCAGACTATAAGTCAGGCATGGTAGCATATACCAGGAATCTCAGCTCTGGGGAGGTAGACACAGGATCCCAGGGGAGTGCTGGCCATCCATTCAGGTTGAAATGAAGGGCTCTCAACTCTGTTAGAGATTCTGTTTCAAAAATAAGGTAGAGAGTGACAGAGGAAGACAGTGATGTCTGGCTTCAAGGCACCTCTCTCTCTCTCTCTCTCTCTCTCTCTCTCTCTCTCTCTCTCACACACACACACACACACACACACACACACATACATTCACACACACCACACACACACCACACACACACCACACCACAACAAGAAGGAGTGAAAGAAAGAGAGACAGACATGTCTAATATTCATACAGGTTCTCCTCTGCTTCACATATGAGCACTGAAGTGTGACTTAGGCGAGTACGGTCATCCAGCTGAGGGGATTTCTTATCCTTCACTGCATCACAGGTAGCATGTGAGGTAAGAACGGTTTCTATACTCACAGAATCAAGGGTCCTCGTGGCTACAGCTGGCAGGGCAACAGGTAAGGCTACAGGGGTAGGAGGTGTTACTGCAATTTCACCAACAGGGTCTCTGGCCACCAGCATCCTCACTGAATTCCCACAGTTCCTTAGCACTTGAGCAACTTGTTCACTGGTCATTCCTTGCACATTTGTACCACCAATCTTCAAGATGTGATCCCCTGTCTGTAGCCGTCCATCCTTCAATCCAAGAAAGAAAAACAGAATTACTCAGAGAAATCAACAATTAGCTTAACTGCTTAATAAAAATAAATCAGACTTTCAATTCTGGCAAAATGACTGACAAAGCCAGTTGAAATGCTGGACAAACATAACATTTCTAATGATCTACTCAGCTGGCAAAAGATAAAGTAATTCCTTGCAGAATACAAAATATAGAAGGGTCCAAAATCAAATAAGGTACCAGAACTCTAAAATGGACATCTTCCCAAGGGTTTTAACTTTTGTCTAATAGCTTTGATTCAGAGTACAATGACCATGATCGTAAGAGATCGAAAGCTGGAGACTTCCAGAAGGAGGGTCAGAATGAAAGGTTCCAACATAAAGCTGACCCCCACCCCCCACCCCCTGAAGGCCAAGATGGTAAGCGGCATGACTGGGAACAGAAAGCTGGCAGCATAGCCTAGCAAAGAGTGCTGAGCAGCTGCTGGACAGACAGGTGCCAGAGTTGTTTCTATGACAATGAAGCAAAGTAAGCAAAGGAATGGCATTAGCTGACTGCTAGATGTTCTGAGATCTCTCCAGCTCCTCTGCTTGAAATGGATGGTAGGGGAACAATCCAAGCAGAGAGGGCAGCTGGGAGGCTCTAACAATGACCTGGAGATCACTAACATGGACAAGGTTAGCAGTTTCAAATTGTGAAGGGAGAGTTACATGTAGTTTCCAAGAACTGTCAACAGGAGTGACTCAAAACTTCCACATGGGATGCCAAGATGAGGACAAAGGAAGCAGAACTCCAACATTTTGTCCAAAGCCACTAGAGAAGGGACTTATCATGAACCAAGCTACAGCAGACTGAAGAGTGGCAGGTAAGTGGGAACAAAAATCTAGGTGAGATTTGGAGATGAACAGTCTAAACCACCTATCAACAGTAAGTAGGCATATCAGGTAGAGAGCTGGATCTACTGGGCTACAGCTCAGGAGAGAGATCAAAAGCATCCACGCAAATCTGAGCACATGAGCATCACTTGAAGGGTAGTCACAGTCTTGATTCTGGGAGAGTTTAGGGCAAATGCATCTAAAGCTAGATAATAAGTATATTGTTAGCTATGATTATTCTTTTAAATGTATATTACACCACAGAAAAGTTTTAAGATATAATTCTGTGGGCCTGTGTACTGGAGGAGGCTTTTCATGGAGATTTCTGGCTCGGTGCAAGGGTTCAGGCAAAGGGAGGGAGTTGCCTCCGCTGCTATAGCTGGCTCCACCTCAGTCTTCACAGTTACTACCTCAGTTGCTCCCCGTTGCCCTGCACTGAGTCAGGTCAGGCTGAGCCAAGGAGAGGCAGACTAGCCAGTCAGGAGTTAGGGTTAGGGTTAGGGTTAGGGTTAAGGGTTATTTGATTTTGGAAGGGGGCGGGGAGCTTCTGGTGGCGTTTCGGGAGAGCAGACCTCTTCCCAAGCGGCAGTGTTACAGTTCTTATGACAGACGTTCTCAGACCTTTATTCCTTCTGGACTGATTCTTACACAGTTTTGTGGTGGGTCAGGGTCTGACAGTAGGTACTTCCCATTGGCTTGGTCTGAGAGCTTGGGGATATCTTATGTGCATGTGGGAGGGCTTGGGGTGCTGCTCCAACATGACTGATGGTCACAGACCTCTCTATGGGAGCTGTGGGGGGCTGTAGCTACCTGACAGGAGCCAGAGGCCCAGGAGCATAGCAAACCACCTACAGTCCCTTGCAGGCTATGGTCACCTGCTGGGTCACCAGGGTTTTAAGCCTGAGATTGACTAGGGACCAGACTGCCTATCATAGCTCACCACCCCAAATAATTCATGAAAATAAGTACCAGTTAAAAATTTTTTAGAATCCCCTCTTTGTGAAAATTCTAAAACAGTTGATCCATCTGCACTTTACCTAAGTTTGTTTCATCAATAAATCCGAATACTATATAATTAAACTTTACTACTATATACTAAAGATACCAAAATGTGAACAATAATGGTCTAAAAAATATACATGCCTACAAAGTACCTTATAGGTTAAAATAACTTCTATGGCCAGCTACTATACCATATACCTATGATCCAAGCACATGGAAACAGGAAGATAGCCTGAATCACACAGAAAATTTGAAACCAGCCTATACTACATAGTGAGACTATTTCTTTAAAAAACGTAAAAAGAAAGCCAGCAGTGGCGACAGAGGTCTTTAATACCAGCCCTTGGGAGGTAGAGACTGGTGGATCTCTGAATTCAAGGCCAGCTTAGTCTGTCTATACAGTGAGTATACAGCCAGGACAACACAAGAAACCTTGTCTAGAAAAACAAAAAAACAATCAAAATAAAATAAAATAGAAAAAGAAGGAGAAGGAGAAAGAGAAAAGTATCTTATCCAAGAAGAATTTAAATTTAAAACAAGAAAATTGAGGTTTAAAAGATTTTCTGGTCTGGCTTGGTCACGTATGGCATTTAGGACGCAGAGACTGGGGAATCTCTGAATTCAAGGCCAAGTCTGGTCTACACAGGGAGTCCAGGCTAATATGGCATACACAGTGAGATGCTGTTTCTCAAAAGAAGAAGGAAACGGCTGAGTCACTTAGCCAGGTTCAGAAAGCTAGTAAGTAGCAATACCAAAACTCAATCCAAATCTGGCTGTCTGGCTGTCTGGACATGGTGGCACAGGCCTGTAATCCCAGGACACAGGAGATAGAGGAAGAGACTATGGTATAAAGGTCAGCATGGGCTACAAGTTCTAAGTGCCTGGCGTGCTTAAAAAAGAAATTCCAATCCAAGTTTTTCACTGACGTATTAGAGAGCATGTGCATGCTAACACATAAGACAGTTATTATTTACCTTTTTGCCAAAAACCTATCACTATGAAAAGCCTTTAATAGGGTAAATGTAAAAAAAGATTTGCAAGTTGGAGCAAACAGCTTGAGCATAAAGCAGTGTGTGTTGGGAGAGTCTGTTCTGGGCTTTATAACCAGGCTTCCAGGTGGCACCATTTAGAAGCCATGCAAGAAATACTGAATGAACATGTTTTAAAAGACTCAAGGCAGAAAGGTCAGTTTAGTGCCCCTATGATTTTTCAAATCTTCAGAATCCTGAATGAAAAAAGAATTCAGATCAAAACACAGAGTACAAAAGCTGTATGCTGGGCTATGAATGCTACAGAGTGAGGGACAAATGGAAGAGGAAAGGTAAGCAATTCAACCCATAAACATCTGAAAAGGTTTAAGAACCAAAACAGAGGGCAAAAGCCATTGGAGGAGAGGAATAGAGCCTCGCTGCCTTCCTACTTAATAATGGTGATTTGGTATTCTGTCTCTATCCACGCAACGGCCCAGGTAAAATAACATCTACTTAAGGAGATTCGGGGCCTAGGCGCTGTTCCTCAAGCCTTGGCAACAGCTTGATAGCTGGGCTTGATAGCTGGGGTCCACATAATAAGCTGGGCGTACCCATAATTCCAGCATTCCTACAGGGAAAGCTCAGTCATACATGCACACAGACACACAAACAAAACTTTCAAAGTAATAGCAACTTGTAAAAGAATCAGAGCTTCTGGTGCACTGAAGAAAAGGATAACACTGCCTGGGAGCTAGACCTTCAGGGCAGAAGTGGGGCCTGGCCAAAGTCATAAAGAATGTTAGTTTAGCTAATGAAGAACACTTCACCATCAAGTATATATTTAGTCACTTATCAGAAATTATTTTTCCCCCATTTTACCTCAACTCTTAATTTAAAATCGTGTAGATAATTTGCATCTGTCACTGAGAGTCAAACATTTTCTTCTTACAGAAAAGCAGGTGTTCTGAGGAATTAATAAGTGCAAAAATATCCATCAGATGGATAGGAAAGATGCCAAAATGGCAGCTGCCTTGTCTAAGTCCAGCAGCCCCAAACCCGTATTTCACTGGTAGTTTCTCATCACCGCTCTTTCTCCAGGCTGTATCTAGAGACACTACAGTTCTTTAAGTCACAAAGCAGTAAAAGCAGATATGGCATTGTGCAATAGGAACACACAGCATGGTGCGCTGTAGCCAGTACAGCCTTGAAGTTGTAATCCTGCCTCAGCCACTGACTAGTTGAACTTCAAAAATAAAAATGAAACAACTAACTTCTGAAAACACTTTAATGCAGCTGGACAAGAAAAAAGCTTTGGAATCAGTTAACCCCAAGTTCGTCAGATGTTCACTGTACCTAAATCTTAGATCCATTGTAAGCTAATATGAGAATGAATTGCTCTTGTGTGGAATTCTGAACATTAAACTCAGCATCATATAGGAAAGGCTTAGTACCCTAGTAGGACTGCTCTCTGTGCCTGAAGGCTCTTTGCAAACAATGCGGTCTTCTTGGATGACACTTCCCTCTCAGGAAATGGTCTCATACATGCTGGACACTATATGCCTAAGTGACCAGCATTCAATGAAGTCATGCATGGGCTCTGAGATGCTATCAGCTTCCACGGGATACATTTAAAATGTGCTATCCTCAAGGTGGTCTCAGATCTATTTCAGAAGCATGAAATTAAACAAGCAGCTTGACCATCAGTAATAGCAGATCTATGATTCAAGACTTTCACTGTCTGGTTTCATCTTACTCTTTTTTAAGATTTCTTTTATTTGTGTATAAGAGAGAATATATGCAAGTATATATATGTAGGTTCACAAGGAGCTAGAAGTTGCCCTTGGAGCTAGAATTACAGACATTTATGAGCCATCCAGTGTGGATGCAGGGAACCAAACTCTGGTCCTCGTGATAAGCAGTAAGTGTTGCGCCATCTCTCCAGTGTACTCCCATCCACGCAGTTCTTAAGCTACCATGCTACCCTTTTTCCTTTCAGAGAGGATCTCTGGATGGTTCATCTTCCTTGACAATTTGACTAAATTTGGAACTATCTAGGAGACACAGCTCTGGGAATGTAGCTGATGTGCTAGCTTAGGATGGAGGAGTGTTGAGAGAATGTGCTCAAGCCTAGATGGGTGCTAGGGCTGAGTGCTAGATGGCAGTTACAGGTGGACGATTTAGAGGACTGTAGGTGACATTAGCAGTAAGGAGGATGAGTGTTTGTCACCCTCCAGCTGTGCAGCCTTGCACAATTTCCTAAAAGTTTCCATACCTATAATTTAGAAATAAAACTTAAGATTGTTTTTGAGAATTACATTAAAATGATGTGTATTAGGCAGATGACAATATTTGGCACAAGCTCCTGCTTCTCCATTACAAATCTGTGATGGGCAGGCCTCCTGCCCCTCCTTGGTGATCTGAAACAGTGACGATCCCTTCCAGGAAAGGGTGAGAATCAGACTTGGGCTTTTCCCAACAGTGCCTCACTGGGATTAATCTGGGAAACCCTGCACATCACAGTGTCCTTGTGAAAACTCATAATGCACATTAGGATATTAAAAACTCTGAAAATTCTTACAGTAAAGGAACTTATTTGATTTCATTTAAATTTATTTGGTCCTTTGTTTTTCAAAATAACTGCTGCACTTTGCACTTTGCAAATGTCATTTTACTCAGCAAAGAAGCCTGTTAAAATAGCTAGGGCACAGGGGGCAGAGCAGAGAGAAACATAAGAATATTCTACCATGGCTCACTCTTTTCTAGGTTACAAAAAAATAAACATTTTTTAAGTTTTATTTTACTTGGGAGCTGGAAAATGGCTCATCAGTTAAGAATGTTCACTGCACACTCAGGAGGGCTGGAGTTCAGATCCCAGCACCCATGGAACAAGCCAACTGTCCTGCCAATGCCTGTTACTCCAGCTCCTGGGACCCCATACAATCTTCTGTCATCCATGCTCACACTCATACACACACTGTGCTTGTGCACACACATACAAGTGTTTATTTAATATATTTTACGTATGTGGCTATTTTGTTTACATGTATGTATGTGTACTACATGTATACCTGGTGCCACTAGAGGCCAGAAGAGGATGTTGGATTCCCAGTATTTTATCAAGTGAGCCATCTCTCCAGCATCCACTATAGGTATGTTTTAAAGACACATAGCAGTATCATTCTCAGTCTAGTAACACACATGTTGTGTGTGCCGTACATGTGCAGTATATGTGTATATATGTGCAGGTGCATACTCATGTGTGCACACTCATCTCTGCATGTATAAGGAGAAGAGGACACTGGGTGCCCCGTTCCATCACTCTTTATCTTCTTACCTGAGACACTCTCTCACTGAGCCTGGAGATAGGTGGCAACCCCAGCATATTGTCCGGCTCCCCCCGCCCAACACCCCCCATAGCAGTTTCAGATATATGAAGCCACAGCTGCCTGGCTTTTTACACAGGGGCTGGGGATTTGAGCAAAGGTCCTCTTGTTTGCACAGCAAGCACACTTACCCACTGAGCCTTCTCTCTATTATTCAGAGCCCCTTTATATTCCAAAGAAAATTTAAAGACAGAGGGATGATGTACAAAAAGCTGAAGATGATGGAAATATTCACTGTCTTTCTACTGCTTACTTCAAAAATTTGAATAACGTGCATTTTAAGTAATATTTTTAGATTTATTTTAGGTGTATAAGTATTTTGTATGTATATGTCCTTGTGGAGTCAGAAGAGGGTGTTGAATTCCCCGTAACTAAAGTTATAGATGGTTGTAAACCACCGTGTGAATGTTGGGAATTGAACTTAAGTTCTCTGCAACAAGTGCTCTTAACCACTGAGCCAGTTCTCTAGCCCCTGCATATTTTTTAACAACTAATTCACTCCAAATGCTTTAAGACAGTAGGTCAAAGTTCACTGACCCTGCAGTACACAAGACTTAAGTGAACTTAACAGCTGTCACAAAAATGGGCCTCTACCTTATTCTGTATTAGTCTCCCAAGGTTTTTCACTTCCCTCTGCTTTTGTGTGAACAGTGCAAACAAATGTGAATAAAAATGATTCTTACTATTACTACTATAATCAGTTTGACCTCAACGACACATGGAAGGCATTAATCACCATGGTGTCCACAGACCAAATGCTAGGAACTTCCACAAATAAATATACTTGGTACCAAAAGGACAGAAGGAAAGGTGGGGCTAAATAACTACAAAAGATTCAGCCATCTCAGTCAGAAATAAGGAGCTAAGGAATCTCCCTACGTCAAAGCTAAATCTGTACAACAAATTCATCATTTTTACTTATATGTATATTAGGAGGGATGTGTTTATAAGGATATAGTTAATAATCAGTAAAATTTTGTGTTTTCTGATTATAGAATTAAAGTTAGTTCTGAATTATCATGAGTATTCTATACAACATGAGCTCCAACTCAAATTTCTACAGTCATTTCTAAAATCTAACGGTGGGAAATCGGAGAGACAGCTGGCTCTTACATTCACAGCTCTTCTTGAGGACCCAAGTCTGATCCCCAGCACCTACCCAGAAGGCTCCCAAGTGCTTGTAACTCCAGCTCCAGGGTAGCACATACTCTTTTCTGGCTTTCATAGGTACCCACATACATGTGGCATACCCAAACAGAGACACAAACATACTGACAAATAAGCAAACAAATAAAACCATAATATAGTATTTAGCATTTTCTTCCATGCAAAATTAGGTGGAAAAAAAACTTGCCAAGCTTTTACATGGCCTACTTGTTTTTGAAATACATCTAAACAACAAAGGGTACACACTTGAATTATACTAGGAAATAACCAAGTGAAATCTTATATGTACAATGTTGGGATGAATGGAGTGTTTGTTTTATATTTATTATTATGGAGGAGGGGTGTGTGTCACAGTGCACACATGGAAGTCAGAAGACAACTTTGTGGAATCAGTTCTCTCCTTCTACCAGTACATCAGCTCGAGATCAAGTCCAGGCTACCAGGCTTTTCATACCTTAACATGTTAAGCCATGTCACCTATGCCAGGGCAAATGCATATGTTTGCTGAATGTTCTAATTCTATCACTGAGCCCTTGATACCTATGTTGAAGAAGAACACAGAAGTTCAAAATGCAAATATTCATTAACAATTCTTTACAATAAAAATATTTTCTTATGTAACCAACTGCTATTAATTAGATGTCAGAAAAAACTGTTTAAATAAAGGGAATTTATGGTATAGAATATTCATAAACTCTAA
Organism: Mastomys coucha; assembly: GCF_008632895.1. Taxonomy (NCBI): domain Eukaryota; kingdom Metazoa; phylum Chordata; class Mammalia; order Rodentia; family Muridae; genus Mastomys; species Mastomys coucha. The sequence goes on along the minus strand of NW_022196900.1, from coordinate 57,700,507 downwards.
TTACTGAGCCATGTATTCTAGCAACCCATGATATAAAATGAATTTCAAATCATACAAGTCAAATTTTATAAAAGCAAAATGATAAAACAAAGTCAACTTACTCGATCCGCCAATCCTCCAGGAACAATAGTCCTCACAACCACGCCGCTGGATCTCCCTCCAACTATCCCAAAACCTAATCCAGAGCCATCATTAATGAGCTCAACATCTTCAGTGTGACCCCAACACACCTACAAATGAATGGCAAGTTAGAGCCAGAGTTGGTACACTACAGATTCTTAGGTTTCCTATATGGTAATATGTAACAGATGAAACTGAAAACTCATTTAATTAATCGAGACAATGATCTATGGAGAATAAGATATGGAACCCTAGTGAGCAGATAAAAGAAAGCTGATAGACGGAGAGACTGACAGAGCAAGGTAGAAAGCCCTTAAGGGTATTATAATTCAATAGAGAAAATGAGCACAAACAATTAAAATGCACGGTGGAATAGCAGATCCTAAGATACTGCAATCTGAAAAGGAAAAGAAACACAGCCTAGCACACGGTACATCAGGAGTCAATGAACACATATTTGCTGAAAGATGGGCCCAGTGTTACAAAGATTTCAGGCAGGTAGGGGAGAGAACAGTTTATAACATGTAAACTCCAATAAGACTCATGAAAGGCTTAATGGAAGCAGAAATTTTATTTAAAGTACTAGTGGCACACACCTATTATCCCAGTACCCAGGAAATGGAGGCAGCGGGCCCAGTCCAGCCATCTCAGCTCTTGTGTACCCGTGCCACTGGGTCAGTCCTTTCTTCATTTCCTCACTGCCCCTAAGCTGTACTGTATGGATATTACAGAGTATAAGGAACATGGTTCCCTATTTGCCTTGTGACCTTTATCAGTCTATGCCTGCAACCCAACATTCAAAGAGCAGCAGCTTTGTCTCCCTTTGTCACAAATGAAAATGAAACAAACGAGGCAGCACTTAGTGTTACAAGAAAATAAAACTTATGCCAAGGCCTGGAGACTCGCACATGCAATCCAGTATTTGCAAGGGTGAGGCAGGAGGATCACAATGTTAAGATCATCCTGATCTCCAAGGAGTTCCAGCCCAGCCAGAGCCACACAGTGAGATCTTAACTTGAAACAAACAACTAACGAACTACAACAACATCAATAAAACAGACATTTTTCATTCTGAAGACATACAACAAAATGTGCAAAATGTTGACTGGGGATATGCCTCAGTGGGCAAAGTGCATGTCACACAAGCAGGATGACCTGAGTTTAAACCCCACACATTAGTAAAAGCTGATGTGTGGTCCACACGTTTGAGCCCAGAGCTCCCAGGCCTTCCAGTCTAGCTGGAACTTTAACCTCTAGGTTCAATGAAAACCTAACAGAAGATGACAGTGACAGGAAATCCTGACATCAACCTCCGAGCTTCACACGCCCAGGAGCAGGTCAGTACACCCGCCTGCACACTCATGTGTACACATACATACAAGTTTTAAGTTTTTCAATTCATAAAATGTAACAAGCTTAAAAGCTAAAAGAGACACTGATTATACTGAAGTCAAGAGAAAAACAAGGACAGGAAGCTGGGGCTCCACAGGTGCCTGCCTGCACACCTGACAAACCGAGTTCCATTTCCCAGACCCACATGGTGGGAGGAAAGAGGCAACGCCAACCAGCTGCTCTCTGTCCTTTACAGGAACCATGTGGCACACTTGCCCTGCTCACACACGGAAAACAAAACAGAAATGTTTAAGAGTGGCATCTGGCTTTCTTTTTAAGCTTATGTGAAAAATTATGGCAATAATTATATAAAAGCAATAATCTAGTCATAAAGTTCTATTAGAATTCATAAATATGAGGTATTTAAAATAAATATCCACAGCTTCCTTAAGACAGTTAACAGTAAACTTCTAATAAAACCTTTGAAACTCAGGCATACTGGCACATAACCATAATCCTGCACTCAAGAAGCTGAACCAAGAAAAACTGTGAGTTCAAGGCCAGCCTGGACTATATAACAGGTGTCCCCTTTCCTCCTCACATACACACATTAACTGGCTATGTTAATCAAAGAACACAAGACATCTTATCATCAAAAAGTTACAAATAACATCCAATTTGGCCTTTATATTAAATAATAATCGTCAATAAGAAAACCAACTAGACATCAAAAAGACAAAACAAACCAAGCCCCCTAACAGACATCTTGTAACATTGCCATTTTGGATACGATCACCTCTCTTGACTTGCAATAATGAAAAGGACTTCCAAATGAATACCAACTATTCTAATCATACATAACAAAATTTAGAATGTAATGTACCACCAAGCTTTTGACCCACCGTTTCCGGCAGAGTTGTATCAGCTGAGCTGGTGGATGTTCGGGCCTGTGTGTGGCCCACTTCCCTAGCCACAACCAGCCGCAGAGATCCAGTGGCTTGCTGTAGTAATGCAATTGCCTGCTGATGGGAAATATTCTGATCCAATGGGGTGTCATTAATGGCCAAAATTTGGTCATTTTCCTTCAATCTGTGATCCCTAGCAATACAAGAAAAGAACAATTTAGTACTGTAACAACCTGAAGGTGCACACTGGGCTGGCTGTGTGCCTTTCTATGATCCAGGTGCTGCACTAGAAGACGCACACACAGCCCCACTGTGTATGTCTCTCTATGCATCAGGAGCTCCACTAGCAGATATGCTTCTCTTCTACCATCCTTCCTTACATTAACATGGCCATTTTTCACAAGACACTAAACCGTGTAGTGAAATTAAGGCACTTGAGTAAGACTGTACAGCTGGAGAGAGAAAGCAACAACGAGCTCAGACTCCAAGACGTTTTGACTAACGAGCGTGTAACAACAGACTTTTGCCCAGATAACTTGTCCCGAGGTGTTGGTATTACTTGTGTACTGTAATGTATTCAATTTCAGTTTCCTGTACAGGAAAAATTTTGGATGGCAAGATGTCAACAAGGGCATTCAGAAAGGTCTCTGCTATGACTTCAATGTCTGTGCACCTTAGTTCCCATGGAAATGTGATTTGCACTATAAAGATTCATGAGGTAGAACTTTTAAGGGATGATCAGGCTGTGAGGACTAACCACTCATGGATAAGATTGGTGTCTTCACAAAAGGGTGGGTTTAGTCCTTTGTTGCCGTATTTCATCCTGCCTTCCACCTTGTGATGAAAGAGCCAAGAAGTTCAAGTAGTTAGACACCTTGACGTGGGCATCTCAGCTTCCAGAGCTGTAAGCCCTGTTCATCACAAGTTCTGAAACCTCAGGTACTCTGTTTTAGCAAAATGAACTAAGGCTGAGTCTTACAATCACCTTGTAAAGGAACTGAGGAGGTGAATGTAGGGAATATATATTAATCAGCACTTCCCACGATGGGTCAGAAAACTTTATGGACAGATGCTGTTTTTAAAAAGTTAGTTGTTGCCAGAAGATGGAAGGAGCTAGGAGTGGCTGTAAACATACACACAGGATGGAAGCTTCTTTTTTTTTTTTTTTTTTTTAAAAAAAAGAATTATTTATTTTATGTATATAAGTACACTGTAGCTGTCCTCAGACAACCCAGAAGGGCATCAGATCCCATTACAGATGGTTGTGAGCCACCATGTGGTTGCTGGGAATTGAACTCAGGACCTCTGGAAGAGCAGTCAGAAGCACTCCAGGAGCTTTTTTTCTAGTTGGTGAAACTTCCTAGAGTATCTACTGTTTCTAGAACAGTGGGAAGGACTGCAAAACGCTGAGAATATTAAACACCACTTCAAAATGGTAAAGTTTATACTATTTGGATTATATCCCAATAAATCTATTATTTTAAAAGTTGAGTTGGAGAGACTAGAAGTAATCATCTACAAACAGAAAACAAATTTAGAAACAACAAAAACAAAACATTATTGACAGATTTTTCTAATCATATCCTGCCACCTACTGCAATTATTCCAACAGGAACATGTGAATAGTGAACTAGGAAATGAGTCCTAAACCAAAGACTAGAAACAGAGGGGACAAAGACTTTGTGCTGAAACTTTCAAAATCACCAGCAGGTACAGTGTGAAGACGGCAGACAGCAGGGTAGGGAAGCTCTAAAGAGCTCTAAAGAACCAACCAGCATCAGCTACTAATGTTCCTGTCTGTACTGTTTCACTTCAGAGCTGTCAGCAAAACAGGAACCAAGTCCAAAATGAGCTTCCTCCTCACCTGTCGGCTACACTCCCTGGATGGACTTCCTTCACAAAGATATCAATTAATCCCAGGCTTTGGCTTCTCAGAGCCACCACGCTGAATCCAAGGCCTCCAGTTGAAGGGCGCTCTATATCTATATACTCAACGTGCCGGCCCTAAAGAAAGGGGGAAGGGTGGGAGTCAGAAAGAAAAAAAGAAACCCATGATGTTCATTAAATATCACCTTTCGACAGAAGTGAACCTGCTCAGCGCACAGCAGCTTCTAAGCCATCGCTGTCGATCCAAGCATGCGTAGCAGCCTGGTAATAGGCAGATCCTGGAAACCTTTTACCTTGATTATTTCAGCCCCGGCACACGGAGAACGGCATTGAGAAGCATTTTACAATTCATCCACATTAGGAGATAGATTCTGGGCTGGACAAAACCCGAGAACAAACAGCCTTTCCCACAGTAAACTATCAGTTACTATGTACATAAATTTCTTTAACTTCTCTTGATATAAAACACATTTCTAAAGAGGAAAGTCAGTCAGCTGTGGCAGAAGCACACTTGCGCTCAGCCTGTCAGCACCCACAGCACTGTCTTAAATTCCACTGCAATGAATGGAATTGATATTCCATTCACTCAGTCATTTCAACGAGGACTGCAGGCTACTTGACAGCTTTAGCTAACAATATGTACAGTATAAGAGCGTCATAAACATAATCCAATCACAAGGGCAGCACACAGAGCACATGGAGCTTAAAGCTGTGAAAAGAACTGGAATATTTTTCACAACCACAACTTGAAACAAAATAGTTTTCAATCTCAAACCCAATTTTAGGTGTTTTTGTTTGTTTGGTTTTTTTCCTCTCTCTTGTTTTTTTTGAGACAAGGCTCTCTATGTACTCCCATCTCTTTGGGAATTCACTATGTACACCATACGGCCTCAGACTCATAGAGATCCTCCTGCCTCTGCTGGAATGAATAGACGTGTACCTCCAAACCTGGCTTATTTTTTAATTGACTTTATTTTTAGTTATGTGTATGGGTATTAGTCTGTGTGTGGATATGTGCATGTGAACTGCCTACTGAGGTCAGAAAATGTATGGGAATTAGTCTGTGTGTGGATATGTGCACGTGCACTGCCAGCTGAGGTCAGAAAAGGGTTTGAATCCCTGGAGTTAGAGCATTTGTGAGCCATCCACCCAATGTGGGTACTGGGAACCAAACTCGGTCTTTGGTGAGAAATTCTAAATTTTCTTTAAAAATTCAAAAACTTCAATTAATAATTTACTTTCTGGTAGGTATTAGGGGATACAGTTAAATTATCCATTCTAATGTTTTTCTAGATTTTCCAAATTATATTAAATATAATTCACAAATTCTGTTTTGATAGAAAATTAAAACAAATTTTCTTCAGTTTTTGTTTGTTTTCTTTTGTTTTTCTTTTCTTTTTAGACAGGGTTTCACTATGTGGCTCACTCAAGCTGGCCTCAAATTGGAGATTCCCCTCCCTTGTCTGTTGAGTGTTGGGCTGCAGGCTTTTGAAAGCATACCCTATTCTCCTGTATTTTAATTACAGGTTCCAACACACAGGTTAGAAGTAGTGTCAATTCCTCTTAACAAGATAAAAATACAAGCAAACAAATACATAATAATATATACTAATGCAAAAAGATTGAGTATAAGCCTTCTTTTTTAAACTGAAACAGAAAAATAACAATAATAATAAAGCTAAATGCTCCATGACAAGATATAACCTTACCTGAGCCATCTGCTGAATGACTGAATTAAAGTCTTCATTTCCTGACTTTTGAGTCCAAGGCAACAATTCAGATGCAGTTACATTACTACAAGGTCTGTGGGCATTCCCATTTGTAATGGAACCATCCGTGAACACTAACAAGCCCTTTCGAGAAAAGTCAAAGTTGGCTGAACAATCTGAGGGGATATGGCTAAGCTGTTGGAGAGAATGGTAAGAAAATTATCAGCCAAAATCTATAAGAGGAACCATTTCTATCTATCACATTACATGTGTAATTTATGTTCATATTAAAGAAGTAAGAGCCTACACATGGTGGCACATGACTTTAAGACCAGAACTCAGAAACAGAGGCAGGAGGACCTCTGTGAATTCAAGGCCAACATATTATACATTTAGCAAGATCAAGGCCAACCAGGACTACAGAGTGAAACTCAGTCTCAGAAAGGATGGATGGAAGAAAAGCGGGAAAGAGAGAGGGAGGGAGGAAGGGAAGAGATAAAGAAAAAAATCAGAGGTAGGTGAGAGAGAGAGAGAGTGTGTGTGTGGGGGGGGTGTCTGTGTGTATACAGAGATGACTCAGCAGTTACACTGCTCTTCCAAGTACAGTTTCTAGCACCCATGTCAGGAAGTCCACAACTGCCTGTAATTCTGATACCAGTGCATTTGACACCTCTGTACCACCACCACCCCCCACACACAAATTCTACTCACATGCACATAATTAAAAATAAAATAAAATGTTAAGAGAAAGAAAACAAATTAGGTACCTATCAACAAATCAGTATGTTCTTAAGGCTAGAGCTTTTTAATATTACACAAAATGTTTACATTTAAAATTTGTTCTTGTGATTCCTAAGTATGAAAGACACTGGGCCATTTTGTATTTATCTGTATATCTTCATGGAGGAACCACAAATGATCCACGGTGGGCACACAACAGCACTTACAGAAAGCAACAGTGGTTAGTCAACGTTTCTAAGAGCCAGGTGCTAGACCAAGATTCCTGCATGTAGATCATATTATCTCACTGAATCTTTTGTAATAGCACAATCAATGTCATTCATTATCCCACTTGATGAATATAAAAACTGAGGCACACAGCATCCTTGTATAATTCTGATGGCAAGTAAATCACAGGGCCACTTAAACATCTAAGGAAGAACATCCTAGCACTATAAGAAGCAGGGGTTTTTTGTTTGTTTATTTTTTACAATATTAGCTTTACAATATTATCTGTTATGTTACGGTAACATAACAGATCAAAAGAGGCATTAATAACAAATGTCAAGGGGGCAGGAGAGGAGGCTCAGTGGTTTAGAGCAGTTGCTACTCTTCCAACAGATATGGATGGGTTCAATTCTCAGCACACACATGGTGGTTCACAACCATCTGTAACTCTACTCTAGGAAATCCAACACCCTCTTCTGGACTCCACACACATCAGGCACACACAAGGTGCACAGATCTATAAAATATAAACAAAGTATCCATGAATATTTTTTAAAAAAATGTGAACATAGTGCCTTATATGTATGACAAAAAGCTGTATCCATGGAATCCTTACAATGTAGCCACTAAACAAGATCTACATAATGACAAAGCCAACTGGATAGGACAAATGTCAGAAGGCCTCACCCTAGATGAATTGCAGCCAGTTAATGGCTGCAGAGAGAGACTCAGTCTTCTGCAGAGACAGCCTCGATAGGTTACCCACTCCCAAGTGGTCATCCCTAAACACTAAACAATAAATGGGCTCAGCAGGCTGCATTTGCATATAGGGGTGTGTGTGTGTGTGTGTGTGTGTGTGTGTGTGTATGAATGTATACATAATAATTAAAAAAGAGCTCATGAAGTTTAGAGGGAGTAAAAGAGGGACAAGGGAGAGGTTGGAAAGGTGAGAGTGTTTAAGGTGAAACTATGATAAATTGAGTACTTATGTAAGAAATTCTCAACAAATAAAAAGGGCTTGGCATAGCAGCACAGGTCTTTAATTCTAGCACTTTGGAGGAATAGCCACGTGGAGCTCTTTGAGTTCCAGGACAGCCAGGGCTACACAGTAAGACCATGTCTTAAATAAATAAATGATTAATAATAAAAATTAATGTTTTAAAAAAGAATAAATGTCAAAACTAAACAAGGTCAAGCTAAGATAAGCCAACATTCTAGCAGGCAGCATTATCTGGACTCAATGAGTTTAAAAAAAAAAAAAAGATGTGGATGAGGCAGGGAGCTGGGAATAGTGGAAGTACCTGGGGAAGAGGGAGAACTGGAGGAGATGTGCTCAAGATACATTGTTTCCTCTAGCGAAACGGTCAAAGACACCTTAAAAGATACTCTATCATTAAATAAATGGCAAGGGCCAGGAGAGGACTGAGTAAAGGTGCTTGCTATACAATCCTGATAACCTGAGCTCAGATTTCTGGAACCCATGTAGAGGTGGAAGGTGAGCAGCAATACCTGAAAGTGTCTGCAGCCTCCACATGGACCCTCCCACACAAACACATACACACAGCATATACTCCACGTGGACCCTCCCACACAAACACATACACACAGCATATACTCCACGTGGACCCTCCCACACAAACACATACACACAGCATATACTCCACGTGGACCCTCCCACACAAACACACACACACAGCATATACCCCACGTGGACCCTCCCACACAAACACACACACACAGCATATACTCCACATGGACCCTCCCACACAAACACATACACACAGCATATACCCCACGTGGACCCTCCCCCCCCCACACACACACAGCATATACACATAAGACCAATTAGTATACTTGCTCTTTAATGAGGAGAGAGAGAAAAGGCAAGATGCTTCAGTAGATGAAGGCACTTGCTGCCAAGCCTGAAGACCCAAGTTGGATCTCTGGGACCCTCATAGCCTAAGGAGGGAACCAATTTGCACAAGTTGTTGATTTCTACACACACACACACACACATACACACACACACACACACACATACACACATACTACATACATACATATACTCATACAAAATAAAATGTAACAAAAGTTGTAAATAAATAGATAATAAACGCCAAGAGCTGAGAATGGAGCACAGTGGTAGATGGAGTTCCAGCATACACAGGCCTTGACTCAAACTCAATACTACGGATGGATGGATGGAAGTTAGAAGCTATTTTATAACTTCTAAAACATTTGATTTTTACTAATTTATCACACTCCAAAGCCCAACCTAAACTTCATCACTATTTATACCATCCACAGATGCTATCTACAGCTTTCAGGCCCCGCACGGCCTTTGCTAAGCCCCTCCTATATTCCTGCTGGTGGGAATCCACCCAGGGAGGCCGGCTGAGGAGCTTACCTGTCCCTTCAGCTGCTTGATGGACTGCTGCAGAGTGAGGATCTGGTTGAAGAGAGGGCTCTTCAGCGTCTCATAAAGCGCAGACAGCTTCTCGGTCTGCGTCGTGTCCCCCTTCTCCTGCAGCTTCCCTCTCAGGCGATCGAGGACCTGCAGAACCTGCATTTTTTCTTGGTTGGAGAAAGGTGATCAGAGCTCAAGTCAGACACCATCTTACAATCCACTTTTGAATCATTACGTAACAACAATAAAAGTATGTAGTTTCTATACCTGCAGCAGGATTTTCAGGCATTTTGGATTATTCTTCTCAATCACTTCCAAAAAGCCTAAAGGAAAAAATTAACTTTCATTACAGATATCTGCAGTCCTATGGGGAAACTAAAGCAAACTTCAAGAACGTTCTTTATTAAGACTGTACTCGGTGAAATTCAAACTAAAACCATAATAAGGTACTAATGCATGTCCACTCAGATGAGGAAATTCTAACAAGACCAGAGTGAGTGTTGGCAAGGCTGCAAGGCAGCTAGAACCAACACATCATGCCACTACGGAAATAAAATGACACGGTCACCTGGGGAAAGTATCTGGTACTTTATTTTTACTGAAAATTTTTATAGTTTAAATCATAAGTAATTTCTGTTTTTCTTTTTTCTGGTGTTTTTGGTTTTTTGAGACAGGGTTTCCCTGTGTTGCCTTGGCTGTCCTAGAACTCCCTGTTTAGCCCAGGCTGGCCTCGTTCTCATACAGATCTGTCTGCCTCTGCCTACAGAGCACCAACCAGTATTAAAGGTGTGTGCCACCACCACTTGGCACCATAAGTAGTTTCTTATAAAGTTAAAAATGTACTAAGCATATAACCCACGCCTACTGCTTAGAAACATTTACCAAGAGAAATGAAAATATGACCCATGTGTGAGAGTACACAATACTGTTTGTAAAAGGCCCCAAGTATAGGAATACTCGGATGTTCGATCACAGACAAGTGGATAAACTAATAAATGTTATATAAATATAACAGTCGGGGAGGGGGAAGTCACTGACACAACTATAAGGACAAACCCCAAAACTACTCTGCTGGGGATGGGAGGCTGAGGTGTTGATCAGGTGGCAGAGTCCGTGACTACCCAGCATGCCTTAGGTCTCATCCCTAGTAGCACATAAAACATTACAAGTGGTACATGACTACAATCCCAACCTTTGGGAGGATGGGACAGGAGAATCAGGAATTCAAGGCCAGGTTGAACTACGAGGGGTTATGTGTCAACAACAAAACCAATAAGGCTGTCATCAGCATTGGTAAAGGTCTAAGAAGTCCATCAAAGTGTTCCCCAGTGTGAAAATTCCCCAAAGACCTGTGCACAGGGCATCTCAGAAACACTTCTCATGCATCAGCATCAGAACTGCACAGCTCTGGCCACAATAAACAGGCAGCTACACAAACAGGACACCCAGCATGGCACCGTCCTCTTCTATCTACACCAGCACAGAGCCCTAAACCACTAGTCCGATGGCCATCAATATCAACAAAGCAGAGAATGCAAGCTCAAAACTGTGAGGTGCCATTTTTACAGCTGAATGTCAGCCTGACATGTACTAGTTCATTAGAGAGTAACAAGAGTCTGGACTGCAGATGTCTCTGATAAGCAGGTGGAGAGGACAAATCTACATGATCTTTTAGAAGGATAAATGTAGACTTGTATATTTGATTTACATTCGCTTTCTCCAGAATTTCAATTTCTGGGTAGGTGGGTCTCTCTCTCTCTCTCTCTCTCTCTCTCTCTCTCTCTCTCTCTCTCTCTCGGCACAATGATGTATGCACATGAGTAGTTTTTATACTCTTTTTCATAGAGAAACTCCTGTAAAAGTCAATTATCACTAGTCTAAAAAATGATGAGTAAGCCAGAGTATGCTGAAGAGAAAAAGAAAAATGTCACAGCATGTGGCTCTCTCCTTCAGCCTCAGGAGGTTCCCAGGCTGCAGTCCTCTTAGCAAATACACTTTAACAGAGTCCTTTATTTTAAAATGTCAGGTACACAGTCTCAGAATCCATGGAGTCATGGGCATGACTGGCTGGGAAACAGGAAGCAGAGACACTTTTGGTTTACCCAAGTAAAGAAAAGCTTATGAAATAGAGTCTTCTAAGACAGAAAAGTTTTCCTTGAGTTCCAGGCCAGCAAGACCCATTCTCAAAGGAAATACATAAAAATAAAACTAAAGTAAGCATGTAAAAACAAATGTAAAAAAAAATAAAGAAAGGCTTCCTTTAGAAAAGTATTTATTTATAAATATATATAAATGTATATTTATATATCACTCTGAACTTTCCAGGCTTTATTTTTTTAAAAAAAAAAAGTATGCCACGTTAAAAATAGTGTCTCCATGGGACCGAAAGCAAATATTTTCAAAGAAATGACTAGAAGCAGATCATCACCACAGTCTAGTACTATGGGCCACCCCAGTGTGGTGGATCAGAGGCTTATGCACACTAGGCTCGCACTACACAGTCCACCTACATGCCTAGCTCCATCATATCTTCTTAAAAGCCATAATTATGTACCTGTGGGTCATGTTTGGTTACCATGTGACTAAACTACCTAATAACACAGGGCAGGCTGTATGATCCTGACTACAATGAACTAGTAAGAGGATAAACCTTCTCTAAATTTGAGAGATTTGTGGTTCTACATGATGTCTCTAATGGCCAGCAAGTATTTATTCTTTGCATTTCATTATTCTCTCCTGCTCAAGGGAACATATTCCTGGCATCAATATCATCTGCTTACCAACAAACTACTTGCTTATTCAAAATAAGCGTGTTCTGAGACTGAATGTTTCTTCATTGGACAATAAGAATTTCAGTAAGAAGCTGTAAAAGTGCACTCAGGAGTGGTGTCCTATATCAACACTTCAAGCATATTGGCAGTGTTCCGTCAAGTGAGGGGAAGTAACATTTACCTACTGGCTAGGGCTCCTCCAGCAGAGACAGCTATATCTGTGTCTGACTTCTGCAGGACAGCTGGAACTGAGTGAAACCTTGAATGCCTATGAGATCTGAGCATGCTGTGAAATCTACCCTTTGTATAAAACAAGAAAACCGTACAATATGCACAAGTAACTCAAAAAGCAGCTCTTAAGGGATATTTGCATTATTTCCATACTTCTGTAAGACAGAAATGTATGCATTGGAGAATTTTCTAGGGAAAAAAAAAAAAACATTTAGGAAGTAAAAGTTATTGCTTCCGGAAAATAGGAAAGAGAAACTTAAAAGTTAGCCTTTGAGGACTAGGGTTATAACTCAGTGGTAGAACATGTGTTCAGCATGTAGGAGATCCTGGATTCAACCCCAACACCACAGAAAAATAATAAAACAAAAATTAGTCTCTTTTACTTTATAGATTTCAGGTTGTTTGAATTTTTATTCAAAAAATATGGAGTTAACAATTTAGTTCAGTGGTAGAATATTTACACAACATGTGAGACTCTAAGTTTTATTCTCTCTACTACAATAAAAATAAACAAAAAACTACTAATTTTATAATTATAAAACAGTAGTAAAAGTGTCAGATTGTGGTACTACACACTTGTAATCTCAGCATTCAGAAGGCCAAGGCAAGAGGATTCAAGTTTGAGGACAGCCTGGGCTACATAGTAAGACCCTATCTCAGGGGGAGATAAAAAAAAAAAGAATCCAAGAAAAATTAAGGCCTAATTTTCAGACTTCCGCTGGCTCATGAGAATTCAATTTCCTATTAACAAACATCGGATCATCTCTCTGAAATTTTGGAAAATAAGGTCACTGGCTATGTTGCTGGGAAAGCACAGGCACTCATTGAAGTGCACACTTGAGCTGGACCACACACCTGGGTGGTTCACAACTCCAGAGCTCACTGAACCAGAAAGCTTGAAAAATATCCATGAGCTTAATAAGTAGAGTCATAATGAAGTTCTTCAAAAAAAAAAAAAAGTCCACTTCAGAGCCAGAGGTCAGGATTTATCCTGGTCCCTTTGTCCTCAAAGCTCAACATTTACTAGGTACTCGTTAAATAACAAACAGACTCCAAACCAAAGAGTGCTGGTGGTTGCCACCAGAACTCTGACTGTATCGGCCATCATGGCAAAACAAACAAGTGTTACAGGGGCATTAAGGGCCCATTAAGGGAGAGCTATTTCCTCAGCTCAGGGGAATGGAATCTCTGGCCTGGGAGGAGACTAACATTCCAGTTGTGAGGTCAATCATCAGGTTTTGGGACCAGACTCAGAACGATTGATCCTCCTTAATCCATGTTGAAGAGATAGGAGGAATAATTACCCCCAGCAGACCTCTGTAAGGTCCGCCCTCCCAAGCACCACTCAGAAAGGCATAGTTTTTTCCTGTCCATTCCTTCCTTTTTCTTTGAATGCTGGCCAAAGCCTAAAAATGCCTTTTCTGTATTTTGGGATTCTTACTCCTTCTTTGGAGGCTCTCCCCTTTTTGTCACAAGACTGTGTGGCTGGACATGACTCAGTCAAATAGTAGGAATTCTTCTCTTCCTCTTCTCTAGCTTCCTCCTCTGGGCAGCTGCCTAGGATTGCAGCTGCTCCTCCTTAGGGTTTTAAACTGCCCTCAAGCTTCCTTCTGAGCCCATCCTCAAATTCTTTTAATAACAATGCTAAGAACTGCAAGAGGGGAGTACATCAATTCCCCTGGTCCGCAGGGACTCCCCCAAATTCCCAGGAACACAAGTTAGGTTTCCTACAAAGGCCTGGTGAAAACTTTCCTAAACCAACGGAATATAAAAAATTTAAATGTCTCCACTGTCAAAATACCCCATTCCTAGAACGTTAAAAAAAAAAAAAAAAGCAATTGCAGAATGTTAAAGCTACAGATGGAAGAACTACTGAAATCCAAGTTGAAAGATACCATGAGAAAAATCATCTTACTTCTGCAGAGTGCTTCCGCTGGCAAGATTCCTATCTTTTCACAGAAACACTCTAACAGCACTCTCTCTGTAATTTGTTTCATTTTGCAGAAGTTAAACTGCTCTGTATATCATTCTGTTAGTGACAGCCCCCATCCACCACAAGCAACAAGCAACAAATCGAAACAATTTTCACACTTATTAAATCTCTGATATGTTTGTAACGGATGCTGCCATCACAGACCTCCACTAACAGGGCCTGAATGTTCAGAGTCCACTAACAGCAGCCACCGCCTCAATGCTTTCCTGTTGCCCCATATGCAGACTGTGCTCTCACGAGTCTCCAGGAACTATGGTCATACCATATTCTGGAATTCAAAACAACCTAGTGAACTGACAAGCAAGGCCATCTTAGGTTTTGGACAACCTTCCCACGGATGCCTATTCTCCTTATTCAAACACACCCAGGCTGAGGTAGAAGGGCTGCTAAGAGGTTCTGGCTAACCTAAATCACACTGAGTTCCAGGTCAGCCTGGGCTACCCTATCTCAACCTTTTCCAGAATAAGAGAGAGAGGGTGGGGGAAGAGAGAACACAGACTTGCCTGCTGCTGAATTAACTATTTTAGCATCTATTCTGTACAACACAGAGCAATTCTGCATAACATTATCTAACTGATATTCTGAATATCTTTTTTTAATTAATTTATTTATTTTATGTGTATGAGTACACAGTAGCTGTACAGATGGCCATGAGCCATCATGTGGCTGCTGGGAATTGAACTCAGGACCTCTGTTCGCTCCGGCCCCTCTTGCTCTGGCATAATACACTATAGCTGTCTTCAGACGCACCAGAAAAGGGCGTCAGATCTCAGCACGGATGGTTATAAACCATGTGGTTGCTGGGATTTGAACTCAGGACCTTCGAAAGAGCAGTCAGTGCTCTTACCCGCTGAGCCCTCTCTCCAGCCCCCATATTCTGAATATCTTATCACCTGTAGTTCATAAATCCAGAAAACTCAATTAAAGCACAAGGGGACAATGCTATGGAAAAACATGAAAACATGGAGGAACCATAAATGCCACTGAGAATTAGCTTCATATTGGAGGAAACAGCAAAGGCTCATAACCTTCTGGGCAAATATCTAAAAATAAGAAGAAATTTCAACTTGAACCGGCCAAGCTGAGTGCACCCTAACCCTCAACATTCATTTATCTCATCTCCCTTTCCCTCCAAAGTTAGCAAAAATTTGAGAGGAAAAAAAGAATTTAGAAAAGGACCTCTTAAAATAATTGTTGGGTGGACTAAATAAAATTTGGCCTAGCACAGAACACACATTCAAGAAAAACTATTACTGTTAGTATTTCTTCTCAATCAAAATTACGTTTTGAAATTTCAAAGAAGTTAATGTCATTTGTGGTTCTGCTATGTAATCAATACTGAGAAGATTAAACAATAAAACTTTTCATCAGTGCAATTAATACAAAACAAGTGATCAAGAAAAGACCTATTGTTTTGTTTTTGTTTTGAGACAGGGTCTCACCATGTAGCCCTGGTTGATACAGAACTTGCTACATAGACCAGACTGGCCTGGAACTCACAGAGATACTTCTGTCTCTACCTCCCAAGTACAAGGATCAAAGACATGCACCACTGTGCCCAGCCTATAAATTGAGGTTTTAAGTCAGTTTAAAGCCAGCATGGCAGTTCACAACTGTACCTAGCATTCCATGGCAAGAGGATAGTGAGTTTGAGGCTACTGTCTCAAACACAAGTCAACTTACACTGGAGTACTGACACCTTCGTAAAACATACTCTGCTGGAAGATAAATACATACCAAGTCCTTACCAAGTTAATTAGTATCTTCCCCCAGAAATAGAATGTGAGCCACAAATGTAATTTTAAAATTTCTGGCAAGGGATAAAGAAATGGCTGACCAGTTAAGTGTCAATACTGTTCTTACAAAAGACCTAAATTCAGTTCCCAGTGATCATGTCTCTACCCTAGCCTCCCTCCACAGGCACTTGCACATAACCACACATACATGTAATTTTAAAAATAATAAAAATAACCAGACAGTGGTGGTGCACACCTTTAAGCCCAGCACTTGGGAAGCAGAGGCAGGTGGATTCCTAAATTCGAGGCCAGCCTGGTCTACAGAGTGAGTTCCAGGACAGCCAGGGCCACACAGAGAAACCCTGTCTCGAAAAAACAAACAAACAAACAAATAAATAAATAAAAGAATGTTTCTGATAGTATCATATAAAAGACAAAATTAGGGTTGGAGAGATGGCTCAGAAGTTAAGAGTACTAGCTGTTCTTCCAGAGGACAGTTCACACCTTTGATCCCTGAACTTGGGAGGCAGAGACTGGAGGACCCACAAGATAGTTTATAACTGTCTATAACTCCAGTTCCAAGGGATCTTACACACATGTGGGCAAAACACCACTGCACATAAAATAGAAAAATAAATTAAGAATATAAAAAATAATTTAAAAAAGACAAATTTAGCTTTAATATGTAACTTACTTACTTAATACAATATATACAAATCATCATTTAAATGTGCAAATAATGTAAAAATAAGATACCTTAAACTTTTTTTTACACAGTCCTAGAATCTAGTGTGCATTTCACACTTACAACACACTCATTCCAAAGAGCCCCATTTCACTTGTGCCAGTGTTTCTGCCACAAAGTACTGACCTATTAACCTAGACTTTTTCAGAAAGAGTTTGGCAACATTTTTCTGCAAAGACTTTTGCTCCTCAGCTCAGTTTCTGACTGTCCAGATAAGAATGATTCCTGGCTTGACTTCTTCCTGACTGCATCTGAGCAGAGGCGAGTGGGAGAACAAATGCTTGCTGTGACAGACCTCTTCAAATCTCAGGCAGATCCCTTCCAAACGGAAGACCAGCACAAATCACTGTCCGGGGCAGGAGTGGACCAAGCCCTAACCTTAAACTCTACTAGGTCTTCAGCCCCTATCTATTCATCTCACTAAAAACGTATTGTCTGTTGGCCGAGCAAGTGCTTAGCAAGTGCAAGGCCCTGGCTTTCTGTCCTCAGCACCAATAAATACATACAAATAAATGCAAGCACTACATTTCCTTCCATTTGCAACAGAACTTACACTGGAGCCAAAGACATCCAAATCTATACAAAATCCCAGTTTAGGACAAAAAAAAAAATTAAGTAGCAATGGTTCTATGACTTCAACTATTAAGGCAGACTAGCTTGTTTTCTCAAGGAATGTAATGCTTCCACCAATACAGGAAAAACTTCAAGGATCTAACCCCTTTTTGTGACTTCCCCCAAACTAATGCAATTTTGTTAGAACTTTAACAAAGCAAGCTCAGACTGCTTGGCTGTTTGACTTACAAATAATTATTAAACCCAGCTGCAAAGACTGGAAAACGCTGGGCTGTCTCAAAAATCCAAAGTTTTAAAAGTGAATTCAACATAAGGAAACACAGACATTTCTATCTTTAAAAATACAAAGTGGAAGAAAGGAGTCATGTGACTTGTTTGCTTTTTCTCATTAGTGAAATGGGTTTTTGGTTGCTGCTGGATCCTTTTTTCTTCTTCTAATTCTTTGACAATTTCAGAGAGATATACAATATACTTTGGTCACTTCCACACACACACACACCACACACACCGTTGCCCCCTCTCATCCCCTCCTTTTCCCACCTTCACCTAAGTACACCTCCCATTTTCCTGTCAACTGTTTTGCTATGTTCCCTTTTTGAAAATTCTCTTGTTTTCCCTACATGAATTTACGTTAGCTCCATACAAGCTCAATGGCTGCGGGTGGAACTCGGGGACAGAACACAACTAGTCAGCATGTGTGTGGTGCTAGATCCCCCTCTCTACTAGACAATAATAATCAGTAAGCTGGGTTTATGAAGACTAAGTTCGAGTGATAACTTCATACAACTCAATTCTAAATCAAATCGTTCTCCTGATGACAACTCCACTATATGCCACCAGTAATAGCATCTAAATTAGTATGGGTACTTCCACATCCGCATTTATTAACGTTCACAGTATCTTAAAATTTCATTAATCCTTATAAAGGCCGTTAGAGCCCTAAAACAGCAAAAGGTCACAACTTCACTTCCCATTTTCCAATTCTGCAAAATAAAAAAGATTCCAGTTTTTATCCCACCTCTCCCTAGCTCTCCCTAGAAATAAATGGTGAATTCGAAGCCAGGGGTAGGCTAGTAGACCTGGAATGTGGTCTAGCTGTCTCAAAGGAACTGAGATTATTCTAGACATCCCTAAGCTTCTTCGCTGAAGACACAATCGTTAGACACACGACGGTGAGTCCACAGGTCAGATGCACGTGAGAGGCAATCTTAGAGAAATCAGGCCCAGCAAGGTGTGGCCTCTGAACCGCGGAGGCAAACAAGTCAACGAGGAATTCGAATCAGCAGTAGTAAGAGCCCACAAGAGGCAAAGTACAGTGAACAGGGAAGATTCCAAGGAGGGGTGGGGCCTTCGAAAGGTGGGAGAGATGTGGGAATGCTTTCCAGGACTTGACAACAGGCAGGAATCCAGAAACTTTCTCAAAGACTGAAAGCTACCTCCCCAGCGCAGCCGACCGAGGCCGGAGGGGCCCGAGGCCCACTCGAGGCCACGTCTGTCCCTCCGCTCCCTCCCACCGACCGCGGGGAGGCTCCGCCCCGCTCTGGGAGGCCGCGGGCGCTCGATCGCTGAGCTCGCAGGCCCGGGCGGACCTGGAAGTCCGCGCGGGGCTGACTGGGTAGGTGACGGGCCGCCGCTAGGCCTGCGAGCTGCCCAGCGCACCCTCCGCGGGCTCGGGACGCCGCTCCCGCGCGGCCCCCGCTCGGTACGCCGCGAGCGTTACCTGATCGGGCGACAGCGGGATGGGAGCCCCGGGGCTGCGAGCGCGGCCTTCTCACCTGGCGGAAGTACAGCTGCTGCCCTCACCTGGACGGAAGTGTGGCGGCCTCCTCACCTGGGCGTCTCTCCACCTCGCCGGAGGCTGGGCGGGGCGGGGCGAGCGGGGCTCTAGCCCCTGGGCGTCTGCGCGCCTGTAAACGTGCCCGAGTGAGCGGGGCTACCCGTCCTGAAGAGGAGGCTGGAGGCCTTGTGGCCAGGTGCTGAGTCGTGGGCCCCCGGCGCTGACCCAAAACCGAGACCCCAGACAAACGACAAGTCCACTTAGCCCCTAGCCCGAGGCCCCTCTGTTCCAGCCTGCTTGTGTCCCTTATGTTTTCCAGATGTGCTGACTTAATGTAAAATATCGTAAATGTCAGTCTACGTCCCCATCACCCGAAGGGTAATTATGAGTGTCTTCTTTTTCTTATTTAGAATTTTGATGATAAGCATTTACATTATCTAATATAGGCTACTCAAAGGCTAAAGAGAATCAATCATCAGATATCTTACTGAATAAATGCACTATTAAGCACTGTGATTGACGGGGATGAGAGATAAAATGGTATCCTCAAAAGATGAATATGTACGAGCAACAGCAACAGGAGGAGGACATTTGCTGGCTATGCGTTTGATACTTTATTGCTGTGTGATAATTTCAGGAAAATAACATTTGTTAGGCCTTATAAGAGGTATGTAATTTTTCCCCTAATTGTAAGGAATAAAAAGCAGATATCCATTTTCATCTGTCCTGTTCAACATACTACTGGAAACTTACGACAAAGCAAACAATGGTCATGCTGGGTGGTGGTACACACCTCTAACCCCTATGCTCTGGAGTTTCAAGTATTGTGATTCTCTGTCTCAAAAAAAAAAAAAAACCTAAGAAAAGAATAAAGGGCACACTAATAGAAAAGAAGCAAGTAAAATGCCGTTTGTGGATGTCAATATTAAAGGTGGAAAATCAAAGATGACTGGGCAAGATGACTCAGTAGATAAACATAGGTACTGCCCAAGCCTGATAACCTTGTATTCAAGTTCTATCCCAGAAAGCCACATAGTAAAAAGACCAAACCAACTACAGCAAGTTGTTCTTTTGAGCTCCATAATCCCACCCCCCAGTCCCCCATGCCCTCACACACACACAAATTTAAAAGAAAACAAGAACAAAACAACAGAAAAAAACATACAAGAGAATTGCTGTGAGTTCAAAATCAGCCTAAGGTACATGGTGAATTCAGGCCAGCCTGGACTACTGAAGTACATGTCAGGACTTACCTGTCTCAAAAATAAATACAAATTACATGAATAAAATTTTAAAATCAATAGCTTTTGATAACAAATAATGGGCTTGCTAAGAATGAAAACAAGAAAGTAACCCCATTTATAATAGCAAAAACAAGTAAAGAAAACATAATGCTGGTATCTAATCTAAGCTTTCTTCCCCATGAGTGCTGCCTAGTCTTATAGCAGCTTGACACAAGCTAGAGTCATCTGAAGTGAGGGAACCTCATTCAAGAAAATGCCTCCATAAGATCCAGCTGTAGGGCATTTTCTTAATTAGTGATTGATGGGGAAGAGCCCAGGCCATTGTGGGTGGTGCCATCCCTGGACTCATGGTCCTGGGTTCTATAAAAAGCAGGCTGAGCAGGCCACCAAGCAGCACCCTCCATGGCCTCTGCATGCTCCTGTCTTCAGGTTCCTGCCCTGTTTGAATTCCTTTCATGGTTTCTTTCAGTGATAAACAATGCTATGGAAGTGGAAGCCAAATAAATAAACGCTTTCCTTCCCAACTTGCTTTTTGGACATGGTGTTTTATCTCAGCAATAGAAACCTAAATTTGTGGGGCAGCTCTGACCTCATGTTGCTTCAGGTAAGATGTGGAAGGACTTTGGAACTTGGTGCAAGAAAAGCCACCGAGAGTTCAATGCATGGTGAGCTATTCTGTGAGGTCTTAAAAAGATAAGGTTGGGGACAATGCAGAACTTGGAGGCCTGGATTGTGAAGTTTCGGGGAAGTTTGAAGACTATCAGGGGCCATTTATTATTTTGAATTAGTATTCTGTGGTTCTGGTTATTTGAATTAAGAGTCTGGTTAGCTGGGGATGAAGACTCAGCTATGTTTAACAAGATACCAGAACTGCTAAAGTGAAACCTCCGCTTTTCGAGGATAATTAATGCAGGTTAGCTGGAGCTGAGAAATTAGTGGTAATTAAGAAGAGACCAGCATCATTAAGGTAAAATGGCTTGGAAAGTGTTTTCTTAATGCCAACGAGAGGACCTTAGTAAAGGTGCAGCCTCAGTGGCAGTTGAAGGCCCAGGACTGAGAAGGGGTCATGCAGAGGACGTGAGCCTGGGCACTGTAAAAAGAGCCTAGAAGAAGCTATTGGTGAAAGTGCAGCCCAGTTGTAGCAAAAGACCCCAGAAGTTTGGAGATGCCAGTACCATGGGATGACCACCAGAATAGCAGCAGCAGTGGTGTGTAGCTAGCTGGGGCCCAGAAGACAAGATGTATGTGCTGTTGAGGACAGAGCTAGAAAAGTGACCCCAACCCTTGGAAGAGACCAGAAGATCATGAGTGGATTGCAGACCTTAGACATTGAATTATTTATACAGTTAGAGTCTGGCTTTGCTTTGTTTAGACTGTGACTATGCTCTGGTTCTTCCCGATTGAAGCAAGAGAGTATTTATCTTATTTTTGATTTTACAGGAGCTTACAGTTGAGAGATTAAAGAGATTTTAGGTTTTGAAAAGAGACTTGGATTTTTAGAGACTGAATTTTAAAGTGTTTGAATTTGTCAAGACTGGGAATTTTTAACTTGGTAAAATATCTTACACTGCGGTGTTATTAATATGTAATCTTGAGGATGAGCAAGAAAGGTTGGGGCTTAACGGTGATGTGTTTCTGTGTCACACTGACCAAGTCCACATTATTGCTGTGATAAAATACGCTGACACCAGCAACTTATCAGGAGGGAGATCTCAGTGAGCTCAAGACTAACCTGATCACTATAGAGGGTTCCAGGCCACTCTACGCCCACCCCGTGTGTGTGTGTGTGTGTGTGTGTGTGTGTGTGTGTGTGTGTGTGTGCGTGCACACATATGTGTGTGTTTAAAAGCAATCTAAGAGAGAAAGAGTTTATTTGGCTCCTAATTCCAGGTTACAGTATATCAGTGTGAGGAAGTCAATGGGGAAACAGCTAATCACATTCCACTCACAGTCAAGAGACAGCAAGGAAGGCTTCTATTTACACAGTTTAAAATCTTGTTTAGGAAATGGTACCACCTACAATATGCTAACAATCCCCACCTCGATTAGTGTAATCAACTTGGTCCTCCACGGACAGGCTCACAGACAAACCTGATTGAGATAACCCCTTATTAAGACTCTTCCCAGGTGAGTCTAGATTGTGTCAAGTTGACAATTAAAACTAACCAGACCCTTGGGAAGTGGAAATATTCTCTGCCACGTTATGGAACACTGATGAGAAAAAATTGTAAAGAACACAGACACAAATGTTCTCAGATTGGAAGAGTTAATATTGATAAGCTGTTGATACACCCCCCCCCCAAGCAACTTATACATTTGATACAATTCATACCAAAATACAATGAAACTTTTTATAGAAAGAAAAAAAACATCCTATAAATTCTCTGGAATCACAAGAGACCCAGAGTGGCCAAAGTGAGGAAAAGAAATCAAGCTGGAAGAATCCGAACACCTGACTCTAAAGTGTACTATAAAGCTCTAGCAACTGAAGCCTAAGACTACCAGCACACAGACCAAGAGAATCGCATCCATAGCCAACTGGTCTTCAACAAAGGTGTCAAAAACAAATTGGGAGAGGGGGCAATAAATGGTGTGAAAACAATAAACACACCCCCGGTTTGTTACCATATGCAAAAATCAACCCAAAGCTGATGGAAGACCTAAAAGGAAGATGTGTCCCTTTAAGACATTTGTGTAGATGATGGTGTTTTCAAAAACACCTTCAAAGGGACTGAGGTAGCAGAATGAGCTCCATTTTGTTCTTAAGACTCGATTCGAAGTTAACTTGCCCTTAGAGAGGCATGGCCAATGAAGAGACAAAGAGCAGCAGGATGGATTCCATCTTGTCCTCTAAGCTCCATTTTAAGCTGCTGTCCCTGGAGTGAAATGGCCCCTACCCTTGCTTGAGGTCTGAGAAAAACCTGAAATGTCGCTGACAGTAACAAAATAGACAGCAGCTACAGCTAGCTGATAACAACAGAGTGGGCTAAGAAATCGTTTCCCAGGTCAAGATGCCCCTTTTTAGATATGTGGGTCTCTCCTTGTGGTCTGAAAAAACTGCTATTAGTTTGAAAGTTAACATTCATTTACCTGTTTACCCAATCATGTAACGCCAAGGCTTAAAAGCCCTAGCTTGTAAACATTTCCTATATAAACCCTAAGCCCCCGGCCCAAACATCACTCTCCTAACCTGTTGCACGGGGAGGGTTTGTGACCCAAGCTCGAGTCTGAATAAAGACTCTCATGTGCTTACATCAGAGTTGTGGTTCCTGGTTGTCCCTTTGGAGGTTTTACAATCTGGGCACACCATTTTTAATGTACTGGGTTCATATTTGTTTTCTTATGTAAATGCTTTTTTTCTTTTTGCCTGCATGTATGGAGTGGAACACATTTGTGCCAGGTACCCAAGGAGGCACCAAAAGAGGGCATCAGATCCCCTGGAACTGAAGTTACCGAGTGTTTTGCGTGTTTGGGTGCTGGAAATCAAACCCAGGTTCTGGGCTAGTGCTGGGCCAGAGGCGCCAGCGCTGCTTCCTCCTCTTAGATTACTAGCTTATCTCAAGTTGACATGAAACTAGCCAGCACAGTGGGTTTATGTGAGTTCACTGATCCCTGAAAACTTTTAGTAGAGTTTTAAATATGACAGAACCTTTTTTAAAAGGAGAAGTTTGTCTAGAAACTGTGCAAAAGTGGATTGAGAACGTTGGCCTATGATAAAACAAAATAGGTCACTGTAGCAAGGGAGATAAGAAATAAGGAAAACCTGAAACAGGGTAAAAATACTTAATGACAGCCAGCCAGGCAGTGGTGATGCAAGCCTTTGAACCCAGCACTCGAGGCAGAGGCAGAGGCAGGGGCAGGGGCAGGGGCAGGGGCAGAGGCAGAGGCAATCTATGTGAGTTCAAGCAACAGCCTGATCTACAGAGTGATCCAGGACAGCCAGGACTGTACAGAGAAACCCTGTCTTGAAAAATCAAAAAAATAAAAATAAATTAAAAAAAAAAGGAAGAACAAAAAAATACCGGACTGATAAAAAACAAAACAAAACAAAACAACAACAACAAAACAGGCAGGCATGGTGGTTCCCTCACCAGGAGTCAAAGACAGAAAAATCCCTTTATAAGTTCAAGGTCACCATGACTACATAGCAAGATCCTGGTTCACCAGTTTTCCTCCCCATTAAAACACATTTACACTGGACAGTGGTGGTGCATACCTTTTATCCCAGCACTTGGGAGCCAGAGGCAGGCAGATTTCTGAGTTCGAGGCCAGCTTGGTTTACAGAGTGAGTTCCAGGACAGCCAGGGCTATACAGAGAAACCCTGCCTCGAAACAAAACAAAACAAAACAAAACAAAACCAAAAAAGGTAATTTCTATTACATGGCTTTAGCAAAAACACACATGCACACATTTAATTATATGAGTTGCTTGATGATTGGGTGAAGATATTGTAAACGTGGAGAAAATTGAAAATTAAAATGTTTCCAAATTTTATGTGTAAAATGTCTGTGTATGATAAATACACATGTTTGCAACATGGAGAGCAGAGGTCAATGTCAGATGTATATCTTTATTACTTTGTGACCAGTTCTTTCAGTTAACCTGGAACTCATAGATTGAGCTAAACTAACTAGTTAGCAAACCCCAAGAATCCACCTCTCTCAACCTCCGCAGCACAATGTTTAGAGAGCTACGTCACTTTGCCCAGCTTTTTAATGGGTGCTAGGAACAAAATGCAGATCCTCATGCTTGCTCAACAAGCAGATTGCTGACTGAGCCATCTCTTCACTCTGATTCCAAGTTTTGAAACTGGGCTCAGTGATTAAGAGTACTTGTGCAACCAAGCATGGTGGCATGTGCCTTTAATTCCAGGGCTTGGGAGGCAGAGGCAGGTGGATCCTGTGAGTTCAAGGCCAGCCTGGTCTGCAAATTGAGGCCAGGATAGTAGGGCTCTATTACATAGCAAAACTCTGTCTCAAAATACAGAATAAAACAAACAAACAAGAAAAGAGTACTTGTGCTCTTATATAGGTCTGAGGTTTGATTCTAAGCTCCCGTATGGTGGCTCATAGCCATTCATAACTTCAGTTCCAAGGGATCCAACAGGCATTCACATGGTGCATCACATGTATGCCAGCAAAACATAACAAAAAAAAGAAATCTTAAAAAATGCTTAAAAGGAAGAGTTGGTGCTTTGACTAGGTATGGCTTCCATAGTTTCAGGTGTTAGAATGCTTGGCCATGGGGAGTGGCACGGTTAGGAAGAGCTTTATTGCGATCGATGTGGCCTTGTTGGAGAAAGTATGTCACTGTGGAGGTGGGCTTTGAGGTCTTATATGGTCAAGCTATGCCCAGAGTGGCAAATAATCTTCTTCTGCTACCTGCACATCAAGATGTAGAACTCTCTGCTCCTTCAGCATCACTTCTGCCTACTTGCCTCTGTGCTTCCTGCCAGCCTTAATTAAGTGGTTTTCTTTATAAGTGTTGTCTCAGTCATGGTGTCTATTCATAGCAATAAAACTCTAAGAGAGGCAGCCTTGTGTGTGTGTGTGTGTGTGTGTGTGTGTGTGTGTGTGTGTGTGTATGGTAGTGGTGGTGGCTGTATAGGCCAGAATGTGTGCACAATTCTGCATGTGAAGGCTGGAGTGAACCTTGGGTTTATATCTCAAGAGCCATCCACTGCTTTTTGAGATAGGATTTCTCAAGGAACTTGGAGCCAGTTAGGCTAGGCTGGCTCTGTAGCAGGTTCCAGGGACCAGGAACCAGTCTCTCTGGCTCCCTAGTACTTAAATTAAGAGAATAGCAATAAATATTGCCACACACCCAGGTGCTTCCTTGTTTCATGGCTTTTTGGGGATCAAACTCAGGTCCTTGTACTTTTGAGTCAGTTCATTTCAACTGGAGCCCATGTAGTTAGGTTACAACAACAAAGTATACAATAAGAAATAGGTGTGAAGCGAGAGCACAGCTATAGGAAAAAATGTTGTGCAGACGTATTAAGAATATAAAAGATTCCTAATGCTATTACCAGAGGAAGAATTTCATGTTATGTATAGGCAAGTAAGAAAAAAAAAAAAAGAATTGAGGATCAATCTTTTATCTCATATTTTTGTTCTAACCATAGAGACATGTGTTAGGCTGGTTTTTTCTCAGATATTTACTGTGTGTAAAATAAGTTTTTAATAAAAGTAAAATACATTTATATAAAAATCTTAGGAACCGCTGGGCGGTGGTGGCACACACCTTTAATCCCAGCACTTGGGAGGCAGAGGCAGGCGGATTTCTGAG
>NW_022196900.1:57657347-57673713 GCF_008632895.1 Mastomys coucha | reverse complement strand
AAAAAAAAAAAAAAAAAAAGAATCTTAGGAACCAATGTAGCTGGGCATGGTAGTGCATTCCTTTTATGCAAATGTTTGGGAGCAGGGGACAGACAGATCTCTTCGAGTCCAGTGCCAGGCTGGCTTTCATAGTGAGTTCCAGGCTAGATAGGCTACACAGTGAGACTGCTATTTATGGCCTTTGCTTTCAGTAAAAGTCTGAAGAGTTTCTGTGGTACTTTATATAATAAAGAAACTAGGAATTAAAAATGATGAGACTTAACAGAGGAAACTCAAATGGCCAAGAAACACTTAAATGTTCAACAGCCTTAGCCATCAGGGAAATGCAAATCAAAATGCTTTGAAATTCCATCTTACACCTGTCAGGATGACTAAGATCAAAACCACTAGTGACAGCTCCTGCTGTCAAGGATGTGGAGCTGGTGTCAGCACTCTTCCACTGCTGGTGGGAGTGCAAACTTGAACAGCCACTTTGGAAATCAATATGGCGGGTAGTTACTCAGAAAACTGGGAATTGATCTATCTCAAGACCCCGCTCTACCACTCTTGGGCATATACTCAAAGGTCAATCCATCCTACCACAAGGACACTTGCTCAGCTATGTTCATCAAAGCCTTATTAATAATAGCCCGAAACTGGAAACAAGCTAGATGTCTCTTAGCCAAAGAATGGATTAAGAAAACATGGTGCATTCACACAGTGGAGTATTATTCAGCAGCTGAAAACAGTGACATCGTGAAACTTGCAGGTAAACTGATAGAACTAGAAAAAAATCATCCTGAGTGAGGTAACTCAAGATTCAGAAAGACAAACATGATGTGGCTATTAGCTGTGAAGTAAGAGGCAATCACGTGACAATCCACAGGCTCAGAGAGGCTAGGCAGCAGGGAGGGATTAAGTGGGGATGCAAGGATCCCCCAGGGAAGGGGAAATAGAATAGACTTCCGGGATGGACTGGGGCAGGTAGAGTTGGAATAGGAGTGATCAAGGTGGGGTCAGGGAGGGACAAAACTGGAGAGAAACTATTGGAATTGGGAGGTATTTCAGGACCAGCTAGAAACCTAGTGCAATGGAAACTCCATAAAATCGACAGTAACCCTAGCAAAGTCTCCTAGTGAAGAAGGACATGGAGCCCGAACAGGCCATCTTCTGTAACCAGGCAAGGCCTCAAGTGGAGGGATCAGGACACCAACCCAGTCACAAAACTTTCAAGCTACAGTTTGTCCTGACTTCAGGGTGTTCTGGGACAAAAGCCTAGCATTATTGTCATCAGAGAGACTTCATCTAACAACTGATAAGAGCAGATGCAGAGTCCCACAGCCAAACATTCGGTAGAGCTCAGGAGTCCTGCAACTAAGGTGGGAAGAAGGAACTAGAGGGATCAGGGACACAAGGACATGATCCACAGAATTGACCACCAGGATTCAAGGGCACTTACAGAGATCAAGAAGCATGTAGGAAGCTGACCTAGGTCCTCTGCATGTGTTATGACTGAGTTGCTTGATGTTCTTGTAGGAATCTCAACAGTGAGAGCAAGGGGTCCCTGACTCTTTTGCCTACTCGTGTGGAAAAAATACATATTTTCCTCCTACTGGATTGCCTTGTCCAGCCTTGATTTGGTATGAGATATGTGCCTGAATTTATTGTAGTTTGTTATGCTGTATTTGGTTGATGTCTCTGGAAGGCCTGCTCTTTTTTGAGAGGAGGCAGAGTGTGTGAGGGTGGAGTGGGGTGGGGTAAACACTGGGGGAGGGGAGGGAAAACTATAGTTGAAATGAAATCTATGAGAGAAGAATGAAAACAAAAAATGAGGCTTAAGTTTCTAACAGATTTAAATAATGTAGCAGCCATGTGATCATAGTATTTCATGTGATCATGAGACTACAAAACAGAGAAGTTACTTTATTACAGATATAAGGAATTGATACATCATCAATACTTTAATACATCATCAATTCAAGAGTCAATTTTCTGTCCATGTGATGCTGGAGAATATGCCCAGCGACTTGTGCTTGCTAGGCAACTCTGCCACTGTCCCTGCTCAGGAGTCAAAAGTTTTATAGCTTCATCGCTGTCTTATAGAATCCTTTTAATTCTTTTAAATTTACATATTGTAGAAGAGAATAAAGATAATCACTAAAGCCATAAAATAGATTCAGTAATGGGAATCATCAGCAAAGCATCAGCAGTTTAAGTAATTGTTTTAAATCTGTATTAAAATTGATACACAGATCAGCAGTATTCTTGCACTCAACAGGAAACCATCTAGTTCTACTATAATTTCAATAAACCTGAGGCACAGAATTGCTTCCTTTAGTCCTTTGGGTTTATGTTGTATATTAAAAATCCACTAGAACATTCTGAGTCCAAGTAGTAGTTAAATGGAAAGTTGCTTTTATCATTTTGTAAGATGTATAACTGATATTCTATCTTTTTTAACATTTATTTTTATTTTATGTGTGTGGAGTGTTTTGTCTGCTACTTCCACCATCTGAGTGAATTCATTTGTCAGGCAGAGCAACAGAGGTTTTTACCCACTGAGCCAAATATGTGCATAGTGTTTGAGAAGGCTAGGAGGGGACCTTAGATCCGGAGCTGGAATCACAGGTCTTTAGCTACTATATGGGTGCTAGGAACCTAACCTGGTTCTCTGTAAGAACAGCAAGTGCTCTCAAATCCTAAGCCATCTCTTCAGCCCCAATATTCTGTTCTCAAACACCAGTCCTTTATGGTGGTTCACTGTATAATGTCTACAGCAATCTATGATTGCACTTGGGTCACTTCTAGACAATCTAAATCTAAATTCTTCCAATCATAGGGAAACCCCCATCCTTTGGCGCCTCCAGGATCAACACGGGAGCCCACTAGCAGCTGGGGCTCATCACAAGGAGCCCTTTCTGTTGCCTTGTGAGGGTTCTCAGGGAAGGTATTAGAGAAGACTCCCAAATGTGTATTTTTTTTTTAATTATTCAGTTTTTAAAAAGTGTGTGTGTGTGTGTGTAAGTCAGTTTTTCTTCTTTCCACCATGTGGGTTCCAGGGATTGGATTTGGATTGTCAGGCTCAGAAACAAGTGCCTTTACACACTGAATAGTCTCCCTGACCACTAAGATTGGAACGATACAGGGATTAAGATGGTCCCTGCTCAAGGATGACAAGCGAACATATTTAAAAAAAGAAAAAAAAAATCTCTCCTGTGGGACTGTGCCAAGTTATCCTAGGGAGCAGCCTTTAGAAGACTTAAGCTGTGCCTCGGGAGCCAGGCCCCTTTAAGGCCCTTCCTTATCTTGGAGACGGAACCGGAAGCGCGAGGACGCGGTGCCTAACATGGCGGCCGCCTGGCCCGCGGGTCGGGCTTCCCCAGCGGCGGGTCCTCCGGGTCTCCTCCGCACTCTGTGGCTCGTGACGGTCGCCGCGGGACATTGTGGGGCTGCTGCCTCTGGCGCTGTCGGGGGCGAGGAGACGCCCAAGTGTGAGGACCTCAGAGTGGGACAATATCCTCCGGAAAGCCGCCGTTCTCAGGCGGTCAGCTGGACCCGCGGGCTGTGGGATGGGGACCGCGGCTTCCGCTGTGGCTCTAGTGACCAGTGGACCCCGAGGGGAGGAGGGCTGTGGGGACGAAGGGCGAGCGCCCTGTGCTTTCCCTGGACCGATCCGTGGTTGGCACTTCCTTTTCAGATTGTGTAAAATACGTAGCTCACTTACTCAAACACACACATCTAGGCTTTGTCCCAGATACTAGAACTGCAAAAATTGTTAGACACGTCCCTAAAAGTTTACAGGTGTTGGGGGAGACAAGTAATTAGTAGTGAGCCAATCAATGCTTGTTTCTCATTTGTCATTAACGTAACATCACATCACCTACAGCCATCCTCAGATGGACTGCTGCCAGGCAACTGACTCCTTCACTTTGTGATTGTAGAGAAATTATTATTATATGTTTTTAAATTAGAGATC
The DNA here is from genome assembly GCF_008632895.1 of Mastomys coucha. Lineage (NCBI taxonomy): Eukaryota > Metazoa > Chordata > Mammalia > Rodentia > Muridae > Mastomys > Mastomys coucha. The sequence continues at coordinate 57,669,758 of NW_022196900.1, read as the reverse complement.
CTTTTGAATGTTTTAAAATGTACTATTTGTATTAATTCTTTGTGAGAATTTCACCCAGTGGATTTTGATCATATTCACACCGACTTTAAAACCTCATACTCCTTCTAAATTGTTTTCCCTCCCACTCCCTCTTAACCTCTATCACACACACTTAAAAAAATAAAAAACTAAAACAGGGAGTAAGATATGTGCTGTTCATATCCACAGTGGTGTGGGGCTATCCAATGAAGCATGGTTGCCTTACCTGGGACTTAATATTATGACTCTCTAACTTAGCAGCCATCAACTGGCAATAGTTGGGGGTGGGAGTTTTTTGAATAAGCAAATCATTTGTCTAAAATGTACTAATAACAGTGACCCCCAACTTAAAGGATCAGTTATGCTGACTTAATTAGCACAGCAGTTTCATTGGGTGTTTATTTACAGATGAGAAATCTGATTTAGGATATTTAGGATTAGGTGAATTGTCTTATATTTAGCATGCCACAGAGAAACAAGGTGAAATTCCTGTTATACTCAAATAGCTATGTTTGAACAAAACTTTGAGGACTGACACAATGCCTCAACCATTTATGTGTAGATACTCAACCCTGCAGAAGCAAGAAAGATTCTTAAGAAAAAAAATCTTAGAGTGTCCTTCTAAGAAGTATTTGAACTGATTATGAGCTGTTGAACCCTGGTGAGAAGCAACTGAGCCTGTAGAACTCTGGTGACAACTGAACATTGCCTTAATGGCCTATCTAAAGAGAACCTTTCCAGAAGTGATTCAGAAGTCCAAGTACGGGTCAACCTGTGACTAAAGACACATCGTACGTACCATACCTGCTCCATTGGAGTGTGAACCATACAGTCTGTAGACAATAAGACTTACAAACATTCTTATTGTTTTAGCATCTATTAGAGAGTGGTTTTCAGTAACTTAAGATCCTACTGGAGACACTGACCAGAGAGATAACAAGTACAACAGATGCAAAGTATCCCAGCTTTGAGTCAAGAGATCTGATTTGGGTGCCCAGCACTTCCATGACTGGAGGAGCCACTCAGAGTTAAAAGCTCAGCTCATGCTCCTGTGGCATAGGAATAGCAATAGCTTCCTCATCCATTTGTGTTACATGACATTAGGTGTGAAGTATCCACCAGAATCCAGAGCTCTGGAAAATGATTTGTTTTTAAACTTCAAATAATTTGGTGAAGATTTTTAATTTGATGTTGTTTTTCTGTTTATTCCCTGATTGATATTCTTTGAAGATGGCATCATCTGCTAGAACTTTTGATAGAAATTTATTTTATATGACTATAATAATTTAATTTTCAACTATTATCTAGGGAACACTAAAAATGCATTTGGGTGTTTTGTTTTGAGATAGGGTACCTACATAGTTCTGGCAGACCTGGAACTCATTCTGTAGATGATGATCTTGAACTCAAGAGAGATCTACCTGCCATTGCCTCCCAAGTGGTGGGACTAAAGGCATGCACCACCATAGCAAGTTTAAAAAAGTGTATTTGTGTCTTGAGTTTGTTGATTAGTACAAACTCAAAGCCTCTCTGTACATGTGAATCAATAGGAGTATGTGAGACATTTAAAACATAGTATTTATGCTAGAAATATAATTCAATTGTCCTTAACTTTTTAAACATATATTTGTAAAGAACCCAAAATAAATGATGCTACGCAAGAACCAGTTAATTGTACAAACTACACAGCTCATGGTAAGATTTTCAGAATCATGTCTTTAAAATGTTTTGTAAGATTTTGCCTTTTTCAAGTAACAGTTCGTTACCCTTAGGGATAATTAATAAATGTGTTTTATCTTGTGTTAGATAATATTGTTCAGTTTTTAGAATAATTTAGATTTGGAAACTGATTAAAATTGTCAACATTCAAGTAATTAGTTGGTTAATTAACTAATTAATTTTGTGCTTGTGATTGAACCCGGGGTCCTTGCATGCTCTTCCAGAGATATACTATTATATTATATCATTCCAGAGATATACTACTATATTACATTATAGAGTGTCACTATTTAAGTTAAGAAACAAGTTTTCTTAATTATATAATCTGGGGTATTTTTTATATTTGTTTATTTTACAGCATTAGAATCTGTTATTTAGATCATGTTTTAAAATTTTTATTTAAGTTTATGTTTAACTGATTTGTGAAAGCATAGCTGTTGTATATATTAGTTGTATGATGATATGTTTTATGTGTGTGTAATACTTAGTCAGGATAGCCATATTTACCTCTTTAAATATTTCTAGCCTTCTGCTTCCCAAGCTTTGTTATAGAGATAGAAATATAGTTATTTAGTTAGGGTTTTGCTTCTTCTTTTTTCTTCTTCTTTCTCTCTCTTTTTAAGACAGGATGTCGCTGTGTAAGCCTTGAAATCACAGCGATAGACCTTCCCGCCTCTTCCTCCACAGTGCTAGGATTAAAGGTGTGCACTACTGTGCTGTCTTAGTCACTGTTCTGTTGCTGTGAAGAGACACCATGACTGAGGCATCTCTCATAAAGAAGGTGTTGAGTTGGGGGCTGCCTTACCGGCTTAGTTCTTTTTTTTTTTTTCTTTTTCTTTTTTTTTTGAGACAAGGTTTCTCTGTGTAGCCCTGGCTGTCCTGGAACTCACTCTGTAGACCAGGCTGGCCTCGAACTCAGAAATCCACCTGCCTCTGCCTCCCAAGTGCTGGGATTAAAGGCGTGCACCACCACCGCCCAGCCCAACAGTTTTTTTTTTTGGTTGGGGCTTAGTTCTTTATCATCATGGCAGGGAGCATGGTGCAGGAACAGTAGCAGCAGTGGAAAGCTACATCACGATCCACAGGCAGAGAGCAAGACATTGGGTCTAGAGTAGGCTTTTGAAATCTCAAATCCTACCCCCAGTAGCATACTTCTTCCAACAACATCTCCTAACCCTTTTTTATTTTTCTTTTTTTGTCTTTCTAGACAGGGTTTCTCTGTGTAGCCCTGGCTGTCCTGGAACTCACTCTGTAAACCAGGCTGGCCTCGAACTCGGAAATCCGCCTGCATCTGCCTCCCTAGTGCTGGGATTAAAGGTGTGCGCCACCACCGCCCAGCTCTCCTAACCCTTTTTAAATAGTGTCGATTCCTAATGACTGAGCATTCAAATATATGAGCTTAAGGAGCACTGTGATGGAAAGGTTTGGTACAGGAAAACTGTTCATATTTTGGCAGCCTAGAAGGAGAGAAAGCACAAATAAGGGAGAGTCAAAGCCATGCCCCAGTGACCTACGTCCTCCAACTAGGTCCCCCTCCATGAAGGCCTACTAGAAGTCTGACAAGGAGCCTTACATTTATTTAATTGTTAAAGTTTGGTTTTGCTTAGATTTGATTGTGGCTGTGCCATGATTCTGCTCGTTTGGAGTAGAAAAGTATTTAACTTGTGTTTGAATTTATAGGAACACACAGTTGATATATTTTGGGTTTTTTTTTGTTTTTTTTTTTTTTGTTTGTTTGTTTGTTTTTTTTTTGAGACAGGGTTTCTCTGTGTAGCCCTGGCTGTCCTGGTCCTGGAAAAGACCAGGCTGTCCTCGAACTCAGAGATCCGCCTGCCCCTGCCTCCCAAGTGCTGGGATTAAAGGCATACGCCACCACTGCCAGGCCGAGATAATTTGAGTATTTTAGATAGACTATTTTAGTTGAGAAAAGCCTGTGATGAATTTTCTTGATTGATAATGGATGTGGAAGGCCCAGTTCACTGTGAGCTGTGCCGCCCCAGGGCTGGTGGTCCTGGCTGCTTAAGAAAGCAGGATGAAGCAAGCCATGAGGGACAGCAGTAAGTAGCACTCTTGCATGGTCTCTGGATCGGCTCCTGTCTCCACGTTGCTCACTCTGACTTCCCTTAGAGATGGATGCTGTGGAACTGTAAGCTGAAATGGACCCTTTCCTTCATAGTTGATTTTGGTCATGGTGTTTATCACAGCAAAGAAACTCTAAGTCAGTGAGTGTAAGTGCAGATGCACCCAGGTCACAGCACATGAGGTTGTAGGACAGTCTTATAGCATGTTGCCCATCTTTAAGTGGGCTCTTAGGGCTCGGAATCTGACATTAAAGTCTAAGCGTTTACAGAGCCTTGCTCCTTTCTGGCTCTAGAGCACAATCCCTTTTCTTCTGCCGTACCATCACTGATGGTAGCCAGTGATGCTTGGCATTGCTTGTTTGCACTTGTATCAACTATAAATCCTTGCCTCTACCTCCATGCATTTTCCCCTGGGTGTCGTCCCATCCTCCCTTCATGTACCCAGTTTCCTTCTTTTTGGAGCAGTGTCTTACCATGCAGCCTTGGCTGGCCTAGACCTCACTATGGAGACCTGGCTGCTCTTAAAATCACAGAGATCCCCCGCCTCTGCCTCTCCAGTGCTAGGGATTAAAGGTGTGTGCCGCTAGATCTGTCCATTTTCACTTTTTATATAAAAGGTTAAGGCCTACTCTGATAATGTCATCTTAACTTGATAAATCTACCAAGAACCTATTTCCAAGTAAGGTACCATTTTTAAGGCATAGTTCAGTTTATAACAAATGTTATTATATGTGTATTTTTTTTCCTAAAATGGAAGTAAGTTTTTAAAATATTTTACAGAAAAGCCTGTTCTCAGATGATGATGAACATCAAATTCTTCTGGTTTTTCAATTTTATTTTAAAGAGTACTTATAGCATTGTAATGTTAATGCAGTATTTAGTATTCTTGAAACTACATATTTTTGCAGCTATTTAAATTCATAATAAAAATTCAAATATCAGATATATGAAGCTTTAAAAAGTATTTAGAACCTGTTGGTTGAGCTTGCTATGTGGCCAAGAGGATGATTTTGAACTTCTGATCTTCCTCCCTCTACCTCCTCCCTAGTGCTGGGGGTTGCAGGCATATTACCTTGTTGACTTTGTTATCATTGGATTCTCATTACTGGGGGTCTGTTGTGTACCGTGGGTCTATCCCCCATGCTAATAGTGGCCTTCCAGTGGAAATAACAAAGTGCCTCCAAGAATTACCTGATGTCTTCTGGGGACCAAAATCACCCCAATTAAGAGTTACTGACCTAAGCCAGAAATGGTGGCTCACACAGTTTTAACACTTGGAGTCTGAGGCAGAAATACGATGAGTTTGGGTACAAATTGATATCAAGAAACAGAGCAAAAGACAAATAAATATACTGATCTGTCCACATGTGCTGCCAGTGCTGTACAGTTCCAGCACTCAAAGCCTGAGGCAGGAGGACTGGGAGGCCAGTCTGCGCTACAGACAGAGTTCCAGAGTTCTAGTGTTGACCCTTGTTCTCTTTCTGTCTTGGAAGATTCAGTCCAGGGCCCTGCACACGCCAGCCAAGTACTTTACCACTGACTACATTCCTTGCCCTTTATATACCTTAGCACTGAGTAAACCTTGCTGTATGTCTTGAGTCATAGTGAAAGCAGTATGTGAAAAACAATTATTTTGTAGAAGTTTTTATTGAAAGCTTTTATACTCTGTGTCCTTTGTATCATGATTCAGAACAAGTGACTGCAGTGGGTCACAGGTGAATTGATGTGTTTTCTTACAATTGTATCACAATAACAATACAGCTCTGGCCTTAACTTAAGGAATCGCAATTATATTCTCTCTCGTAAGTGTAATATCCTAGTGCGACTACTTCTGTTCTTTTTCTCTTCCCATTTATTTTACGTAATAGTTTTCAACTGAATTAAATCTGTGTCTTTTATCTTATGTGCCACCTTGTTTTAGATTTTTAAAGTGCATTAAATAGGTAAAGTTTATGGATTAGGTGGTTTGAACTGTGAGGAGTCTAGTGGATATGGGCCTCTCATAGAGTTTTGTTTTGGTAGTTTTCATGTACTGCTCCAAAAAAACAAAACAAAAAACTGATTTGATGGAAACCTTAGAATAGTAACAAACCAAACAGAAAATATATTCCTTTCATAATAAAAAAAAATCAGGTCTCTGCATGTATTTTATTACACAAAGTTCTATTTTTAGCATTTTCAAAAAAAACCCCATGATTGTTGATGCTGAATATAGAGGTAAGTATTTGCTAAAACTATCCTAAAAATATTAGTACTTTTAATATTCACTGAGAGGATTTATCTCAGTAGTAGAGTGTGCAGGCATGCACACAGCTATTGAAGAAAATATTTCTTCAGATAAGCATGGTATCACATGTTTTTAATCCCAGCTCTTGGGATTAGAGGTGGAATAATGATGGACTTCAGGGTAAACTTTTGCCACATGCAAATGAGTTTGAGACCAGCCTGGGCTACATGAGACCTGGTCTCAAACAAACAAACAATGTGTTGAGTACTTACTAATGCTATAGACTTTGTGGCACACAGTTTCATGTATTTAACCACGATGACCCTATGATGTAGGTGATCTTAGTATTATTTTTACCTATAAGGAGGCCGAGGGCTGAAAGAGACAAAAATAACCCAGATAAGGTCATCTTTGCTTCTGAATTCTTCTTTACACCATAAAGCTGTAAAGTGTCTGCCTGGTACAAAGAAAGATCTGTACTGATTGTTTATATTGTGTCTTGGGTTATGAGTGCAGATTTATATTGCTAAATGCTAAAATAACACTATACCAAGACCTAGAATATATATCTATATACTATTCTATATAATATAATACACACACACACACACAAATATATGTATGGCAGCCATTGTCCACAATAATGTCATCAGTTATTTACCTTGTGTTGTGACAAAATACCTGATTAAAAAACAAATAAAGAGGGTTATTTTGGCTCCCAGTTTTGGGGTCACAGTCCGTGGTGGCAGGGTAGGTATGATGGCAGGGGCAGGAGGCAGCAGACGGCTTTGTGCCATAGTCAGGAAGCAGTAGTGAGGGCTGGTCTTCAGCCCACTTTCTCCTTTATGTTTTCGTCTACCATCCCAGCCTAAGGAGCGACACTGTCCACATTTAGGGTGGGTCTCCCCTAACGAGGTTAACTTTAATTCAGGTAATTCCTCGGATATGCACAGAGTTGACAGTCAAGAGTAGCCACCACAAATAATTAATAAAAGCTGGAGATATGAACCATAGATTCTGTTAAAATAGCTTGGTAATTACCAAATGGATTGTCATCAAAAATTTAAGTATTTATCTGAAAGATGAAAAAATTTTAAATCAGTAATATTTTGCATTTCTTCCTTTGTTATCAGATGCAAGAAATTGAAGTAGATGGGCCACAAACACATCTAAAACAGTATAGCAATATTGTATTAGTGTATGAAGAGAACATTATATTTACCTTCCATATAAATGTATTTCGTGTATATACATATACATATATATATGTACATATATATGGAATTCCTTAACTTCTGGTCTAAATTAAAGTCTTCTGTCAGATATTACAATGGGAGGTAGTTTGTTATAATATTATAGGTTCTCTTGTGTTTTGCCAGTCTTGAAAAACAATTCACTTTTTCTGTCTTTAGTTCAATGTTTTCCAGCACCCAAAATAACTTGTAAGGATTTGAGTGGTAATGAAACACATTTTACTGGAAATGAAGTTGGTTTTCTCAAGCCCATATCTTGCCGAAATGTGTAAGTACATTACTGAAAATTAAAATGTTGCATCTAGATTTCATGGAGTGAATGAACATGAGATGTTATGGGAAGTCCTGCAAGTATAATATGTGTCTTCTTGTTAGTGTCGGGCAACCTTCTATTTTAAGTTTATAGATACAGTTCACCAGCCAGGAGTTGGGTTAACTTGTGAGGTAATAAGCAATAGAAATTGACTCAGGCCTTGTAAAGTAAGTTGATATCACCAAGTAAATTGTGCATAAATTTTTTTTCAAAATATAAATGCAAATGTATATTTACTTATTATATCAGAAACAGTGTTGTTAACTGTTTGTATACTGTGTTAGTTACTTTTCTCACTGCTGTGACAAAGTCCCGTACAAAAGCAGCTTATAAAGAAGGGTTTCTTTTCGTCCACAAATAGAAGGGTTCAGGGCATCATAGCAGGGACAGCATGGTGGAGGAGCTGGAGGCAGCCGCTTTCCTAGTGTTGATAGTCATGGAGCTGAGAGAGATGAAGGCTGGGCTCAATTTACTCTTGCTTTTTAATTCACCCCAGAACCCTGGCCCATGGAATGTGCTGTCCACATTTAGGGTGGGTTTGCATACTCCAGCCCAGCCTAGACACTCCTCTTTTGACATGGTCAGAGGTTTGTCTGCTGGGTGATTCTACATCCTGTCAAGTTGACAGTATTAACCATCACACAATGGTTTTATTCTTTGTAATAGATGAACAGTAACATTAGGCAGAATTTAGAAGCTGGATGAGTATGGGATAATAAAGGAATGGCCTCTATTTAGAGAATGTTTTAATTTTTTTTCTATTAGAAAGCTTGCATTCAGTTTTTCTGCTGTGAACTAAAGACATATTTACTTTTCCTACCTTTTTACACTTCTGGCATCGTCTATATATTAGGACTATAAATGGCTGTATTTTATTTGATGGTACATATTTGAAGTCATGTTAGGAAATAAATAAAATTTGGATTTTTTTCTACAACTTATTTCCAGAATCCCTAGAAAGAATTAGCAATGTAAAAATTGATGAAAGGAATTGCTTCCTAGCACTTAGGTATTGTTTGTTCAATTTTTAAATTATAGGTTGGTACTTCTACCATATGTATCACAAATGACAGAAAAATAATATTATGTTCTGGTATGAGAATGATTTCATGTCCCTTAATACAACTAAGAAACACAGCTGTTGAAAACTGCACCTCTCTCAGATTGCCTGTCACAGTAACTATTCTTTACTTAGTTTCAAGTTAGTCTGAATTTTATTACAGTGTCTCAGGTTAGATTAAGCTGAGAGAGACCAAGCTTTGCTAAATATGTTTATAAAGCACTGATGTCAGTTTTAATAATCTAATTATTAAGGAAAACAGACACTCCAGTCTACTAGCCAATTTATTCCCCTCACAGTAAAATCAACAGATTCCAAATTCAACTTTTTGATGAGCATTGTATCAGAACTTGAGATTCCATTAGTAGTTTTATGTAAGAGCTGCATACCCAACATGTCCTGCTCTGTCACAGTTCCTTCATCAGGATGCACAGTATGTGTGCAGCAAAAGGCCAGCTGTGAATAGGCTCACTGGTAATCTATTTGCTGGGTATCCCCTTCTCATCGACATGGGTTTTTTCCCCTACTCTTGCTGGCATATTTTTGAAACTGTATAATATTAATATTTAATTAAAATTAATTTCAGTATTACAGATAGCTACTCTGTAATCTGGTCTTCAGAAACTGAAGTCTAGTAACCATGTCTATTGATTACTAAGCCACTTAACTATTTATACTGGTCATCTGTGTTAGCTGGAGCAGACTAAATTGCTGTAAATTTTAGTAGTTTAGCACAATAAGAATTATTTTTTCATGAATGATGTGGTCTAGTTTGTGTTGCCTTAGAGTTCTGGGTTATGAATTCGAGCAGGTGCTGGTAGCCGTACACAGCCATGCAGGACCCAGCATTTCCATGGCTTTGTTTTCCATGTTTGCAGCCTGAACCCTAGAACATCTTACTGACTCAAAGGGAGTCTGTAATTGTGCTCAAGCTCAGGGCGCCTCAGCCCGAGGTAGTCAGCCAAAGAAGGTGCCGCAATGTTGAGCTGTATTGAACCACAGCCAGGCTGCCTGTACAGGTGTGAGAATAGAAGCTTGTCATGTAGGCCATTGAGTGTGGAGCTTGGTTTATGATATGCTGTGACATTAGTTGACATAGTTCATTACAGTCTGTTTTTAGTGTAACACCCACAGGATTTGAAAGTTATAAAGCAGATCTTGTCATAGCGTTATATCCTTGGAAGTGTCCATTTCTCTCAGAGTGAAAGTTGGAGTGCTAGGTGTGCTTAGCAGCACAGGGACTGTTCTCCTGTCTCACCTTAGCTGCTCTTTTTCTTCCTCAGTCTGCTTCTGCTGCGCAGGCCTTAGTCCACCCCAGCGTATAGCATACTGCTTCGCACTGGCTGCTGCTTCTCTCTCTCAGGGACTTACACAGCATCCCACTTAATCATTCAGATTAAGTAGCCCCCAGCATTCAGGACTTTCTTTATACTTTAGCATTCTGGATTTGATAAACATCTGTTCTATCTTTTCTTGTTTCAGAATATCTGTAACTTTCTAATAAACTATACATTTAGATTTTAAAATCTTTGGATCATTGCTTATTGCCACTAAAATATAAGTCTCTGAGGGAGAAAGGTCTATGTTGCTTTTGTCCATTAAGCAACATATAATGCTTAGCATTCATTGTATACTATAAGTTTAGCACAGTGTTATTTACCTAGCCTCCAAAAAGATAAGTGAATGAACAGATGAGTGAGCCACTGGATAAATAAGTAATAACTCACAGATTTGTTTCCTACAATGCTCACCTGTTGGCAGTGCATGGCTGTGACACCAACGTTTTAATTCTACGCAGGAATGGCTATTCGTACAAAGTGGCAGTTGCATTATCTCTTTTTTTGGGATGGCTGGGAGCAGATCGATTTTACCTCGGATATCCTGCCTTAGGTGAGTATCCTTCACCAAAACATGAAAAAAAAAAATCCTTGTGAAACTTGTTTAGAGTTTGTGTTAAATGAGCATTTATTTGCCTATGGTTTAAATCTCTCCATGTTCAAGCTTTGTGTGAGTTGCTTAGGTACATTTTTCTCTGAATTTATAGTATGCAGTTCTGCAGGTCAGCCAAAGCAGGCAATATCGACTGTTCCTGAGTAGTTTCCTTTTGGAAAATACACTCGAGAGCGATAACTTGGCTGTTGTGTTTTGCTAGGTCCACCGTGTCTATGTAGTAAGCGTTCACGCGTGTGTGTTTTTTCTGTCCAGAGTGTTATCTGCCAGAGTCACTGTCACTGTTGCCCTGCTATTGCCCTGAGAGTAGCAGCAACTCCTCTCAGGACAGACTGGGCTTTGGTGATCTCTAGGTTGCCTCCATAGCTTGGTTGTGAACGACACTACAGGAACATGGATGTGCACGTGTCTCTGTGGTGTGTTGACTTGGATTCCTTTGGATAAGTATGCAGAATGGTGTAGCTGGGTCACATGGACGATGCATAGTGAGGTTTTTGGGTTTCATGGAATCTTTGGAGTTTGGTAATGCCTAAACACAGGAGGTCTTTCTGTCTTCTAGTATTTCCTAGTAGTGTTTCACTTCTTTCCTCAGTGTTTAAATTTTCATTAGACCAATCTTATGATCCCATGGTTAGGTCTATTTTAAGGTAGTTTACTTTTTTTTTAAAAAAGATTTAATTATTGTTATATGTAAGTATACTGTAGCTGTCTTCAGCCACACCAGAAGAGGGCATCAGATTTCATTACAGATGGTTGTGAGCCACCATGTGGTTGCTGGGATTTGAACTCAGGACCTTTGGAAAAGGAGTCAGTGTTCTTAACTGCTGAGCCATCTCTCCAGCCCTGGTATTTTACTTTTTCTTGAGGCAAGTTGAGAATAGAGTTGTATTTTTTTTTCCTTAACATGTTTGTTAATAGAATACAGGAAAGCTTCTAATTTATTTTTTCTTTCTTTTTCTTTTTTATCTTACATTTTAAATTTCTTGGTTGTTTTTGTCCATTCATTTGTTTATTTATTCACTTTACAGCCTGATTGCAGCTCCCTTCTTTCCTTTCCTCCCAGTCCCACCCTTATACTCCTCTCCCACTCTCTGTGCCCCTTCTCCTCAGAAAATGGAAGCTCCCCCGCCCCCATTGGGTACCAATGAACCCTGGCACAGTAGGACTAAGCGCATCCTTTCCCACTGAGGCCAGATAAGGCAGTCCTGCTATGGGAAAGGGAACACAGTCAGAGACAGCCCCTGCTCCATGTTAGGGGATGCTAAAGAACAAGTTGTACATCTGCTGCATAGGTGTAAAGGGCCTAGTTCCAGCCCATGCATTCCCTTTGGTTGGTGCTTCAGTCTCTGTTGGGTCTTCAGGTTGTACTAGCTTGCAATCCCACCAGGATTGAAGGAGTGCTTCTCTTTCTCCACATCCTCGCCAGTGTCTGCTGTCACCTGTGTTTTTATCCTAGCCATTCTGACTGGTGTGAGGTGGAATCTCAGGGTTGTTTTGATTTGTATTTCCCTGATGACTAAGGATGCTGAACATTTCTTTAGGTGCTTCTCAGCCATTCAAGTTTCCTCAGTTGAGAATTCTCTGTTTAGCTCTGTACCTCATTTTTTAATAGGGTTATTTGTTTCTCTGGAGTCTAACTTCTTGAGTTTGTTGTATATATTGGATATTAGCCCTCTATCAGATGTAGGATTAGTAAAGATCTTTTCCCAATCGGTTGGTTGCCGTTTTGTCCTATTGACAATGTCTTTTGCCTTACAGAAGCTTTGTAATTTTATGAGGTCCCATTTGTC
>NW_022196900.1:57627755-57656926 GCF_008632895.1 Mastomys coucha | reverse complement strand
AAAGATCAAGTGACCATAGGTGTGTGGGTTCATTTCTGGGTCTTCAGTTCTATTCCATTGATCTACTTACCTGCTACTGTACCAATTCCATGCAGTTTTTAATCACTGTTGCTCTGTAGTACAGCTTGAGGTCAGGGATGGTGATTCCCCCAGAAATTCTTTTATAGTTGAGAATAGTTTTCACTATCCTGGTTTTTTTGTTATTCCAAATGAATTTGATAATTGCTCTTTCTAACTATGAAGAATTGATTTGTTATTTTGATGGGGATTGCATTGAATCTATAGATCGCTTTCGGCAAGATGGCCATTTTTGCTATATTAATCCTGCCAATCCATGAGCATGGGAGATGGTTCCATCTCCTGACGTCTTCGATTTCTTTCTTCAGAGACTTGAAGTTCTTGTCATACAGATCTTTAACTTGTTTTATTAGAGTCACACCAAGGTATTTTATATTATTTGTGACTATTGTAAAGGGTGTTATTTCCCTAATTTCTTTCTCAGCCTATTTATTCTTTGTGCAGAGGAAGGCCACTGATTTGCTTGAGTTAATTTTATATCCAGCCACTTTGCTGAAGTTGTTTATCAGATTTAGGACTTCTCTGGTAGAATTTTTGGGATCACTTAAGTATACTATCATATCATGAGCAAACAGTGATAATTTGACTTCTTCCTTTCCAATTCGTATCCCTTTGATCTCTTTTGTTGTCTAATTTCTCTGGCTAGGACTTTGAGTACTATATTGAATAGGTAGGGAGAGAGTGGGCAGCCTTGTCTAGTCCCTGATTTTATTGGAATTGCTTCAAGTTTCTCTCCATTTAGTTGGATGTTGGCTACTGGTTTGCTGTATATTGTTTTTACTATGTTTAGTTATGGTCCTTGAATTCCTGATCTTTTCAAGACTTTTAACATGAAGGGATGTTGGATTTTGTCAAATCCTTTCTCAACATCTAATGAGATGATCATATGATTTTTTTTCTTTGAGTTTGTCTATACAGTGAATTACATTGATGGATTTCCGTATATTTAACCATCCTTGCATCCAGGACTCATTGTGGTGGGAGATGATGTCAAGTAACCTTGGTTTCTGTTGCTTATGTTCTTGCATTTGCCTCTCCCCATCTGGTTATCTGTGGTGTTGCTGTCTTTGACTCTGGCTTGTCCCTACTACAAACCTGTGTGTCAGTACTCGTGGGAGACCAGTTCTATCAGGGAGGAATTTGTGTATGGAGAGCTGTGGCACAGGGTCAGTTCCAGGCAGACGGAAGCAGGAAGAGTCCTGTCCTTAGCTGTTCCTTGGTTCCTGTGTCCTGATGACTCTGGATGGATCCTTCTTGGGCCAGAAATTTAGCAAAAGTGGTGGTCTTACCTGTGGTCACAGGTGTATGAGTCTTCCTGGGAGACCAGCTCTCTCCAGGTGGTGTTTGGTTATGGAGAGCTGTATGTAACACAGGATCAGCTCCAGGCCCAGATGAAACCAGAAGTAGCAGAATGTTATTAATCGTGTCAGGGATTGGCTCTCTCCCATGGGATGGGTCTGAGGTTGGGTCAGTCATTGGTTAGCCATTTCCTCTATCTCTGCTTTATGTTTATCCCTGCACCTCCTGTAAGCTGGACATATTTTGGGTTGACAGTTTTGTGGGTGTGTTGGTGTCCTCTCTCTTCTGGGGTCCTGCCTGGTTATAGGAGGTGGCTTCTTTAGGCTCTATATCTTCCACAGCTAGGTATCTCAGCTAGGGTTACCCCAAAAGACTCCCAGGAGTCTCACCCATGCCACAGCCATTTCTGTTCTCTCTCCCAACTCCCCCCACACCTGATCTCCACCCTGTTCCTGTCCCCATCTATTCTTCTATCCAGTAACCCCCCCCCCCAATCTGCTTCAGATGTGTATTTTTCCCTTCTGAATGAGATTCAAGCATCCTCCCTTGGGCATCTTCTAATTTTCTATATTAATTTTGTGTAGCCCAGGCTAGCCTTGAACTGTTGATCTTCCTACTTCTTCCAGTGTGAGCCACCACAATTGGCTCTGTATTAATTTTGTAGACTGATACTTTTCTGAAACTTTCTCAGAGTTTTCTGGGTAGTCTTTAGGTCATTTATGTAGAAAATCATGTGATCTATAAGTAAAAATACTATGGTATCTTCATTTTCTGTTTGTGCCTCCATTACTTCTTTTTCTTTTCTTACTGGTTTAAAACTTAAGTATTGTATTGAATAAGAGAAGAAAAATGAGTGTCCTTGTCTCGTTTCTGAAGCAGTGTAAGTGCTTAAGTTCTCTATTTCCAATGATGTTGACTATATAGTTTGTTATATATAGCCTTAAGTATGTTGATATATTTTCTCCAATTCTAATCTTTTTATACGACTTTTATCCTAAAGGGGTGCTGGACTTTTGTTAAGACCATTTCTGCATCTGTGGATGTGATTATGTGATCTTAGGCATTGATTTATGTATGCTTAACCATTGCATTACTGTTACGAAGTCAACTTGATCATTGTGAATAATATTTTTGACATGTACTTGGTCAGCCTGCATGTATTTTTTTGAGAGTTTTTTCATCTTTGTTCATTTGGAAGATTGATCTCTATTTGTTGTTATGTCTTCATCTGGTTTTGTTATCAGGGTAATACTAGCTTGTAGAAAGAGTCTAGAAATGTTCCTTTATTTTCTATTTCATTGTGTAATTTGAGAAGGATTGGTTTTAAGATTTATTTATTTATATTTTATGTGTATAGCTTTTTCCTGCAGGTATGTATGTGTCTGTACAGTGTATATACAGGTCTGTACAGGTGCCCTTGGAGGATAAAAGATGGCATCAGAGCTGGGCAGTGGTGGCGCATGTCCTTAATCCCAGCACTTGGAGGCAGGGGGAAGCGGATCTCTGAGTTCAAAGCCAACCTGGTCTAGAGAGCCGGTTCTAGGATGGCCAAGGCTACTTGGAGAAACCAACTCTCCACATCACCTCCTCTGGGAGCAAAAACAAGAAAGAGAAGGGGGCATTAAATTCACTGAAACTGGAGTTGCAAGTGGTTGTGAACCACCATGTGGGTGCTGGGAATTGAACCTTGTTCTTCTACAAGAACTGCTTAACTGCTGATGCAAAAATTCTAGCTTCAAGCTGGTGGAGATCCATGTCCCTCTGCCTCCTAAGTACTAGGATTAAAGATATGTGCCACCACTCTTGATTTTGACTGTAAAGCTAATAAACAGAAGCTTTAAAAGGTCTAGGATGAACTATACATATTTGAATTACTAGTCAAATTTTGGAATTTTTTTTATTTTTCTTGGACATTTTTTGTGGCTTGGTAGTGTAGAGTTGAACTTTCTGCTCTGCTCAGTAAAACTTACATCATATAATGTGTTTTGTCTGATCAGGTCAATAAGGGGCTTTGCTGCTACAAGGTATTCTGCAGCTCTGGGGTATTGAGGCTCTGCTTGTGCTGCAACCCCTGTGCCAGCTGGCCAGGCACATGGCGCTCTCCCCTAGCCCTGGTGTGTAGAGGTGTAAACATTCATTTTTCTTAAGTTTTGTAAGAGTATTTTGTTTTTCATTTAGTTACTAATGGTTCATAGTTGTTGTTATATGAATTATTAAACTATTTTGTGACATTTTATGTACATTCAGTTCCTTTAAAATGTTCTTGTATTTTTTTAGGTGAGATTTGATTTTTTTAAGATTATACTTTTTCTCATAATACTAGAGAGTAATAGTTTGGTAGAAAACTAGAATTGTTTTAAGTATTTATGAAACTTAATAGATTTTAAACTACTTTTCATATGTTTTCCTAGGCTTGTTAAAATTTTGCACCGTAGGATTTTGCGGAATAGGGAGCCTAATTGATTTCATTCTTATTTCAATGCAGGTAAGTTACTTTCAGTCTGGAACATAGACTGTCTTTGGTGGTCTGCTGGTAGATGTGACACTTGTACATTAGGAAATAAATGCTGCCACGGATTGGGTTCGTTGCAGGGACCCCTTATTTCGCGGGGTAATGAAAGTTCTGGCCAGGTGGGCAAGGGATTCGAGGATGATAAACAGAGTCGACACAAAGAAGTATGGTATCTGAATGTATTTCTCAAAAATAGCAAAAAAACAGTCATTGCAAAAGAGAAACAGAAATCTGACAGCTCAGTAGTCGAGGTACATCTGAGGCCATCTAAAACACACTGGGTCTAAAACAGCAGCCATCTCCTCTGGACTGGTGCAGCACCCCCAGGCTCCGAGCACTCTCGGGCCGCATGGGCCCAGCCGGAGTCCCGGGGGGCAGTGGGTGCACCAGCCAGGAGGTAGATTCTCGAATGCTGACTGCTGCACAGTCTCTCTCACACACACACTCGGCTCAAGGTCCTGCCCATCCTTAGTAAAAACGCCCACTATGCTAATCTTCTGGGCTAGTAGAGACAGGTCTCTTTCTTGCTAATTCCTAGGAGAGGTTCAGCTGCAGTACCTGACTGAGATTGAGGATTCTACTTGACCTTGCCCTGGGATAAGTCTCCCATTCTGTAAGCTTCAATGCCCTACCCACAACGCTGAAGGCAATTAGTCTGGGTGGGTAACATTCTTTACGAAATTCCAAACCAGGGTTTGGCTAAGATGTTGGAACTTTGGTAAAGGTCAGAGGGCAATGTCCAATTTGGTCTAGCTATAGTAAATTATATCTTGATGGGCACCTAGCACACGAGTTCACAAGGACATATCTAGACTACCTCTGAGTTAGGGAATGCCAAGGAGACATGCAGGAGACATGCAGGAGACTGGCTTCCATGAAGCTTTTGCCTCGTAAACTGCTGTCATGCAAATGTGTGTGGCAAAATGCTTTACAGCTTTCCTGCAGGTGCTGGGCCTAAGTGGTTGTACTTTCAGTAAACATTTCTCAAGTTGTAGCTTTAAAAGCTGTACTATACTTATTACAAAAGGGACTCCATGTTCAGAAATGACTGTAGATACGGATTCAAGTGGCTTAGAGATTTCCTTACTGAAGAATTTTCTGATTTTATGACATATTCTGTAACGAGCCTCTAAGGCGGGTTGCAATGATTTCTCCCACTTACCATTTATTTGCCTGACAATCATGATCATCTTGTCATTCCCTGGAATAGGATACGTTGATGGGACTCTGGTATATGTACCAACATGCTGGGGTCAGAAGTCAGGGTTTTTGATTTTTGGTTATTTTTGAAGTGCATAGACACTCTATGAATTGCACTCTGTGTAAATGACAGAAGTTGTAATCTAATTTAGCTAATACACTGCATGTAGAACAAAGGAGTGTAAGTGTAATCTTCATGGTTTCTAGTAATGGGGTAGCCTCAAGCAAAACCAAATCCATTCAGATTCTATATTCTCTGTGATAGCCTCGCCTTCTCTTGATGGGTATGGTGAGTGGTACAGTTTATGAGATGCTTAACTTAGAAGTACCAGATGCTTTCTGTTAAATCGTGAATGGGTTGTGATTACTAGTGAAACTTCTTCAATTAGAGACAAGGATGACTACTGGCAGATAGCACTTGGGCAAGTGGGTATGGAGCACCTCGTGTCCTGAGTGAGAGTGTCAGTGTGCATTTAAATCATTACGCATTGCTCTGTCTTCTCACTCAGCACTGCTGGTCTTCAGCTCCGGCTGCTTGGTAGTATTGCTGCCAGCCAGCATACTGTGAGGAAGGGCAGCATATGGACCAAAGATAAAAGAATTAAACAAAGAAAATATTCGGTTTTAAAGTTCGACTTTTCCTGCCTTTACACACAAGCTCCATGCCTGGTCAGACATCCTGTCTCCTCTAACTGGAATGGGTGAATGCAGGTAGAGGAAAGACTCCTATGCACATAGGTATAAGGATAGACTTCTCACTTTAGATGAAGATGCAATGAATTCATGTTTTGTTGGTATTGTTCAAATTAAAATATCCAAAATTCAACACACCTTGTTTGTTTTTTGAGAGAATATTACATATCATAGGCTAGCTGTGAACTCCCGATTGTCTTGCCTCTGTTTCTAGAGGTGAAAGACAAAGCTAACTCCTACAGGATTTCCTCTAATTTCTACACATATGCCATGGCACACGGACTCACAGCTGCCGTCCATCCCTACCCACACAAAGTAAATCTAAGTAAAAATAAACAAATTCTCTATAGTAGGCCTGACACTGTCATTAGGCAGGTCTAGTGAGCAAGTGCTCAGGGATACTAAGTCGAGCTCTTTCCTAGAGGCCTTTCAATCTAGCAATCCCAAGAGAGCTTTGATAATAGAGTCTACTTTGTTTGTTTGTTTGTTTGTTTTTCGAGACAGGGTTTCTCTGTGTAGCCCTGGCTGTCCTGGAACTCACTCTGTAGATGAGGCTGGCCTCAAACTCAGAGATCCGCCTGCCTCTGCCTCCCAAGTGCTGGGATTAAAGGCATGCGCCACCACTACCTGGCCTTAGAGTCTACTTTTTAACAGAATATTTCCTTAGGAACGAAGGCTTTAAATAGAGAGAGCTTCAGTTTTGAACCAGATGGTGGCTCACGCCTGTAATCCCAGCACTTGGGAGCTTGAGGCAGCAGTTTGAGGCCAGCCTGAGCTACACAGTAACTTTGGGACAGTTTGTCTCCAAATGGACAACCAAAAAATTTTGATTTCATCTTGAATAATTCTTTTAAAGATTTACTTATTTATTTTTCACATATGACTATACCGTAGCTATCTTCAGATGTACCAGAAGAGGGCACCGGATCCCATTACAGATGATTGTGAGCCACTATGTGGTTGCTGGGAATTGAACTCAGGACTGTGGAAGAGCATCAGGGCTCTTAATCACTGAGCCATCTCTCCAGCCTCTTGAATAATTTTTTAAATTTTGCTAAAATGTTAAAGATCCTAGGCCTTTCAGTTTATCTTAAAACATAAATGATGTAAGAGCTATGGTTACCCTTGGGGAAAGACAGCCTGTTCTGCGAAATGCTACACCGACTGCACCTCAGCCTTTGACATGCACACTGTTGACTAAAGGAGAGCTAAATGTGCTCCCTTGTAAATGTGCCAGTGCTGAGCATGGACCAGCTTACTCAGTGGGTGCTTGATGTAGGGCAGCAGTGCAGAAAAGCAGAAGGCTACTAAACATCAAGTCTGTCCACGTGGTCTCCTGTTACTCACTGAATCCTCATGTCATTTATGGGACAAATTGGGAAACTGAGGAGACTAATAGTGTGTGTGCTCCTGTTCTGACTTTATTAGGTAGGTTTCAGTTCACTTATCCTGCAGGGACATTTAGTGGCTTAGTGACAAATATTTAAAACTGGTCTGACTAACCCCTAAGCTGTGCTTTCCTCAGGAGACATCATAGTGAGTGCTACTACTAAAAGAACAGTATTTATATTAGTCATTTAGATTAAAATGATCAGCTGTTAGAAGCAGTGAAATCAAGTGGCTCAAATCTGTAAATTCTTGTATTTGACTGGACATTCTGATCCTACATAAAATGTGACCCTGATCAGATGGTTCTCATGCTGTCATATAAGAAATAAACTTGACGAGAAGTCAGTATGGACACAGTAGAGTTCAGCTTGCCCAGGGGATCAGGATGGACAAGCTGCGTGGTTGTCCTCTGACTGTAGACAGTGTAATAGCTCCTTAGAAGATGATTTGATCTAGTCAGTGTTTTCTTCTGCCAGTGTTCATATTTGCAGTCTTTTTATGGAGAAAGTTATAAGTAGTAAAAGAGGTATGTTGGCTCATGACTGTAATCTCAGTACTCTAGGGGTTGAGGCAAAATGATCTTGAGCTGAGGTTAAGCGGGACTACGAACTGAATCCCAGAACAGCCTGGGCTACACTGTGAAACCCTGTTTCAACAAAACAAACAAACAGACAATAAAACTCAACTTGTATGTAATGGCATACTTATTTAATCTTAGCACTTGCTTGTTTAATCTTAGCACTTGAGACGTTGTGGCCTGAGAATTAGGAGTTCTATGTCAGTCTGGGCCACCTGAGACCCTGCTCAAAAAGAAAAAGAAAAAGCAATTAGTGCTTATCTCTTCATTTGTTTGTGGCTCTTCATTCATAAATGCTCTGCCGCTGACCTATATTCCCAGCCCTTCTCTTTGTTTCTGAATCCATTCATGACATTTTAAATTTACAGACTAGTTGGGTTATCTAAGAAGTCTGGTGTCAACAATTCAGTATGTTAACTGGGGTCTGTATATGTTGCTGAAGTGTAGGTAATGAAGTACTTTTTTAAATTTAATTTATTTTTATTGAAAGCCACTTGAATATGCACAAAGAAAAATTTGTTTTACAATAAAATCAAATACTTATAAGGTGCAGACATATTAATAAAATTCAGGTAAAGTAAACTTCTTGTATGCAGTAAAATATTTAACAAAGTTGTGAAACTGTCTTATTTAAATGGATAGTTCAAAAGTGTTAATTACATTCAGTAATGCTGAGCAGCCATTACTGTATGTGCTTTCAGGTATACTTGATGTATGCTTATAAGAATGGAGTAGGACTCTGTCTCTGTGTGTCTGTCTGTCAATATCTATCTACCTACCTACCTACCTACCTGTCTATCCATCCATCATCTATCTATCTGTCTGTCTGTCTATGTATGTATGTATGTATGTATGTATATATGTATGTATGTATGTATGTATGTATGTATCTATCTATCTATCTATCTATCTATCTATCTATCCATCCTGTTATCCCCCCTCTCTCAGGGTGTATATGTGTTTTCTTGAATGTGAAACTAGGAATTGAAAATGTTTACCCAAGTGTTACACAGCAACATGAAAATGCCTTAAAATCATAGTTTACTGTGACAATAATTTTAGCTAGATCTAGTGGCTCAGGCCTGTAATCCTGGCTACTTGGGAAGCTGAGGCAGGAAGATTGCAAGTTCAAAGCCTACCTGGGCTCTAGTGAATTCAAGGTTGGTCTGTGTCAGTTAATTAAACCCTGTATCCAAATAAAGTAAAAAGACTGGAGAGACTGCTTGGTAGAAAGCCTGCCAAGTATACAGGAGTCCCTGACTTAAATCCCCCTGGAACACAAACAAATAAGTAAAAAAGGAGAAGAGTTTTCAGCTATGAAGATGAATAGCACAGTACTACGAGGTAAAATTTTAAGCAGTAGTTTTTAATCATTTATTTATATGTATATGAGGTGTTTTGTTTGCATGCATACCTGTGTACCAGTTGCATTCCTGTGCCCACTGAGGCCAAAGACAGGGGTTGAGCTGTCTGGTACTGAAGTTATGAAGAGTTATAAGCCACTGTATGGGTCCTAGCAATCGAACCTTACTCACTGGAAGAGCAGCCACTGATTAATTTCTGTAGCTCCTGTAGATATTTATTCAAAGAATTTCACATTTCTAAGTACAGATCCAGATCCCATGGCAGCCCAGTGTGTGCCTGTTGTGTGTATAGGTACTTGTAAGTGGGAGGGTGGATTGAGGGGTTATGAGTGTGTATTGATTCGGGGAGGATTGTCAGAGAGATAGACCAAGAGCATCAAGGATAAAGAGCAAGAAGTTCTCTGCAGTACACCCCCATTTCCATGGCCAGGCCAAAGAAAGCTGTGAGCGTTACTTCTAATGCAGGCAAGTTTTAGATCTTGATATGGGGACGTCATCTAGGTTTATGGTGTAGACCCTAATCTGGTGCAATTGATGGCTAGAGAATGCCAGTCGACTCCAGAACCTTGCAGCTTTTGTCTTCAGGAACTATAAATGTCTGCTACCCTCAGTGTTTGTAATTAATTATTAGAGCAGCTATACAAAAACTGCTGGGTTTGAGTTTTGTGGCTTTAGGGCTTTGTACTTAGAAGACATTAATGTGTATTATAGAAAGTTCTTAATTTAAGTTTTTAATTCAATTTTGTTTTTTACATTTGAGTGTGTGTGTGTGTGTATGTGTGTGTGTGTGTGTGTGTGTGTGTGCAGGCACATATCATGACATACATGTAGAGGTCAAAGGTCAATTCTGTGGAGTTGGATCTCCTTCCATTGTGGGTTCCAAGGAGCTCTGACTGTCTGGGTAGACAGCAAATACATTTTATCCACTGAGTCATCTCGTTGACCCAAAAGTGTGTTGGCTCTCCTGTTCACCTGCTTGTATGACAAAGAACTTGGAAGAACTAACATAACTCAAGGGGAAATAAATGCTCTATAATATGATTTCTAGTTATACACAACATTGAACCATATTCATGTAAACTCTTATGAGTGGTATCTTCATATAGGAAGGGGAGGGGACTAACACTTAGCCTTTCTACAAGTCAGTGGCTGACATATTATAAAGCATCCGTGCTTAGAATCAACTGCACATGTGCTTATTAGAAATGCATGATATTAAAAAGTCACCCAATCATCTATCACCCTATTTCTAACATTTGTGTATTTTTCTTCAATGAGTAAATGCAATTATCAGGAAAAATAGTACAGGAAGAAATGTAGATCAAAAGGCTCAGCTCCAGAAGAATTGCATGCTCCCAGATATTTTTTTGCAGTGTTATTTGGCCCCTTTCCACTAGCTAAACTTCACTTTTTTGTTTTCTTAATAAAGTCTAAGAATGTCATCTTCTAATTACCCATTCTTCTCTTAGCTTAATGTTCCTAGTAATTCCTCATGACCCTAGCCACAAAAAAATGTCACAGATGCATTAATTTGTACTTAAATTTATACATAGCATTCATAAATGTCAGGAAAGTTAATTTAATCTTTAGGAATTAA
The DNA here is from genome assembly GCF_008632895.1 of Mastomys coucha. Lineage (NCBI taxonomy): Eukaryota > Metazoa > Chordata > Mammalia > Rodentia > Muridae > Mastomys > Mastomys coucha. The sequence goes on along the minus strand of NW_022196900.1, from coordinate 57,646,217 downwards.
GTCAACACACATAGCAGCAGCTGACATCCATAAGCAGCTGGCTGTGTAGGTAGTAGTTGAATCCACTAGAGGAAGCTCCCTGGTATGGAGCTTATCACTGTCACATGCTGGTAGTCTGGTGCCTTCCTGGAAGTGTAGGAATTAAGTGTTTGTTGAGTTAAGTTTTTGTTTCTATGAGATGGATTCTCATTATGTAGCCCAGACTGGCTTCACATTCCTTAGTTCAAGCAGCTCAATTCCTTTGTATTCTTACCTTAGCCCCCACCTCCAAGTATCTGGGACTACAGTTGCATACTGCTATGTCCAGCCTTTTTAGTTTTTGAGACTGAATGAACTATATTTATATTTTTAAACTAAAGTCCTTTTGTTTTTATCATTTAGATTTACTTATGTATATGAGTGTTTTCCCAGAGTGTGTATATATGGACCACAAGTGTTTCTGGTGCTTGGCAAGGATAGAAGAGAGTGTCAGCTCCCTGAAACTGATGTTGTGGATGGTTGGGAAGTCACCATGTGGATGCTGGCAACCACAGCCAGGTCCTCTGTGTGAGTGACAACTGCTCTTAACTTTTGAATCATTTTTTCAGTCCCTGTTTGTTTATTTTTTTGTAAAACAGTTTTTTGTATAGCTCAGGTTGACCTTGAACTTGTGGTGATCCCCCTGCCTCCATTTCTTAAGTGCTAGGATTACAGTTTTGCATCACAACTCCTAGCTCTGAAATCACTTTTAAATGAGAAGTGTTCGTGACAGCTTTTTTTACTTCAGTTGTATAACCCTTAAAAGAATATTTTTAAGTCTGTACCCTCTGCATATTTTTAAATTGACATTTAAGTTTTCCATCATAAATTTAAATAGTTGCATGGGATGTAATTTTAAATATTGACATGTTTAAATAAAACTGTTAGATCAATTTTTAAATGTATCCAACAGTCTATAAATACCACAAAATTTAAATGTCATCTACTTTTTAAAAAAAGGAATAAATTCTTCACAAACCATAATAATTTTGTTTTTACTTAACATATTAAATGGCTTTATGTAAAGGTTCTGGAAAATGAGATTTGTAACTGGCATGCAGGCTGACACAGCCTTGATTGGTAGACATTTGACAGGACATTTGGGATGCACCTATTCCAGCTCACTGCAGGCCCAAAGAATTTTGCCAGGCTGTTGCAGTTCTTCCCATGTGAAAACTTTCCCACTGCTCCCAGGACCAATAGATTAGTAAGCTATCAGAAATGCCCTCAAAATACAATGCCACTTTAAACACCTTAGTAACAACAGCCAACCCTAACGTACTGACAAACTTGGAGAAACTACCTTCAACAGAATTAACACCAAGCACTGTATTGTGTGAGGTCCCTCTGCAGTGCATCTTTTTTATTATAGCAGTCTGATCTCAGGGGTTTCTGTCAGGTGCATGTGCAGGCTTCTCACTCAGAGCTATTCCCATTCTATGGAAGTGCAGGCTTCCATTTATTCATCTGTAAAATATGTACACGCACTCTCAGAGCCTTGAGACGTAAAAGTATATGAAACTACTGCCACACTTCCCTGTTGCCACCGTGCCTGTCCTGATGCTCTAATGCTATGGCACTGCAGGACACCATGTCCTTACATATTCCCACAGTTTCCACGTCCCACAGAACTGTAGGGAATACTTGTGTAAGCAGGCAAACTACCAACAGCAAGGCATCCCAGCCTCACTGGGTCTGTCCATAGTTCTCACCCTGTGTTTGGATCTGAGGCAGCTGCTCATTGGAACTTTAAAGAAAAACTCCCATGGCCCAAGGTCAGCCTCGGCCAGGTATTTTACAGCCACAATTGAGACCAAAGCCAGAGTTCTGTATAAGTTGTTGTCAGGTTGGCCTACCAACCTCCGGGGACCAAAAATCCTCAGAGGTTTTTATACATAGGGGAAATTGTTATTGTAATATTCAGAGTAGGCTTTGATGATAGCTTTCCCAATACTGCTTGGAGAAATGACCACAATGACAGGAGACACAACAGAAAAATAGTGAAACGTGTCTACTGAAGCCTGGTACTAGGCAGGTTAGTTTTACAGAGTAATGATACCTATAAAACTAACTAACTTGGCAAATTCTTGTTTACTACTTGTTGATATGTATATATGGAGGGACATGCCATGTAGAGGTTAGAGGATAAGCTGCTGGAGTTGTTTTTCTCCATTCACCATGTAGGTTCCAGAGATCAAACGGAGGTGGTCAGGCTTGGTAAAAAGCTTCTCTGGGCTTGGTGAGCCATCTCAGTGGCCTGGAGATTTCTGTCTTAAATAATAATCTGTAGAATCTTAATTATACTGATGTGGCTAACAGTGGACATATGATGCAGTGGACATGTGTATTGTTTAAATAAATATATTTTTATTTTTTTGTGTGTATGATTATTTTGTTTTCATGTATGTCTGTGCATCATGTGCGTTCAGTGCCTCTGGCCCAAAGAGGGCATCAGATCCCTTGGTACTGGAGTTACATATGGTTGTGAGCCACTATGTGGATGTTGGGAGTCAAACCTGGGTCTTCTGTAGGATCAGTCAGTGTTCATACCTGCTGAGTCTTCCCTCTATCCCCAGCGTGTGAATGTTCTCTCAGCGTCTTTTCTTTGCATTCTAGGTGGTTGTAGTCAGTTACACTGCTGTCTCATCTCCTTCTGGGAATCTGGCCTAGACAGTCAGACTAGATTTTATTTACATGGATGTAGCCATTATCCAGCCATAGTCATCAGCCACAAACATATCTGAGAAAGCCCTTCCCTGGAATTGGTGTGTAAACAGTGGGGAGAGAAGAGTATTGGAAAAGGCTGAGGTGGAATACATGGTTGTGGCATTGCCAGCCTGCTGAGAGAACAGGAGCTAAGCATAGGGGTGGGGAGGCCAGAGCAAGGGGCACACAGTTTGGAGAAGCCAGTCCTTGCAGCATTTCTTTTTATCCCGTGAGCCTCTTTCCACTTCACCTGCTTTGCTTTTTTTTTTTTTTTTTTTTTTTTTGAGGGGTGGGGGTCAGGTGGGGTTGGGCAACTGAAATAATTTTATTGCTTACTAACAAAGGTAAACTCAAATTATCTTTTATAAGAAGGATAACTTAAAATGTTTATCTTTTCTAGATTGTTGGACCTTCAGATGGAAGTAGTTACATTATAGACTATTATGGAACCAGACTTACAAGACTCAGCATTACTAATGAAACATTTAGAAAAACACAGTTGTATCCATAAGTGTTTCAAAAGAGGAACAGTAAGTGCTATGCATCTCTCTCACCTTAACTCTGTGTTTCTCGTGGACATATAAGACTGTAAGAGCCATGGGAAGGTTTGAGAGATCATTTTATACCCCAAGCTTCTCGTTTACCTTTATCAGAAAGTTCAGATTCACGTGTGTGTAAGTGTCCACTGAAAATGTTCTTACACTGCTCAAATGCCTGAAGTGTCCTATACAGAGTCTTTGTTTCCAGTCAATATTATTTTCACAACAAAAAAAAAATATTACATGGTGGTTTTGGTGGGGTATGGTACATGTGCTTCTGTGCGAAGTGCTTTCTCTTGTCCATTTCTCTGGCCAAGATAGTCTTTTGTTTGATTCTTGGTTTGGTTTTGAGAAGAGTTTTGTTGTTGTTGTTGTTTTTAAGAAACTAATTTTTTTTTTAACAATTTCACACACGTATATGACATACTGTGGTCTGGTCACACTCCCCTCCCTCCCCCTTGTTCTCTTATCACTTCCTATCCCCATTGATTCACCTCCTTCCTCCTAATAGGTCTCTCTCCCATTATCCTGACTTTTCACTTTTGCTTTGTGACACATTGGATGGGGCACTCATTACTGGGACAGGCGCTTAGCCTAGTGGTCACACTGCTAGGGACAAGGATTCCTTCCTCCCATCAGCCATCAACTGTCACTTAGCTCTCCCAGGCCTGGGCCTCTTTCTCCCATCCACAACTCAGTGTTTATGGCCTTGTTTCTTTTCTTTTCTTTTCTTTTCTTTTCTTTTCTTTTCTTTTCAGTGCTGGGGATTGAACCCAGGGCCTAGCATATGCCATGCAAGTGCTCCAAAACTGAACTCCATCCACATCCTGTTGCTCGTTTTTTTTTTTTTTAGGTAGATATCAGTAGATAGTTTAGAGTGTCCTGGAACTTGCTATGTTGCCCGACATGACCTCAAACTCCAGGTCCTCATGTTTACACCTACCAAATGCTAAGACTATAGATATGCCCTATCATGTCCAGTATTAATAGGATTTTTTTGTTTTGTTTTATTGTTTTTTGTTTTTTTGTTGTTGTTGTTGCTTTTTTTCTTGTTGTTGTTGTTTGAGACAAGGTTTCTCTGTGTAGCCCTGGCTGTCCTGGAACTCACTCTATAGACCAGGCTGGCCTCGAACTTAGAAATCCGCCTGCCTCTGCCTCCCAAGTGCTGAGATTAAAGGCTTGCGCCACCACTGCCGTGCAATAGGATTTTAAATCTCCTTTTCTTCTTCCCTAAATTCAAAACCTGGAACATCCAAACTTTTAATGTCTTTAAGTACTTAGTCCAAGCTAAAGTTGGGTCTACCCATGACGTTACTGATTTCAGCTATTAATAGGACTACTGGCTAGACTGAGAAGTACTGAAGTCTTCCTGGCTGAATATCTGCTACTACAAAGACTTGTTCCATTTACTATGCTAGTCTAGTTAATAATTTTCCAATGCTGTCCAGATTTTCTCAGAAGGACGTGGGTAGGTCAGGAAATACATTCTCTGGTACATTCATTCTCTGTTATAAAGCGTGTAGATGGCATGTACTGTACTTTATATCAAAGCCCACCTTTAGCTGTCCAGCTGTTCTCACTCATACAGGCTGAAGAAGGCAGGTTAGATGTCCAGACCACCATGGTAGAACTCTATCTCAGAGACTTGTTTTAGAGGTGAGGAAGGGAGGAGACATTGTTCTATATGTTTGTGATGTATAAATAGAATATAAAGCGTAGGTTTGCCAAATGGGCAGATTATTTTTCTCACGTTGCAATTATTGAGTATATCTTATTGTTATAGGATTAAACAGTGATCACCTCTGCAAAATACAAAACTGGCTATAAACTAAGTTTCCAGATTTTTACTATATAGCCCAGGCTAGCCTGAAACTCACTATGTGGCTCAGACTAGCCTCAAACTCTTTATTCTCCTGTCCCAGCTTCCTGATGGGTGGGATAACAGGCATAAACCACCATGTTTGGTTTAAAATTCTTTCTTGTAGAGCACATAGTGCTCTCCCAAAGGACTTAGTTTATTTTCTAGTATCCAGTTTGGTTGGTTCACAGCTGCCTGTATCTCCAGCTGTAGTATCCAACACCCTCTTCTGGTCACCTAGAGCAGTTGCATCTGCATGGGCACTCCCCCCCTCCCACCCCATGCATAAACACAGAAAAATAAAATCAAGCTTTAGATAGTCCTAAATACATTTTTCTATTTTTCTAATTCCTCTCTCTCTCTGTCTCTCCCTCTCTGTGTCTCTCTCTGTCTCTGTGTGTGTATGTGTGTGTGTGTGTGTGTGTGTGCGCACACGCATGTGTGTGTATGTGTGTATGTGCTTACCATGGCATACCTGGGGAAGTCTACTCTTACCTTCTGCCATGTGCATTCTGGAGATTGAAGTCACATCATCAGGCTTGTTGGCAAACACCTTTATCCACTGAGCCATTTCAGGCACCTTGTGACCTTTTTTATAGCATATAAAATTACTCTAAGAGTAAGGGGAAAATGTATTGATTGGATAAATGTTCAAATGTCTATCATGAGCTAGGAGATAGGTCAGAGGTGGGGCATTGCCTCGCATGCATTAGGCCTACATTGTATCCTCAGCTGAAAAGGGTAAAAAGCAGAAATGTGTCTGCATACCTTGATGGGAGCATTTTTAACCTTCTTTTCCATTTTTTTTTGTTTTAGGATTTGAGCCTCCCTGATTTCAAATCAAGAGCCCTGTGTGTGGAATTCCAGATTTTCCTTTTCCTTTAGTATCACTTTATGGGTTCTAGATGATGTTTTGACATGTGCTCAACCTTGATTTGTTGGTTTAGTTAAAATATACTATTTTTAGATTTATTTAACAGTCTTTCTTAAAATCAGTATACTATTTTTCATGGGCTGGCTTCTGTCTCTATGAGATAGCTAGTCTATTATTGTTATGATTGTATTACTGTCATATCCTTTACACATCACTTGTCATTTTTTTTGTGAAAAATAAAAAACATAATTTATTCACATTTTATTGACCTGTTATTAAGAAGACCTTTATTATTGAGTAGAGCTGCCTTCCTCATTGTGGTCCTTGGAAAGCAGTTGATTCATGGTGTAAACAAACAGGATTCATGCTGTTTGGCTTGCAGGCCCTATGTGTCAACCCACCTGCGATGCTGCAGCCCTCAGTTCTGTGTTGTACCCTAGGAGCTACAGATGTCCAGTGCGTGGAACTGTGAGGCACACGGAGACTTCTGGTCTCTCAAGTGTGAACTGTGTCCTTTTGCTTGGAGAGTGACACACCAGCTATGGAAGGCCAGGTGTGTGTGACTACTGCAGCTCACTACCGTTACTCTGGACACTGGATAGACAATGTGGGAACACCAGCCAGATATCACTGCCTGCCCTCTGTGAGCATAGCCAAGCAGCTGCCAGTGTAAGAGCTCCGAGTGACATACTGGGGTCTGACCAAAGCAACACCTATATGTTAGCATCCGGTTTTCTTACCCCGTTAGAGGGCCTTTAAGAACATGAAAATCTGTGAAATGTCAGGTCCTTTCAATACTGCCCCAGCCTACCTTTTGCAATAGACATGCCAACATAATGGCTTCTAGGTTCATGGCTCCCCAGGATTAACACCTTATACCTTGAATAGTGTAGAACTTTACAGTGTGGTATAGATGCAGTGTAGTACCATTTATTTCACAACAGTTCGAGATGAAAATATTACCTCAATTCCTGTATGAGAGTGTAGTCATTGATTTCACTGGATGGGAAAGGAAATACTTTTCATTTGTGTAAAGACAGAATCTCATAACCCAAGCTGGCCTTTGAACTTACTGTATAGTCCAGGATGACCTTAAAGTTGTAATATTCCTGCCTCCACCTCTCGAGTGCCAGTTGATCATACCTACCATCAGTTTATGTGCTGCTAGGGATCAAACCCAGCTCTTCATGTATGATACACAAGTAAGTAGTGTACCTGCTGAGCTGCATCCCTAGGCCCCAAAGTGTCCATTCAAATATGCTGTACTACAAAAGCGTTGCTGACTTTAGTTCAGTGTAATATCCTTGACAACACTTAATTTGTCTGGTTCTCTACTGCATTATATGTGCAATGTATTAGCAGATATTTCTTTTCTATTCAAGTTTGTTAGTTTTTCTTTTTGTCAAGCATTATTTCATTATGACCATTTATTGGTATGCATGAATTTTGTAATTCTCTTTGCTTTTAAAAGTAGTGGACAGACTTGTGAGGTGGATTAGCTCAGCTATTCTAGAAGTTCACTCGTAAGCCCTCAGGGGTAAATGGAGTTGGTCTTTTCAGTCCTGTGGAAACATTTAGTGCCCTGTAGTGGTAATTTACAAAGGCACCACCTTGGCTTGAAAGGGCTAGTGCTGCTTACAGGAACTATTGTACCTCGACACCATATTGAAGTCCCAGCTTATCATAGAATGCCTACTCCTAGCTAATTTATAAGACACGGAGTTATTTCCCCCCAGCCCCCTGACAGTACTGGAAACTAGGTGAGTGAGTATTGAGGTACTGATGTCTGGGGAGGACCTCCTTGCTGTATCGTGACATGGCAGGGAAAGAGCAAGCAAATGAACTGAGGTCCCGCTCTCTTCCTAAAAGCCCCTAACCCTATTGTGGGGATCCCACCCTCCTGTAATCTCCGGCTCTCCCACCTGGGCCCCGGTTCCCGAGTAATGACTCGGAGGCTTATTTATTTATGAATTAATGCCTAGGCCATGATCTTTGGCTCATTCCTGAGTAGCTTGTAAATTGTAAAACCCATTTAAACTATTCTTTGTCTACCACAAAGCTAGTTACCTCTCCTCAGTTGCATGCATCAGACTTCCTCAGATCTCTCTCTCAGAAGTCCCACCTTCTGCTTCCTACCTTTTGCTAATAGGCCATCATATTTTTATAGAGAGGTGATTCTTCCACACAGTACATAGGAAATTATCCCTACATCCTCCCAACTTCTGATCCCTACTATAGCCCAAAGGCTCTACCCATATACTACCATCAGTATGTGAGTTTGGGGAACAAATTAAAGTGATAGCACCACATAGGTCAACTACAGACCTTTTTAGAGGTGTCACAAAAAAGTTATAGATCTGCAGCCACCATTTCACAGGTCCACAAAGATATAAGGAAATATAAATTTGTGAGTATAATTTGTTTTACATAGAAAATTGTCTCTTCTTCCCTCCCTTACTCCCTCCCTCTGTACCTCCTTCCCTCCCTCCCAGTGCTGTGTATCCACTAGGTAACCTTGCACACGCTTAGTAAACTATGAGCTACATCTTTAAGTCTTCCCCCTTATTTTAATCTAAATGCATAAGAGAATGCCAAGTGTATTTGTTAGGCATCCTGAGAACTAGAATCTATTTTTGTTTCTTTTAGGTATATTTAATTTTATTATACTGAAGGCCATCTTCGTGCAATATACAGTGTTCTTTGAGCATTCCCTCCCCCCATAACTACCGCCCTCCCCCACTTCACTCACTCCCATTAGTTTCCTTCGTTCCTCTAGATCAGTGGTCCTCAACCTTCCTAATGCGGTTAATATGGACCCTTTAATACGGTTCCTCATGTGATGACTCCTAACCATAAAATTGTTTCCATTGCTACTTCATAACTGTAATTTTGTTACTCTTATGAATAGTAATATAAATATCTGTTTTCTGATAATATTAGGCAACTCCTGTGAAAGGGTCCTTCGACCTGCCACCCTCAAAGAGGTCAGGACCCAAGGTTGAGAACTGCTGCTCTAGACTGTCTTATCTACTCTCAGGTCATCCATATTTAAGAGAACATGTGAGATCTCGTCTTCCTGAGATTTAGTTTGTGCTGTATGGCAGTCTTTCATCGATTTTTCTGAAAACGACGCAACCTCATTCTTTAAATTTAATCATGTTTGTTTATGTTGTGAATTAGTATAATGTGTCCCTGTGAGTGTGTACACACTGCATTTGTATATGGGACAGAGTAATAAGCTGCTGTGTGTGCTTTATTGCTCTCCACCTTTTTGCTTTGAGATAGGCTCTCTTACTGAACTGAAAACACCCAGTTTTGGTTAGGATGTTGACCAGCCAATGAGCTTTCAGAGGATCTACATGCCTCTGCCCGCAGTGTTAGGGTTGTGGGCACTCATGCCTATGTCCGGCTTTTTGTGTGTGTGCTGGAGGGCCCAGTGCAGGTCTTCATGCCCTCCAAGGAAGCCTCTTACCTACTGAGTCGTCTCCCTGGCCTTTCATTCTTATAGTTGAAAAGATTCTACATCTTCTTCTCTTCTCTGTTTACATATAGGCGGGTTCCCCAGCTTAGCTGTTGACAAAGGAAAATGGTTGTGCACTTTCCCTGTGGTTTGTTGACTTGGAGTTTTTGGGTAATACTTGGGAGTGGTATAGCTGGGTCATTTAGCAGGTCTTTTTAGTTTGTGGGGGGATCTCCACATTGACTCTGACAGCAGACTTACTTATATTCCAACAGTGGATAAGGGCTCCTTTCTGTCCACATCCTCACCATCATTTTGTTTTGTTTTGTTTTGTTTTCTGAAGCCAGAATACTTATTTTATGACTGATTGGAATCCTCAAGATGAACTGGATGCTGCAACAGCTGCCCTCTTGGGCTTAGGAGCCTGTATCTGAGTCTGCGATAGACAATTTTTAGGTGCCTCATCTCTCTGGTGCTGGTAGTGTTCTGGCACTTAGCCTTGGCGCTCCAGTTATACTTTCTCTTCTGCTTGGCAGGAGAGCCACATTTGCCATAGGTTGGCTTCTGAAGGTGGTAGGCCTTAGAGCCACACCAGTGGCACAGTGTGAGTGTGTGTGTGTGTGTGTGTGTGTGTGTGTGTGTGTGTGTGTTATTGTGATGCTTTCCAAAGGATGATGTTCTCTTCGCCATCTTGCTTCTACCTCTGAGGACAAAGGGCATTGTTTGTTTTTGTTTTAATGGCTCTAGAGCCATTAAGAAACATCTAACAGCAAGAAACTGGCCTGGAGAAAATGAATTCTTGAAATCCAGGCCTCCCTCTTTGAGATGGGGCACAGACAGGGCACCCCCAGGGCTGTGCTGCAACCCTTCTCACTCTGCTTGTTCACCAGCAACGTTTGTGTTTTTCCTGTTTGCAAAATGGACACGCATCTGATGCAGAACTTTTGGAAAACACAAGAAAGCACAAAGAAAATAAAAGGTGTACTGCGAGTTTCCATAATGTTTATACATCTTCCATGCAGAAATGATAGACTGGGCAAGCTCTTCTAACAGCTTCACCTTGTAAAGAGTTTTCTATCTCAAATATGTTTTTAAAAATTGTATTTTACATTATTTATTTATATAAATAAAGATTATATACAAATACAACTACTATTTGTATATGTGTGATGGTTTGTATATACTTGGGCCACGTAGTGGCCTTGTTGGAGTAGGTGTGTCACTGTGGGCAGGAGCTTTAGACCCTTATCCTAGGTGCCTGGAGGTCAGTCTTCCACTAGCAGCCTTCAGATGAAGATGTAGATCTCTCAGCTCTTCCTGTACCATGCCTGCCAGGATGCTGTCATGCTCCTGTCTTGATGGTAATGGATTGGACCTCTGAATCTATAAGCCAGCCCCATTGTCCTTACAATGTTGCCTTGGTCATGTGTCTCCTCACAGTAGTAAAACTCTAAGACAATATGTATATATTATATATATTTACCTTGTATGTATGTATGTATGTATATGCACATATATTTATATGTGTGTGTTCTATGTACATCATTGCCTATATGTGAGCATGAGAGGACAACTTGCAGAAACTTCTTCCCTCCCAGGATCAAACTCAGACTACCAGGCTTGGCAACAAATGCCTTTAACCACTCACAGAACCATCTAGCCAGCCCTCAATAAATATTCATTTTAAAACATTTTTTTTTTTTGAGACAGTGTCTTACTGTTCTACATGGCTTGAAGCTCTATGATGTAGATCAGATCAGCCCTTAAACTCACAGTGACCTATCTACCTGCCTTTGCTTTCTGGGTGCTTGATTTAAAAATCATGTGCCATCATGATTGGCTACAAAATTAATCACTGTAGAGTAGTCTATGCCAAATTTATGCCATCCTTTATCACTTTATCCTAGTAATATTGACATTCTTGACTAGGTTTGGAATCTATGTCCAGTTGCTAGGCTTGCAGGACAAACATTGTTTGATCCAGAGTCATTTTATAAGCCCAGTATTTGGTTTGCTTTTTGTTTTAATATTCATATGTGTGGTGTCAGGTAAGACGGGTAATGGAGAAGAAATGAAGTCTAATAACCCAAACCTAAGTTTAAACAAAATCATGGTAACTCCCGGTTTTCTTGGTGCAGACGAAGTGGGAAAAAATGCGTTACAGGAACTTGGGACTGCTCTCTGTTGTCCAGTGAAGCCACTGTTTATACTGGTGGACCTGCTTAGAAGTAGTTCTTTAGGGCGATTCCCATCTCCCCTTGTCAGGATACCATCAGTCCTCTTCAGTAGTGTCGGTGTACCAAATGAGTCAGCAGTGGTGGCAGGATCCAGCAGAAACAGGCAGGCTTCTGACGAATCGGCACGAATCAGGACAATGACCAGAACCAGCTGGGACTCCAGGAGAGGTTCTCCGCTGAACCTTTCTCAATCAAAGTGAAGAAGATCAAACAAATCGTTGTAAGAAGGCCAGCTATGCAAGCACTCCTGTCTCTTAAGTCCTATTTATACTCTCTCCAAACATCATGCGTCCTCCCATGAGTCTTGCCTCAGCAAAACATCATGTGAGTCTGCATCACCTGACACAACTAGAAACTTCCATTTCATCTCATTCATACAGTCGTCTTCTTTTTTTTCCTGCTGAGAGGAAAAGAGGGGCTAATAGGTTTGAAAAAAAGAGAGAAATTATTGATTAGAGAGGAATAAACATGGGTGAGGAGAGCATGACACATTCCCATAATCCCAGCATCTAGGAAGCTGAAGCAGCAGGATCAGAGAGTTGAGGCTAGCCTCCAATACAAACTGAGTCCTCAGTCACCCTAGGATGCACAATAAGACCCCTGGCACATGAGCCATTGGTGCCCAGGCCAGTCAAGTTCCCTTATCACCAAGCTACACTTTCAAGCCCCTGAGTTCTGAGCTGCACTTCGTAGCCAAATGAGGCTTGGAACAACACACTGGTAGCTACGCTTAGCATAATAAGAATTACTCTTCCCTGTGTCTTGAAGCCTCATGTTGATTCTTCCCAAATATACCAGTTTTCTTAAAGCTAAGGTACTGTCTTACAGAGGACAACAACTTTACATTTCTGGAAAATACTTTTAGGAAGAAACACTTGTAAAAAAAATAAGGTGTACAAATCTTAAAATTTCAAATGTTAACTTTTTTTTTTTTTTTTTTTTTGGTGTTTTCAAGACAGGGTTTCTCTGCATAGTCCTGGCTGTTCTGGAACTCACTCTGTAGACCAGGCTGGCCTTGAACTCAGAAATCTGCCTGCCTCTGCCTCCCAAGTGCTGGGATTAAAGGCATGCACCACCACCGCCTGGCAAATGTTAACTTCTTAAAAGTTGTTACCCTTTCCGAGGGGAGTGAGAGGGGGCATGCATCTGGGGGAGAGAGAAGGTGAAGGGGGGAGAGACTAAGGTGAAGGGAGGGGGGAAAAATACCATCAGGATGTAATATATGAGAGAAGGATAAAAAAGTTTGTTCCCCACATGCAAATCACTGTGTTCATCGTGTATCTTAAATGACTTAATTCTGTTCTCTTATGTGCTTTATGGTGGTGGTTGTTTTGTTTTGAGACATAGATGCCAAAGTGTTTCATGAATACCATCATGAGGTGAAGAGATTATTGCCAAGGCCTAAATGCTTACTTTTTATCTATCATCTATAGCACTTTGATGACCCAACAAGGTGGTCACATTAAATTTGAGAATTGTATTAGTATGGCAATGGGAAAGAGTCAGTACGACCAGACTGCTTGGCTGGGCAAATGAAAGTTACCAATATCTGTAGGCGGTAGGACTGCAGGTCAGTCGTTTGACTTGTCTTACATTTTTTAACAATACAAATGCTTTCTTTTCACACATACATTTTTGATACTGTGGAATATGGGCAAAGTACAGTGAGGAGTCCACGTGTGTTTTATCCTGGTCTTCCCTCCTCTTCTCTTCAGATATATTCTCGGTGCTTTTTGCCATGATCATTGAAATAGTAAATCCACTTTAGGGAAATTCGATCAGAGTTGACATTCCGGTGGCAAAAGGAAAAGCGCAGCCTTTGGAATCATGAGCTTTGTGCCCTGTCTGTTAGTTACTTGGTGAGTCATTCCACATGTTAGTACATGTGACCATTGTGAGCTCCTCTGTCTCTATGTGGATAGAGCTCATGACACCAGTTGGGTCATATAGAGTCTATATGATGCTGTAACAGTTGTCACTCTTTTTGTTGAGACAGGGTTTCTCTGTATAGCTCTGACTGTCCTGGAACTCACTCTGTAGACCAGGCTGGCCTCGAACACAGAGATCCACCTGCCTCTGCCTCCCAAGTGCTGGGATTAAAGGTGTGTGCCACCACTGCCCAGCTAACAGTTGTCACTCTTGAACACAGTTTAAAGGGATGGAATAGACTCAGGAGTTTATTAAGTCCACCTAGAATGAGCCACTTTCCTTACACCTTCATTTCAGTGTGCTTATGCAATGAGCAAATAAATCATCAGTTGGCTCAAAAGTCTCTATGGAAGGGAAGTCATGTGACTTGCCTTCTTTAGAGGTGTTTACCTAAGTTTTCCTTATCTCCACTTCCTTATCTTCATAATTGTCCTTATCTGCAGCTACTGGGTGTAATAAAACCCAAAAAATGTCTCTTTTCTCAAGAATTAGTCTTAGCGGCACTGCACTTCACCCCTTTGAGAGTCCCTGGGTACAGGGAGACTGCTACTTGCGGCTCTTGGTACTGCTTTTAATCCCAAGCTCCCTGGAGATTTTTATCTAATCAATTTGTAAATGTTGCAGTGAGGCAGCAGTAGACTCTCTGCCTAAATTACCTTTTATTGCAAACAGTCTCTGTGCATACAACACACTGTTGCTTTTAACTTGTCAATGCTATCAGACTGTGCCAAACATGCAGAGATTAAAACTTGAAAAATGATTGAGGTTAGAGCTATTTGGACTGCATATGCCAAAGAAAAATGTTTTACCAGAACCCTCCAAAATAAAAAAAGGTGGGTTTTGGAGCCTTTAATCACATGAGCTAATATTCTGTGTAAGAGGGCATGATGAAGAAGGCTCAAGGTCTCATCTCTGATTTTTCAGAAGGTTCAAAATTTGAATAATGATATGATTATAAAAATCCTTTCATAGAAAATCCAGCTAGACCCTGAAGGAAGGCAGCATGGCTCCTCTGTCCCGTCTGCGATTGAGAAACCTCGGACTATGAGAGACAACAGAAACTAACCTAATATCACATCTTTTTAGAGTTTTCAGGGAGAAAAAGATTTATCATTTATTAATTCTCATATGTTGACCTATTATGCACATCTATGCTCTTACCTTTCAATAATATATTCTCTGTCCCGTAGCGACAGTGATGAAATTAAATGAGAATGTGTCAGGTTCTTCCCCCAGAGGCCATCTGTCATGCTTCATACATGCCAGTGGCTCCTTCCTCCAGGCGCTGTGCTTGCTTCCTCTGCTTGAGGCTTAGAGGGCTTGTGCCCACACTTGCCTGGTCCTTCTCTAACTTCCTGCCCTCATCCTCGTCTCTGAAGTCTACTGCTTCCGTTTCTTCTCACAGCACTTACTGTCATCTGATATCATAGCTGGCCTTTTTTTTTTTCTCTGTTTCCCACAGTATAATGTTAGCTTGACAGGGCCAGAAGTTTGCCCTAGATACTGCAGAATGCTCCACACTTAGGACGATGCTTTGAACATAACTGTTCACAAGATAATTTTTGAGTGAGTGGGAACTCCAAATTAGTTAATAGGAATGGCTTCGTGGACTAACAAAAATTCATTGTGTTTATAGCATTTTTTTTTTTCTTCAATCACCTCCTGATGCAGCTCTGGGCCTATGAACTACAATAGTCAGAATGGCAAGATAGCCCCAAAGGTGCAATAGTGACACATATTCTGGCCATAACCAACAGCTGTCTAATTGGACTATAAGGCCTATTCAAATAGGAGGAAATTCATGCCTGGTTCTGTACTGAGGCCAAGAACCCACGGCTGATGAGGCCATAGAATCTAAGGTAGAGCCTACTGCTGCCACTTTCCTAAACCAGAATGATTTCTAACTGTGGCCTAAATACTCATCCTTAGCACAGGTAAGTGTGGCTCTCACTTCTCATCAAAGAAGGTTTCCTTTGCAGGAGATGGAGATGATTACAAACAGCCAAAACTGATCAAAATACAAATAGCAACTGAGCGTGGGGTGCCCTGCCCCAACTCATACATCTACAACACAACCCCTACACACACAGCTCAAGGAACATCGCTGAAGAAGGGCCAGAAATATTGCAAAAACCAAGAGACTGGGATGTCTTGCTGTGAGACTGTGTCTTGTAGACATGGCTTGGAAGATGTACCCGTAAAATCGCAACAATATGGGTGCCTAAACAAGCTGAATAATGACAACAGCAACTAACATGCCAATGTAGATGTGGAAAAACCTCACAAGGATCTACCCCTACATGAAGAACTACAGGCAATTAATGATTACCCAGAGAGGAAGAATCGGTGCTCCTCAGAGATAGGACCTCTAATTTGTTATCCAGTACCGAGTGGCCAGCCCCAAGTGCGTATATGTAGGAATAACACTAAATGAACTTAGCAGGTTGTATTTTTATATTCATTAATATATATAGTATACTTACAATATATACACACACACATACACACACATAAAACAATCACACTTAAAGAAAAAAGGCTTTGAGTTTTAGAGGGAATGGGAATGTAGGAGGAGTTGGAAGGAGGAAAAGAAGGGGGAAGTTTCTGTAAATACAGTACACAAATATGATAGTTTTAAAAATACGCAAGGTCAAAGGTGGAAATTAACAGATGAAGCAAACAGAAGCCACAACAATCAGGTGTTGATGTTCTCCTATGTGATAAAAAGGGACTTAAAACCAAAACAAGGCGGCAGAGATCAGGAGGGGGGACTGCAAGAGAATGAAGGAGCAAGGCTCTGAGAACATAACTATTTCGAGAGGCTTCAAGTTGGCAGATGACACTCAGGTACCATCTGCCAGAGGCAAAACTCCGTGTTCTGTCTATTGACAACTTGTAATACAAGCCCCGCTTTGTCTGATGCAGTCACTCAGCACCTTCCACAGCAATCCTTCCCATTCCCCACAGAGCTCTGCGGTCCTCTCTTGCCTGAGTGGAAATGTGCTCCTCCCCAGAGAGCGGCTGAGATTATTGTGGGTGCGAAAAGAAGCACCAGATTGTGAATCTTGGAATCAAAGTTACTGAGTCTGCCTTTTAGCAATTACTTGATTATTCTGGATGTTTAATTTCTTCTTTTGTAAAAATGAGACTAATAATACTCACTTAGTGGAGGTTTTGTGAAGATTAAATAAAATAACAAATGTGAAGATGCCCTTCAAGATGAAATGGATACTCTGTCAATGCTACCTTTCCCATAGAATAATTAAGTATTTTATCTTCTTATTTTTCTTCCCCTAACTTTTTCCAGGCAGGCCTTGATTATTATTTTCTTTCTCTCTTTCAATGTTTGCAACAACTGTTCCTTTATCTGTCCAGTTTTAGGTTGAGAGGGCGTGTCCACAAGCTGGCAGCCCATGACCCAAGGGTGTGTCACGGTCCAGCTTCACCCCAAGTAGTCCATCCTTCTTCTGTTCTATTCCTCATTCAATGGGCCATAGACCACTTCCCATATGCTATACATTCTCTAATGGCATTAATTCTAGATGGGTCTGTCTTGTGCTATTGATTATTTCAGGCCAGAGCTGTCTTAGAGGCTTATATCATTTCCTATGATTCTCAGCACCAGTGTGGGAGATAGCACAATGTAGTCAATCCTTCTCTGCTACTCTTTGCAGTTTGAATTCCTGGATTCTAACTGCAGCATAAGATCTACCTAGTTTTGAGGATCAAAATAAATATGACACACCTGTGAAGCATCTTGATTGCACATTCCCCTTTGTCAGAGGTTTTCAACCTGTGTGTTACAACTGCTTTGTGGGTTGAATGGCCCTTTCACAGGGGCTGTATATCAGATGCCATGCATACTAGATATTTAACATTATGATTTATAGCAGATGCAAAATTGCAGTTATGAAGTAGCAATGACATAATTGTATGGTTGGGAGTCACCGTGATATGAGGAATGGTATTAAAGAGTCTCAGCACTAGAGACCCTTAGATTGTTGAGAGCTGAGAACCCTTGCCATAATTGCTTAGTGAGTAGTAGCTACCAGTTTATTTCTTATCAGTAGTGAGTTGTTATATGGCCTACTGTTGGAAGTAATTGTATTCACTTCCAAATGCTGCTTGTCTTAGTTAGGGTTGTACTGCTGTAAACAGATACCATGACCAAGGCAACACTTATAAGGACAACATTTAATTGGGACTGGCTTACAGGTTCAGAGGTTCAGTCCATTACCATCAAGGAATCATGGTGACATCCAGGCAGGCATGGTGCAGGAGGAGCTGAAAGTTCTACATGTTTATCTACTAAAAGCTGCTAGTGGAATACCAACTTTCAGAAAGCTAAGATGAGGGTTGTAACACCCATACCTACAGTGACACCCCTACTCCAACAGGGCCATGCCTTCTAATAGTGCCACTCCCTGGGCTGAGCATATACAAACCATCACACTGCTGTCACTTTCCACCACAAACTTTCTTAGGTTAACACAACACAAAGTTAGTATTGTACAGGTCAAACATCTAGCTGAGCTTCACTGATGTAAAATGAATTGCCTTCAGAGCTGTGCCCTTGGGGAGGTTATAAGGGAGAGGTATTTCCATGACATTTCTAGTTTCTAGGGGCTGCCTGCATTGCTTGGCTTGTGGCTCTTCATCACTGTAAACTCTTTCTCTGTTGTTCTATCTTCTTCTCTGACACTGACTCCTTCACCTCCTTTGTTCACTTACAAGAATGCTGTTTTTACCTTTGGGCTTTCCTAAATAATCCCCATGTGAGGATTCTTTTATCTATCTATCTATCTATCTATCTATCTATCTATCTATCTATCTATCTATCT